>NC_050456.1:12232210-12594710 GCF_903995425.1 Onychomys torridus
CTCAAGTCCTTATTCAAGTAGTCTTTGAAACTGGATCATCTCAGCTAGCCATCTCAGAATTGCTCTAAGCACTTTGTAGTCCAAAGCTGTCTGTAGATGATGTTTGTCAGCTTAGTGATATTATTTTCCATGTGGAATTGTCATTGTGGGGCCCCATCTTCTTCCTGGAGATTTCATTTGATGTTAGGCCTGGCCGTGATTTCCTGCAGAAAACTGAAAAGAGACTCAAACACAAAGACATGTAAAGGCAGCTAATCGAAGCCTTTTCTCTAGAATTAATTAGTACTCTATATGACCATTATTATTTGTAAATTTTGATATAAAATTCATACTTTAAGAAAAGTTTAAAGAATCAGAATAGAATCAAAGAATTGAGATTAGTAATAGAATAGTCCCTTAAGTAATTTGTTTTTTTCTCCTGTCCCATGTCAGAAGATGGCTCTTTCTTCTGGTATGATACAGGGAATTTTCATTTTCCTTTTAACAACATGCTTGAGTTTAAAGGAGGAGAGAGCCATTCTCCAACTCCAAATTCAGCTTTAAACTTTAATTGAACTGGGACTACAAGAAGACCAATAGTATTAATTTTTTAGAGAAGAGCAGAAACAAACATTTAGGAAGATTTATGAAATTTTGTAGATGATATACCAATAGGCCATTTTACTCTTTTTTCCTGGGACAGATGATTTGTCCTTTTTCCTTCAGTTGTCTCATTTGTCCAGTGTTCTTCAGATTCCTTAGCCTTCATTCTCCTAAAAGACAAAAACAAAAACCCTTCCCCAAGACTAATTTTGGGGAGGTTCCCTTTTGGCAAGTTACATCTGATTAAATGAAAAGGCATGTATTGATGGCATAAGTGAGTTTAAACTGGATGGTCATGTTGGTTGATGAACCATCACCTCTTCTAATTAAGAGGTCTCTCTGTTCAAATCGAACCTTTATCAAATTTGATGGTACGCATAGCTTATCTTCTCCTGCAGAAACAAAAGCAAAACCTCGTCCCCAATATAACACATACCCTGGTTTCCATTCTGAGGTCAGCACATCCTTTAAGTATATAGGCTGATTTAATTCTGTAGTTTTTTCTATTATCCAATGTCTCTCTGCAGCTGTTGTTCCTTTCTCATTAGCATTGAGAAAATTCAAAGTTAATAGAGCATTGTGCAGGCTATTTCTTGGGGTTTTTGTTACCCCTTTCTGTTTATTCATCATGTTCTTTAGAGGTCTGTTGGATCTTTCCATAACTGCTTGGCCTGTAGGATTATGTGGTATACCTGTAATATGCTTTATATTATAATAAGCAAAAAACTGTTTCATTTTAATAAAGACATATGCTGGAGCATTTTCAGTTTTAATTTGTGCAGGTATACCCATGATGGCCATAACTTCTAGCAAATGAGTGATTACAGAATCAGCTTTTTCAGAACTCAAAGCAGTCACCCATTGAAATCCTAAATAAGTATTGATAGTATGGTGTACAAATTTCAGTTTTCCAAATTCTGCAAAGTGAAACACATCCATCTGCCAGATTTCATTCCTCTGAGTACCCTTTGGGTTACATCCTGCTGGTAATGGTGTCTGATTGTAGAAGGAACAAGTAGGACATTTCTTTACAATTTCCTTGGCTTGTTGCCAGGTTATGGTAAAATCTTTTTTTAAACCTTTACTATTGACATAATGGTTTTTTTTTTTTGTGAAATTCTGAGGCCTCCAGTACATTTCCTATCAATAATTTATCAATCTAATCATTACCTTGTTCTAGAGTGCCTGGCAGACCAGTATGGGAGCAGATGTGTATTATATATAAAGGATGACTCCTTTCCCTGATTGCATCTTGTAATTGAATAAATAGTGAAGTTAATTCTGAAGCATCAGGGATAAATTCTGCAGTCTCAATATGTAATACCACTCTTTCAGCATACTGAGAGTCAGTAACTATGTTGAGAAGTTCTTAAAAATCCATTAATACCAACAGATAACATACAATTCTGATTTTTGAACTTAATTATAAGGACTTTGAACCACTTTACTTAAATTTTCTGATTTGTAACCTGCCTTTCCTTGTTTGTTGGCATCTGTATAAAATGTCTGAACTCCAGATATGGGTTTTTCATGTACAATTCGAGGCATGATCCAATCAGCTCTCTTTATAAGATCAATTCTATTGCTTTTAGGATATTTGCTGTTAATTTCTCCCAAAAAATTACTGCAAGCTCTTTGCCAAAGTTCACTTTCTGTCCATAATTTTTCAATGTCCTCTTTAGTTAAAGGTACAACAATTTCTGCTGGGTCTATTCCTGCTAATTGACAAAGTCTCAATTTTCCTTTCAAAATTAAGTCAGAGATTTTTTCCACATAAGTTTTTAATTTTTTATTTGGTTTATTTGATAAAAATATCCATTCCAGTATAATATCTTCTCTTGCATTAATATTGCTGTAGGAGAATGTCTAGAAGGTAAAATAACCAAAATGCAATCCAGCTTTGGATCAATACGATCCACATGTCCTTCATGTACTTTCTTTTCTACCAAGGCCAATTCTTTCTCAGCCTCAGGTGATAATTCTCTTGGACTATTTAAGTCCTTGTCATCCTCTTAGGTTTTGAACAAATTATTCAGTTCATCATTTTTTACCCCAACAATAGTTCATAGATTAGAAATGTCCCCAAATAATTTTTGAAAGTCATTAAGAGTCTGTAGGCGATCTCTCCTAATTTGCACCTTTTGAGGTCTAATTTTTTGTAGCTCTATTTTATATCCTAAATAATTAATAGAATCTCCTCTTTGTATCTTTTTAGGAACAATTTGTAATCCCCAGCAAGGCAATATTTTCTTTACTTCTTCAAACATTCTTTCTAAAGTATCTGCATTTGAGTCAGTTAGTAAAAAATCATCAGCATAATGATAAATTATAGATTTAGGAAATTTTTTATGTATCACTTCCAAGGGCTGTAGTACAAAATATTGACACAGGGTTGGACTATTCAATATTCCCTGTGGGATGACTCTCCATTGAAATCTTCTAACAGGTTGAGAATTACTGTAAGTAGGCACCGTGAAAGCAAATCTTTCTCTGTCTTTTTCTTGTAGGGGTATTGAAAAGAAACAGTCTTTTAAATCAATAACTATGAGAGGCCATCCTTTAGGTAACAGAGTAGGCAAAGGAATTCCAGATTATAGAGAGCCCATTTGCTGAATTACTTTAATTGCTCTAAGGTCTGTTACCATTCTCCATTTACCAGATTTCTTTTTAATAACAAATACAGGAGAATTCCATGGGCTAGTAGATTCTTCAATATGCCGAGTATTTAACTGTTCTTCTACCAGCTCTTCTAAAGCCTGGAGTTTCTCTGTTGTTAAAGGCCATTGATGAACCCATACAGGCTTGTCTGTTAACTATTTTAAAGGTAGAGCTGTTGGTGTCTTTGGAATATCATCAGTTTTTGTGCCCTGTTCTTGTATAATATGGATGGCTGGTAACCACTCATTAGAATAATACCTTCTAATATTTCTCTCAGAAACATGTGCTAGTTTATGATTTATTTCTGAGGTTGGAGGGATGTTAATCTGAGTATTCCATTGTTGTAACAGGTCTCGACCCCACAGGTTCATACCTATGTTAGCCACATATGGTTTTAATCTGCCTCTCTGTCCTTCTGGGCCTATACATTCGAGCCATCTTGCACTCTGTTTCACTTGAAATAATGTTCCAATTCCTAACAGTTGAACATTTACCTCCTGAAGAGGCCAAGATGGATGCTAAAATTCTGGTGCAATTATGATCACATCAGCACCTATGTCTACCAGACAACAAACACCATTTATTTTCATTGTTAATTTTAGTCTTTGTTCACTTATAGAAGTTTTCCCAAAATTTTTCTTTATGGTTTCTCCTGAATGTTCTGTTCTCTCTGTCTCAGTTGTTCCATTACTCTGAGTAGCCTGGTTTATTCTATTAGGCATTTGGTTATTTAACTGCTCTGAGTAGGGGTCTCCTCTACGATTGCAGGAAAGGTCTGAACTGGATTCACTGTAGGGGCCTGCCTGAGGCCCCTCTGGGAGTTTCCCAAAGACTGAGGCAAAGTATTACCTTGTCTGTCCCTTGGTGATCTACATTCATTGGTCCAGTGTCTTCCCTTACCACACCTTCTACATACTCCAGGAGGAAGGGGCATTCTGTTGCCATTGTTCCTTGAAGAAACATTGTTTCTAGAAGTGCCCTGTTTATAGTCCCTTTTCAAATGTCCTTGTTTTCCACATCCAAAACATCTGACATTCCTCAAACCTCTTGAAATTGCTTCTCCTACCCACATATTATCATGATCATGAGCCTCAACATTAACCGTGTCTCTAATCCAATCTTCCAAGGGTGCAGATCTTGCCTTTAATGGCCTGATTATTCTCTTGCATGCTGCATTTGTATTCTCAAAAGCCAAAGATTCAGTTATTATCTGGCTAGCTTCTGAATTTGGGACCATTCTCTTTACTGCTGAAGTCAGTCTTTGTAAGAAATCTGTGAAAGTTTCTTTTGGGCCCTGTATAACCTTTGTAAATGATTCAGTTTTATTTCCTGGTTCCTCAACTCTGTCCCATGCATTCATGGCTGCCACTGGACATAGAATTAGAGTTTGGATATCATATAAACATTGTGTTTGTACTGCAGCATATTGGCCTTCTCCAACAAGCTGACTCTGGAAGATTTGTATACCTCTATCCCTACATTGTTTTGCTATGGTTTTAGCTTCCTCTTTGAACCTCATTTGCCACTGGAGCTACTGTCCGTGTTCCAGAACAGCCTGTGCCAGCTCCCGCCAGTCCTGTGGTATAATCCTATTATAAGTTGACCAGGAGTTTAACATTTGCTTTACATATAGAGAATGCATGCCATAAGATACAATTGCTTCTTTAAACCTTCGTAAGTGTAACATTTCAACTGGAGTCCAAATATTTTGTGTATTCACTTGACCAGGTTGCTGTTGTATGGTTACCAGATAAATTAAGGGTGATTGTGTGAAAACAGGCTTTCTTTCTGTAACCTTATAATCCAATCCTGAAACAACTTCACTGTTAATTTCTTCTGTCTGAATCTGAATTTCTCGATAATTCATTTTAAAAGGTTTTTCTAAAATTTTTATCCTGGCACTTAAATTGACTATCTTTTAAAATAGTAAAATAAGGATAAGAAGATTAATAATGTACATAATTTGATCAACATTAATCTTCTCTTATAGTTGTTCCATTATCAGACTGCCTAAAATTTCAAATAAATCCCAATTTTCTTCCAATTTACACATAAAACCCATTTTTTTTAAATGTGGAAAAATATCTCTTTTAAAGTTTCCTTTAAAATATGTGATATAAATGACTTACCAATTCTGCATAGAACAGTAGAAATCTGAGGGAATTTAAAAACAGCTACCTAGTGTCTGAGGTGGGAATCCAGAGAGAGAGAGAGAGAGAGAGAGAGAGAGAGAGAGAGAGAGAGAGAAAGAAAGCGTAGCCACGTTCTAACTAAAAGCTTGAGTCCAACCGCTTCAATGTTCCCGGTTTGAGCTGAGTTAAGCCTGGGCTCTGGCTTCCTTAAGCTCCGACTGACCAGGTGCGCTGGTGTTTCAGCCCAAAGCAGCCTATCTTCAGTTGCATGTAGCTACTGCAATTAGTGGTAGCTCCTGCAGGCCTGAGTTGTTCCTAGCACCGGCTTTTTAAGCAAGTAACTCCAGCTGTGGCTGTAACTGCTTGTAGCTAAGGTAGGTTGGGCCTGAGTCCTTAGCTGAGCTAGGCCCGGGTTAGGCCCCAGCTAGGGAGCCAGGCCCGCCCAGGTGGGAAGCTGGACCCACTGCCAAGGCAAGTGGTTTTTTAATGAATTCTTGCCACAATGGGCACCAAATGTAGATGTAACTGTCTTGTTAAATAAGAAACACAGAACCAATTGCAGAGTTAAAAGCCATGAGGTCAGAGCAAGAGTGGAAAACCTTACCCTTCACTGCTTCTGCTGTCCTTCCCCTCCACAAGAAACCGACTTCTGCGTGTCCTATTTATAGACTTTCTGTTCTGTTTTCTCATTGGTTGTAAACCCAGCCACATGACCTCCTCGTCACTGCCTGTTTGTACAGACCTCCAGGTCTTCTATGGTTGGTATTAAGATTAAAGGTGTGTGTTTGCCATGCTGGCTGTGTCCTTGAACACACAGAGATCTACCTAGCTCTGCCTCCCAAGTGCTGGGATTAAAGGTGTGCCCCACTATTGCTCGGCTTCTGCTCTGGCTTGCTCTGACCTCAAGGCAACTTTATTGACATACAAATAAAATCACATTTCAATACAAATAAAATATAAGAGACATTACCAGACTGAGAAAATTGCTCTGTTGGTTGAGTGCTTGCCTAGAATGTAGAATGTGCTGGTTCCAGTTTAAAAAAAAAAAAAAAAAAAAAAAAAAAAGACATGTTAGAACATTCTGATAATCAGTCAAGAATCCCTGAAACCCTATTTCCATAAAAAGGCCAATTGTTTTTATGAAGAAAATTGATAAAATGTGAATGTTTTTCTTATATAGACTCTTAAAATTTTATCTGTAGTATTCTGGTTTTTCTCTTTATTCATAAATTTAAGTTTCATTATTTCTCAATGTGAAAAAATATTCATTTTAATCTAAATAAATTACATGAATAAAATTATGACATATAGCCATATATCCACATTACTTTTAGATTTTTCTAAAATTCAATTTCAAAAAATTTATACTTATAGTAAATAATAATAATAATATTAGAACAGGTTTTATTCTGCAGGAGCTTTGCGAGGCTTTACTACTATTTCAGGACAGCAAATAGTAGTGGCAATATCATGGCAGTGCGATGTGCTAGCTTTAATATCATGTCAGTGCGATGTGCTAGCTTTAATATCATGGCAGTGCGATGTGCTAGCTTTAATGGCTGGAGCTCATTATGTGCTGGTTTCCAGAATTGTGTCTCAGATTGACTATTTTTGTACAGCTAAATGGAAGGTGGAAGGGTTGGATCATAATATTTTCCAGAGAGAGGCACTCATCATGCAGGTGAGATGACCTCTCAGTACAGTACTGCAGATAGCATTACATGTAGATTTGAAACACTTGAATCTACTTGTAAGATATTCACTAATCCCTTGAGTGATTTAGCTCCAAGTCATCCAAGCTCTGTTGAGTAGACAAGATATCACAACAGTATATAACTGTGTGCTGTTTCTGTAAAGGTGGTGATAGACAATATGTTCATGCAGAGGGCACTAATAATTTTATCACACTACAAATACAATTGAGAAGTTATAAAGCAATAGATTCTTGCATACAGTACCAGAGCTTTTGCATAAAACTCTGTATTAACTATATGTTTATGAACATTTTTAGGTTTTAATTGTATCATCTTAAACAAAGATTACAATTTCAAACTAAAAATCATTCTGAAGAAAATAAATGAAAAATGGGAACTTTGATCTTGTTCATGCCAACACTTGCCTAACATTTTCTTCTGGGCAGTTTTTTGAGACATTTGCTGGACTCTTCACTCACACACCTCTCCAGCCATTTGACAACTTCTGCCGCTATTTCATTGTGTTATAATTGCCATTTACTTTCATATGTGTCCCTACAGTAGAGGTCTTGAACTTAGCTTGAGTAGTCTGGCTCCTTACATTGATTGATGCACAGTAAGTATTTCATATCCAATAAATATCTGTTGAATTGATTGTCCAAAGGTTTATATGATAAAGATAGATAAGAAAGAGAAAAAGTTGTTGACAAGAGAAAAATATAGTCATATAAGTGAGGAGATATGGACATCAAGGGACAGTGATGAAATAACTTTCTATACATTTTTTTTCTGAAGAAAAACATATATAAATCTTTAGAATACCTTTGCCATGTTCCTTTGTTCATAATGTTATTATCATATTAGTACAGTCAGAAAGAGTTCAGAATTAAATTTTAGATGGCATTAGCAAGCTAAATGCAAATACCAGGACACCTACCAACTTTACAGAAGGACTTCCTTGGATCTCCATCAATACGTTTATGTGTATAATGAATAAGTAAGCTACTTTTAGATAAAAGACACATTGGATTTACAAAGTAGGTAATTTCATCAAGATATGTGGGGGGAAAGGTGCATTGTCATAGAAAAATTCCTTAAATCAATAAGACGGCAAGGCAGACAAAGAAATGGAGTAAGTCTAAAGTGCAAAACAATTCCCTAAATAGCATAAATTACCTGCTAAATAATTTTTCCATGAATAATTCACATTTCACTTTGCTTAATGATAGGTACAATCCTACAAAACACTGTTGGCTGACCTTAGAACTAACAAAAAGTTTTAATGTAGTTTTATGAGAGTGGGAAGAATTCAGGGATATAGATGTCTTAGAAGCAAAATAGAAAACAATTAAGCCAAATAAGATCTTATTATGGAATTTAAACTGTTTGTAATGTTGGCAATAAATGAACAAGAGCAACTTTATTAAGAAATTTTGTTGTATATTATTGAAATGATCTTATATCTTGTAAATGTAAAACCAGTATCTCTACACACCACATTAAGAGATAATTTAATATTATAATTAATTATTAATGTTAATTATTAATATAATGTTGATAAATTAATATTGTAATAAATATTCTAATTTCTAATGATGACCCCTCTTTTCTCAAGCAGACACATGTTCCTCTTCTTCCCTTTTTTGCTCTCCCCTCACCCTCTTCCCTTTTTTCCATTTCTTTCTCTCCCCTTACCTCTCTCTTCTCTCCTCTCTCTTGTTCATGCTCTCTCTCTTTCTAATGCCAGATATCCATTTACAAATAGGGCATTCCTCAAATGGACATGCAGAAAACAAAAATAATTCTAATTTTCAACATTTTTATAAAAGGAGAATATTTTTAAAACATTATCAAGCTTTATTTAAAAAAACTTAGCTACTCTACAACACAGAGACAAATATAGCACACAAGACACAAAATACTTAGGAAGTATCAGTTATTAGTACACAAAAATAATGTTGAGCTGGGAGCCAAGAAAAAAATATCCTGAGCTTGAGACCTGAAATCATTGTATGCTTTCCTGCTGTGGGGAAATACAGAAGGTTCAAGAGCTTCATACTATAGGAAAGATTAAATAGTTTAAAACAATTTCTTCATCATTTAGTTTTATCTGCTTCCAGGTTCATTAGTTTTAAAAATAATCTTTCATCAATTTGAATGGGACTATCATTCTTTTATTTACAGTAAATTAAAACCATTAGTTTGGATATAAAAACAATTTCAAAGACTCTTGTCCTTTTTTAAAAATGAAGTTATCTAGATTATTTATTACTATAAATGCATATAGAAGGAATAAGTCAATATTAAAGACATCACAGTCTCATATGTGTGTGTGTGTTATACATATACACACAAACTTGCATCTAAATCTTGATGATTTCACTCCTTTCTCAATAGGAGTCCTTTTAAATATCCATGCTTCTTACATGTTTAAAATACACCATCAACAAAATTGTTTTTACCATCTTGCTATCATATGTTCCTTTCCTGAACTGGTGTAGATCAATACATGCTCCCTGGTTCGGTGCACAGGGCCATCTGACTTCTGGTTGTGTCATTCTTGGTCTGTGAGTCATTTAGGAGCACGCTGGCTCAAATCCGGGTGAGATTTTCTTACATGGCTTATTTTTATGGAATTATAGCGTAATTCCTTTGCTGTAAGAAAAAATACTCTGCAAGATTTTATTCTTTGAATTCTGATAAAATAAAATTAAAATTGAGGCCCAGCCTGAGGCCTTTCTTGGTGGACATGTAGTACACACTGGGAAAGCTGGGTTTGTGTAATTATTGAATGTTCTCTAAATGCCATTAGAAGATTGATAAATGTGTCTATCTCTTCTTCATCTATTGGGTTTTTTTGTTTGTTTTTCCTGCTTATTCTATTACCCTGAAAGAATGTCCAAATCCCCTACCATGATTCCTACCACCTCTCTTTCACCTCTCTGAAATTTCATACTTTGTTATCAGATACTAATATATTTATATTTATTATATTGTTCCACATGTGACTGTTACTTTTTATTACAAAGTCATATTTTTGTTAATGGACACATTTGACTTATACTTTATTCCATATGAATTTTTTCACTTAAACTTTTTTATTGTTAGCATAGTATATTTGTTTTATCCTATTTAGTTTCAGTCTAGCTAAAACTTTGTATAAAAAGTGTGCCCTTAGGATGCATTATAATGGTCCTTTCCTCTTCATTAAATATTCACTGTCTGTCTTCACAACCTTTACAACTCAGCTGGAGTTAATATTACTTAGCTTCACTTTAACTGTAGACAGCTTGAAACCAAACAAACATCTCTCAGAACCCAGTTCTCCTTCTGTTCCAGGTGTCATAAATACTAGATGCATATGCAATGAAAGTTCACATTGTGTAACATTTACTGCACATACTTATATGTATTTGATACAATTAGAGAAGTATTTTAGTTTCTTAGATTATTATCATTTATAATTTACTCATTAATTAAAGATGCAAGTTATATTCTGGTATCATTTGCTCCTAACAAAAGCTTTTGTGCCACCTTTTACACATAGCACACTGATTTTCTCTCTAATGACATAATATAAAACAACACCAATAAAGAATATTTTCAATAAACATAGAATTTTCAGTTGGTATTTCTTCAAAAACAATTATTTTTTATGTTTTTCTACTGTTTCTCACCTACGTATTTTCTGATGAGATGGTAATTCATGTTGTTTTTTTCTATGTAATAATGTGTCATTTTTCCTCTTCAAAGATTTTAACATTATTTCTTATCTTTGGCTTCAAGTAGCTTAATTTTGATATGTCTAACTACACTTCAATTTTTCTGTGCTATTGTGAAAATTGTGCTGCAATTTGGAATTTGAAGACCAGAATTTAACTACTAGTCTGACCACTTATGTGTGATATGACTCTGAGGAGGCTGATTCTTATACAATATATTCTAGGTTGTAAAATGAAAATAGGATCATCTGGATAAGGAATTGTTAAGAAATAATATATTTCAAATAACTCTGTAATGTGCCACATAACACATGCAATATATACTAGGATAATGGTTCACTTATTAGATCAGCTTGGTCAATTCAGGTCAATCTGACATAAATCTGTCCATTCCCTACTTTCCTATATCACCTCTAATTTTTTTCTGACAGACATTCTCTCCCATTTAAGCTTTTCTAAACCCAACTTTCAGTGATCGTTCTGGCCCAGTGATTAAACCACATGGAAGTAATTCTTTGTGGGGTTCAAATTGCCTTTCTTTTCAGTATATTGATTGTCTTATATTTTATTCTTGCCAGAGATTTGGTTCAGTTATCTATTGAGATATTTTCACAGATCAAGTATTAATTACATGAGGATTGACTTAATGTAAACTACTACATTATTACTAGAAACCCTGTCCATGAGCTTTGAATATCATCTAATTTTTTTCTCAGCTTTAATATAAAGTCCTCGGGGATTTAAAAGCATTCTACTGCTGATGCCTTAACCTGCAGTCCTTTTCTTTCATTTAAGTCTATATCTAATTCTGCTTATGCTCTTTTTAGAATTAAGACTTTTCTCAGGTTATTTTTTCTTAACCACTATTGGACTTGGACCTGAATTCCATCTCTAAAAGGTGGGTGCCTAGTAAGTGACATCTATTGAAGGTCACTCAGTACTTTTTTACCTTCCTCCATGCTAGCTGTCTTTTGGACATTTCCTAATCTTCTAATATTCCATAGTTCTGATTTTTACGTTACATCATATAGTTGGCAAATTTATATGGCCAATTATGAATACCCTATAAGGATTCTTTTGTAAGAACAAAGCATTTCAATGAAGGCATATGTTCATGGATGATAAATTGATGCCTGCTCTATAAAGCCAGGTTCATAATATCTTTAACTCTTGCTCAGAGATTGCAGTATCTTTCAAGTTGGCTTTGATTCATTGTTAGAGATGGTGAACAAATATTATTCATAAATTTCATTTTCACTGACTTTACCACAGGCTCTAACATAGTTGAATGAAAACTTTTTTTTTTTTTTTTAAATCTACTATCTTAGTTAGGGTTTCTATTGTTGCGATGAAACACCATGACCAAAAAGAAAAACAAATTGAGGATGAAAGGGTTTATTTGGCTTACACTTCTTCAGCATTGCTGTTCATCACTGAAGTAATTCAGGACAGAAACTCAAACAGGACAGGAACCCAGAGGCAGGAGCTGATGCAGAGGCCATGGAAGGGGTGCTGCCTACTGGCTTGCTTCCCATGGCTTGCTCAACTCACAGTCTTTTAGAAACCAGGACCAGGGCTCAGGGATTGAACCCTCCCCAATTGATCATTAAATGAGAAAATGCCTTACAGCTGGATCTCAAGGAGGCTTTTCCTCAGCTGAGGCTCCTTTGTCTGATGACTCTAGCTTGTGTCAATTTGATACATAAAACCACCAAGTACATCGACTGATTTCTTCTTCATTCTTTGTAATTCCTCTTTCTTTTACTTCTACAATGTCAAATTAATGACCTGTTGAATGTATATATTGAAACAAGGCTGGTGCTGTAGTAATACAGAGTGTTGTATAAAGTGTCAAAACATGATCTAGATGTTTGTTGGAAACAAGGCATCTCATGTTGAAGATAACTGGAGAGCTGTAACCAGAGCACAGAGTTTGGTGGAATTTTTTGCCTCCAAATTTTAGATTTATATAATAGTTTCAAATGTGATAAAATTTTAATGACTTTATATTTTCTCCACTTGAAAACCTTATAGACCAATCTAGAACTTTTGAGTTCATACATTATTCTGACTGACGATGTGCAACACTCATTCAGTCATACATAGTTTTGAAAAGCTCTGGAGGCCATATTCTTGAATATCTTATATTTTGCCATTCCTGTCTTGAATAAAAGAAATGGAATTTATATTTTTAAATAAAGTATGTATCTAATCAGAATAGCAATCATCAATAAAACAAAGATAGTACTCAGCACATGTTGGCAAGAATATAGAATAATAGGAACATTAACACATTGCTGATGGGAGTGAAACTCTTATAACACCTCTGGGGCTATATGTGTGACACAAATCTTAAAAAAAGTCTTAAAATAAATATCCCAGAGTGTAGTTAGAATTTTCCTGCCTGGCCCAGTCAGGACAAATCTCTCTTACCCGCCAGCTGCTCAGACCCAACCAAGTAAACACACAGAAACTTACATTGTTTACAAACTGTATAGCTGTGGCAGGCTTCTTGTTATGTACTTTTTCTATCTTAAATTAACCCATTTCTATTAATCTATATTTTGCCACATGGCTCGTGGCTTACCAGTACCTTACATCTTGTCATGGTGGCGGCTGGTGGTGTCTTTTCAGCCTTCTACTTCCCAGAATTCTCTTCTCTCTTGTCCCGCCTATACTTCCTGCCTGGCCACTGGCCAATCAGAACTTTATTTACACAGAGCGATATCCACAGCACTTCCCCTTTTCTTCTTTTTTTTTTAAGGAAGGTTTTAACTTTTACATAGTACAATTACATATAACAAAACTATTATCAAGCAAGAATTACAGTTACAATATTAAAGAAGATATCCTATCTATCTTATATTTATGAGTCTAAGGTTTTATATCTAACGTATCTTTTATCATAACTGAGGAAATTATAACTATCTAGTCTTCAACCACATCAAAGACCTCAGAAGGATATAATATTACCTGAGAACCGGGAGAAGGATGCAAGCAACTTTTGGGAGTCTTGCAGGGTAGACAGAGACAGCTGGCAGCCTGAACAGTCACCTAATGTTCCTTTGTAATGTTGGGCCATTAGTCTTCAGCCCACAGGGCTAGAGTCTCTCGGTCACTTTTCTCAGTGTCCTGTAGAATGTCTGTCAGTTTCCTCTGTGAAACAGGAGCCTAAGGACCATTTTGTCAAGCAAAGTTCAGTGGTCATCTTTCTATGGGTCCTGCATGTCCAGTTGATCGAGCAGTCCAGGCAAGAACAGTTTCTTGCCCAAATGGCTATTTTTGCCAAGGTGAAGATAAACTCCATATGAAGTGTCTTCAATGCCCATCCTCCTCTCTGAAGTAAATTGGTGCTGCCAGGAGCAGCCATGTCTCACTGTCCAGAAAGTCTAAATTTTAAAAATATTTTAAATGCCATATTCTGTAGGTCTTTGAAGTATTTGAAGATTACCTATCTATCTGAAATATCTCTGTGTATACCTAGAAGACTTAACTAACATGGCTACAAGTATGATTATCATAGATGACTAATTATTAATCTATTTTTAATTATCCATTACAATTTTAAATAAGCTGTACAAGCATAATACCTTAAACAAGAGTAGAAATATACACACAGTATAACAAAATTAACTTTAAGTTTGTATCAATAGACTAAAATCTATACCAATGTAAAACATTTTAAACAAAGTTGTTGCTCTTTAGAAATAAGTTCATTAATCTACCCTTTCATCCTATCATATCTATATCATATCCCCTTTTTATCTTTAGAAAAAGATTGCATTTATAATCAACCTGTTTTAAATAAAATAGTGGTTTTTCTCTGTCCCACACCAGAGGCCTCTTCTGATTTGGGACACAAGAATCTCTTAACCTTTTCTTTTAGCAATATGTCTGGGTTTAGAGAAGGAGTGAGCCAATTCCATCTCCAAAGCCAGCTGGGAATTTGGGTGTAGTTTCTCTTACTACTTCCTGCTGGAGGGGGGCGCTGTATCTTATGGGGACACAAAGAAAATTTTAGGATTATGAAGTAGTCCGTGAGGGTAAACCTCTGAGCCAGTTGCCTTGAAACCATTCTGGATGTTGGATCATCTGGGCCATGGTGTCATCGGAGACCTTTCAAGTGGTCTTGGCTGATCAAACCTGATGTATCTTAATCTGGAACAAATCCACAGCCTCTGGCTTTCTGTGGAAACAAAAGCAGAGACTCTTTTCCAAAGCAACATATCCTTATATCCAAATTTTGAAGTCAAGTTACCTTTAAAATTTACATATTTATTTAACTCAACAGCTTTTACGATCAAATCTTTTTTTTTTTCAGTTAAAAATCCCAAAGACAACATAAACCAGATTCTCTGTGTAATATCCATCTTTGTAAGACTGAAATGCCACTGTGGCTGCTGGCTCCGCCCACCTCAGCTTCCCAACATGGCGGTGGTTCAGTTTACCACCAGCTCTGTGTCTGGAGCATAAGCTGAGCTAGGCCTGGGTTAGACCGGGGCTAAGCCGGAGCTAGGGAGCCAGGCCCGCCCAGGCGGGAAGCTGGACCCACTGCCAAGGCAAGCGGTTTTTTAATGAATTCTTGCCACATTGGGCACCATTTGTAGTTAGAGTTTTCCTGCCTGGCCCAGTCAGGACAAATCTCTCTTACCCGCCAGTCCCATAGTTGTTCAGACGCAACCAAGTAAACACACAGAAACTTACATTGTTTACAAACTGTATGGCTGTGGCAGGCTTCTTGTTATGTACTTTTTATATCTTAAATTAACCCATTTCTATTAATCTATATTTTGCCACATGGCTCGTGGCTTACCAGTACCTTACATCTTGTCATGGTGGCGGCTGGCGGTGTCTTTTCAGCCTTCTACTTCCCAGAATTCTCTTCTCTCTTGTCCTGCCTATACTTCCTGCCTGGCTACTGGCCAATCAGAACTTTATTTACACAGAGCGATATCCACAGCACCAGAGCCAGATATTGGTGTGAAAGTTGAAAGATCAGAGAAGCAGAACAGCTAGCCACTAGCTTACCTCTACGAAATCCTCAGCCTCAAGAGAGCGAGTTCCTGTTTCCTTACACCTTATATACATTCCTGTGTCCTGCCATATTACTTCCTGGGATTAAAGGCCTGTGTCATCACTGCCTGGTTTTGTTTCTCTCATATAACCTGGTGTGGACTTGAACTCACAGAAATCCAGATGGATCTCTGCCTCCTGAGTGATAGGATTTAAAGGTGTATGCCACCACTGCCTGACCTCTATGTCTAATTTAGTGGCTGGCTCTGTCCTCTGATCCCAAGGTAAGCTTTATTGGGGTATATGATATATCACTACAGTTCCTCAGGAAGCTAAAAACAGATCTACCTCAATATCCACTTATAACATGCTTTAGCATATACCCAAAGGATTCTATATCCTACTACCGAGATGACTGGTCAACTGTGTTCATTGCTGCTCTATTCAAAATAGCCAAAAATTGGAAACAGAATAAATGTCCATTAGCAGATGAATGGATGAAGAAAATTTGGCACACTCATACAATGAATTATTTACTTAGCAGTTTTAAAAAGAAATTTAGAATTAAATTGATATAGCTAGAAAAAAATCTCACTGGTAGAGGTAACACAGTGCTAATCGACAAAGTATTTATTCACTTACAAAAGGATGTTATCTGTGAAATCTTCAATAAGCAAGTTAAAATCTATATAACCACATAATTCAGGTATAGAGTAAATACTAAGGGGTTGTTGGACCACCCTAGGGAGGGGAAATATAATAGGTAGCTTAGATGGACGGCATTGGGGGAATACTGGAATTGGAGGGTCTAAAAGGGAGGGGGGAAAGGAGGTCATGGAGAGAATACAAGGAGGTCAGAAAATACTAAGGACCATTTTGGGGGTATATGGAAACCCAATACAGTAGAAGCTTACTAAATTATATTCATATCTGACAGTGATATGAATGGAATTGCCAAATGACAAGGAAGATGAAGCCCCAACTAGACATTTCTCATCATCAAAGGAAGCCTGTGGTTCTGGAATAGGTTACATTTAATTGATTTGTTGCCTAAAGTGTCCCATGCCACAAACAAGCTACTACTAAGACAATTGGTTGCTCTCCCCACACTCACAGTAAGGCCCCATTGCTGAAGACAGCACTTACACAACCCACTGAACATGGAGAAGTCAAGCTGGTGACTACCTGGAGCCTTTCCTTCTACTGGCTGGTGTTCACAATACAGAGAAGTTCTCTGCACGCTATCAAAGGAGAAAGGTAAATGCCAACCCAGCTACAGACTCTGGTGACCTATAAGACATTGTGCAATAGTGTCACAAAACTTGTTGGATTTTAATCTCTACCAATAAGTGAGTGGAATTAAGTCCTACCCCACGAGATGGAACCCATTCCTGACACTGCTCTGGTGGCCAAGAACCTGAGACTAGATAGGCCAGAGACCTAGGTGTGATGGCTCAAATTACTCAGCATCAGAGAATCTGAGCTTGCTTTACCCAGCAGGGCTGCATAAGGGGATAATTTGACCATGGGCATGGTTATTTAGAAGAGACCAGGTATTTAGAAGGGACTGCACTTGTCTGAGTGGTGTGCATTGATCTAGCAAGGGGGAGGTCTTATGTGCTGGCCCTTGACATCATTATAAAAAGCCACTTTGGAAAGGCAGAAGAGGCCATTGGGTATTGACCCAGTTCCTCCCGAAGCTATCCTGTGTTTTCATCTTTCTCCTCTTCGCTATCTTTCTAATATTTTCTTATCCCTCTCTCCTCCTCATAGAAACCCTGGAAAAGGTGGGAGCTGGCCTCCCATACTTAGGGGAAAACAAAATTCTACTTTTCTACCAAACATAACAATAAAATGACTCCTGATGACTTTCAGCTGTATCTATAGATAAGTATGTCACTCAGCCATCATCAAAGAAGCTTCCTCCTATAGTAGGGGAAAATAAATCATAAATCCACAAATGGACCATATACAGAGAGTGATAGATCCTGGAAGACTCTGGGTCTATTACTGAGTACCCCATGGAAGAGAATCTGGATATACTATAACATCCTGAGGTGCTGAAACCATAAGTAAAGGAGGTCCCCATAGCAGGGACTGAGATACAGATTGACCTCACAGAGACTGCAGAAGGAAACCAGGACTTAAATAGGTCTGCACAAGAGAAGGCTCTAGCACTGAGAGTAGAAGTAAACTCGAGCCTCATTTCTAACCCAGACGCTATTTCCAGTGGATAACCACTAGTGTTGCTGGTAATTTTTTACTCTTTTGGCTTTTTGCTCTCTTAGGGGGCCTGCAACCTGCCTCCCAAATAAATACACACAAAGAGTCTTATTCTTTCTTATGAATGCCTAGCCCTAGTTTTGCTTATTTCTAGCCAGCTTTTCTTAACTTAAATTATCCCATCTACCTCTGACCTCTGGGCTTTTAACTTTCTCTATTTCTGTATACGTTTCTTTACTCCTTACTCTGTAGCTTGATATGCAGTTGAGTGGCTGGCCCCTGGAACCCTCCTCACCCTGTCCCTTGATTTTCTCTTGCTTCCTGAACCCTCTTTTTCTCCTGCAATTCATTCTCTCTGACTGCCAGCCCCATCAAACAATAGGTAATACAATTACAGGACACAAAATGATCAATAAAAAGAATGATGATATTTAACAGTAGATGGAAAAGAAGAGAAAATACAAATGGCATCTAAATCTATAATTAGTATATTTCCCACTTTTGTACAGATGTTCATTTATTTAACTTTTACAAGTAACTGATGATTACCTTTTGAATTTCTGTATGTCAACATATATCAGAAAAAATAATTATTTTCTGTAGCAGGAATCTTAAAAGTTCTTATTAATAATAACAAACCTAGAGCTGGATATCGTGGTTAATGCTGGAAGATCAGAGAAGCAGAACAAGCCACAGCTACCTCACCTTGCCAGTTCCTCAGCTGATCCACTTTCCTCTGACTGGAAGCCTCTGTGTCCTCATCTGAATGGGTCTCAGCTGAACTGTTGCTCAAAAGCCTAAAAGCTTAACCAGCCTAGTTCCTGGTCCTTAAATACCTTTCTGCTTCCTGCCATCACTTTGTAGGATTAAAGGTGTGTGTCACCATGCCTGGCTGTTTCCAGTGTAGCCTTGAACTCAGAGATCCAGATGGATTTCTGCTTCTGGAATACTAGGATTAAAGGCATGAGTGCCACCATTTTCTAGCCTCTGTATCTAGTGGCTGTTCGGTTCTCTGAACCCAGATAAGTTTATTAGGGTGCACAATATTTTAGGGAACACAATAACACCACAATTTTCTATTCTTTGATTATGTTAGAAAGAGAGGTGGATTTTGTGTGTTTCTATTATAAATCTCAAGTAAATACTTGTTATCATATTGTATTTACACAAACATTTTCATGTATGGAATACACACATTTTCAAAGGACCCACTTGAATTCATGCAAGGCATTCTTTTCAGCTAAGTAATTATTTTCAAGAGGTACTCATGTAAATGAAAATACATTACTACTTCAGCTTGTTATTTGTGACAAATGATTTTGTTAGTTAAGAGAGCATTAAGAACAATAACCCCAATATACGTATTTGATACGTATATTGAAAGGAACATGAAAAATAGACCCTTGTTCTTTTATCATCATGGGTAGAGCCCTTGTGAATGACTTTACTTCATTACTTATGAGAACCTATAAAATTTCAGTGTGAGATAATTTGGAAGTTAAACATCATGGTGGTCAAGAACTCATAGTCTGTGTTCAAAATTGTGGTCTGGGGAAAGTAATTATAATCTTAGTGCACAAAACAGAGATTCCAATACCACTGGCTTCCCTGGACTATTAGAAAAACTAAAGGTCTATTTGCATATAGAGAATTTAAAGTGTCTGTGTCAGCAAATTATGTTTAGTGTTTGATGTTTCAACAACTAATGAAAGGGAGAAAGAGAAGTAAAATGAAAATAGAAAACTATATGAATGATTTTCATATTATATGATAAACTAAAATAGGAGTGAATGAAAATGTTATCAGAATAGCAAATAAATTCTCAAGGTTACCTTATACACAATTAGAGATAAACATATTTAATACCTAAATAAATATTTTGCAGTATATTTGTAGTAAGGATAAAGACATATTTTTAATTATACTTATTATGAACTAAGAAAATGTATATCTTGAGCTCCAGTGGAAAAATCTGAGTAAACATGTTTGTTTTGTTCCAATATCATGCTATTTTTATTATTATAGCTTTTTTCTACAATGTTAGATTGAGGATGTTGATACCTTCAACCGTTTTTTATTGTTATTTAGGATTATTTTAGCTATCTTGGGTTATTTTGAATTTCCACATGAATCTGAAAACTGTTCTTTTAAGAATTGGGTGGCAATTTTGATGGGGATTGCACTGAATCCATAGATTGCTTTTGGTAGGATGGCCGTTTTTACAATATTAATCCAACTGATGCATGAACATGGCAGATTTTTACATATTCTGATATCTTCTTCAAATTCTTTCTTCTACACCTTAATTTTTTTTATCATACAAGACTTTTACTTGCTTAGTTACAGTTACCTAAGATTTTTTTATATTATTTGTGGATCTTATAAAAGGTGTTGTTTCTCTTCAGTCTTAGTCCATTTGACACTTGTATATAGGAGTGCTACAGATTTTTTGGAGCTAATTGTGTATCCAGTTACTTTGCTGAAAATGTTTATCAGCAACAGGAATTTCCCAGTGGGATTATTAGGTCACTTACATATATTATATATCATCTGCAAACAAAGGTGCTTCCAGGTTGTATCCCCTTGTTCTCCACCAGTTTTCTTGTTGTTCTATCTGTAAATTCATATACTATACTGAATAGGTATGAAGAGAGTGGGCAACCTTGTCTTGTTTCTGATTTTAATGGAATTACTTTGAGTTTCTCTCTATTTAAGTTGATGTTGGCTATGGACCTGCTGGAAATTGCTTTTATTATGTTGATATAGATTCATTGTATCCCAAATCTCTTTAAGACTTTCATTATGAAGAGGTACAGCATTTTTGTCAAAGGTGTTTTTTTTTTTGCGTTTAATGAGGTGATCATGTGTTTTTGTCTTTTCTGTTCATTCATTTGGTGGCTTTCAAATATTGTTTTTTTTTTGTATATTGAGCCATCCCTGCACCTCTAGGATGAAGCCTACTTGATCATAGTGGATGATTATTGCTGAAATTATTAAGGCCATTCCACATAGTTAAAAGCGAGGTCTATTTTGTGGGGTAACTTCGAAGTGAAGGGATAGGTAACAGGGTCTGAGAAAGGTGTGATGCAGTTCTGCAGTGTTCTCTGGAGAACTCTGCTCGGTCTGCCTCCAGCATCCAGGGTCCAGGAACCAAGAGAGCTGGCACACCCGGGTCTCAGGTCTTCAGGTTCCTCCTTGGCCCGCCTTGTAGTCATGACAATTACCGAAGCCTCAATGGCGGTTGGAACTTCCAGAACAAAGCTGGAATGGCTACCCATTACATATTATCTTTTTTATGTGTTCTTGGATTTAGTTTGGAAGTATTTTATTGAATTTTTTTTGTTGTTGTTGTTTAGAAATTAGTCTGTAATTCTCTGTTGAGCCTTCATGTGGTTATGGTCTTAGGGTAACTGTGGCCTCATAAAACAAATTGGACAATGTTACTTCTGTTTCTATTTTGTGGAATGATTCTGCTTTGAAAGCTGGTAAAATTCTGCCCTAAAACCACCTAGTCCTGGGCTTTTATTCTTTTTTTTTCCAGTCAGGACATTTTAATTGCTGCTTCTATTTCACTAGTGGTTCTAGGTCTGTTTAAGTTACTGATCTGATCTTGATTTAATTTTAGTAGGTGTATATATGAAGAAAATTATCCATTTTTTGTAGATTTTCCAAGTTGGTGGGGTATATGTATTTTAAATACACCTTATGATTATCTGGAGTACTTCAGTGTCTGTTGTTATATCTACCTTTTCCACTCTAGTTTTGTTAATTTAGATATCTTTCTTTTTGCCTTTTAGATAAGTTGGATAAGGCTTTGTCATTCTTATTGATTTTCCCAAAAAATAAGCTCTTCATTTCATTGGTTTCTTTGCATTTTTGTTTGCTCCTTTCTAATCCATTGACTTCAGCCCTCAGTTTGATGACTTCTTTCCATCTACTTTGGTGTTATTTATTCTTTTTGTTCTAGAGACTTCAGAGGTTCTGTAAAGTTAATAATAAGAGACATCTCCAGTGTTTCTGTTGGCACTTACTGCTATGAAATGATCTCTTAGAATTGCCTTCATTGTGTCTCATAAGTTTGTGTATGTGGGGTTTGCATTTTCATTGTAAAGTTTTAATTTCTTTCCTGGACCAACTTTCATTCAGTAGTGAGTTGTTCAGTTTTCTTGAGTTTGTAAGTTTTCTGTTGTTGATATTTAGCTTTAATTCACAATGGTCAGATAGGACCATTGTAGTAATTTATATATTTTTATATTTGTTGCTACTTATTTATGTCCAAGTATGTAGTCAGTTTTAGAGAAAGTTCCATGAGCTGATGATAAGAAGGTGTATGCTTCTGTGTTTTGGTGAAATGTTCTACAAAAATCTGTGAGGTCTATTTGGTTTATGATTTCTGATAACCAGAGTTTCTCAGTTTAGTTGTGTCTAGATGATCAGTCTATTGGCTAGAGTGTATTGAAATCACCCAGTATCACTGTGCGAGCATAAATATGTGATTTCAGCTGTATTAGATTTATCATTTTCTTTTACTAAGGTATCCATTTCTTCTATTTTTGTCTTTCTCTTCCATATTTTGTATTCTGGTTATGAGGCTTGCCTCTGAAGTACTTGAATTTTTTTCACACTCTTCCTTTGTTCAGTTTTCTTTATTTATTCTTTAAACAATGTCAAGTCTTGTACCATTTTCTTCATTTAATTCTATGGTATGTTTGTGTTTACATACATTTCTTCAATGGATTCATTCATTTCATATTTAAGTACGTGTAATATGTTCATTGAAGTCCTTGTGTTGTGTTTCAGCTATATAGCATTTCTCAAGGGTTGTTGGGCTGTAGTGGAGACATTTTGTCCTGGATATTATTTATTGTGTTTTTATGCTGGTATCTAGGCATCTAAGTTTGGGATGATTATAATTTCATCTGTTCATGTGTTTTTTGGGTGGGTCTTCAATTTCTGGTTTCCTATGCCCTCTCTGTTCCCTGGGAGAGTGTTGTGACTGTCAGTTACATAGTAAGGAATGCTTCTGATATCCTGCCAGGTGTGGCCACTGAGGATTCTGGATAGAATGTGTTTCTAGGTGTTGGGATCTGACACTTAGGAATATCGATGTATTATAAAGGGGTGCTGAGTGTGTCTTCTGATGGGAGGAAAGAAGGGTATGCCACCATGATCTGCTTAGTCCCCTGGGAATGGAGGCAGAGAAGGAAGAGAGGCCACAGTAGGTGGTCTGCTACGTTGCTGGAGATGAGACTAGGGGGTCGGCTTCAGAGGAGAGGTGTAAGAGTGAAGATCTGAAGATCACCTACTTGCTTATCTGGCCTATCTGCTTCCCTGGAGACCTTGGATGGTGGGTTCTCTGGTAATGCCTGTGGCAGCTGAGAGCTGAGCCATGGGCATAGGGTGGGGAGGGATGATGAAGAATGGTGAAGGAAGCTCTGGCAAAGATCTGAGTGATTGCTAGAGATGCATGCAGAGAGGAAGGGGAGCAGCAGCACGTGATCTGCTACAGATCTGGGCATAAAATTCTTAGTTTTCAAGACAATTAAGAAGTATCTAAATCAATTTTAGTTAAGTATAGCTGTTGAGGAAAGCCTGGTATGTTAGCCATTCCCAACTACTATAATAAAATGCTATAGAGTGTGTGGTTTATATGCAACTGTAATACGTCTGTGAGAATCCAGGCAAGTTTGGCCTCAGCACACAAAGGACTCAGTGTCAGATGAGAATTCATCTTACTATAAGTACATGTGGTAGAGAATGGAGAGGAGCCTCCTGGGAATGGTACTTGTGGTGGTTTAAATGAGAAATTTCCCCAATGGCTCGTGTATTCAAACACTTGGTCTCCAGTCTATGCTTCTGTTTGAGGGGTTATGGAACATTTAAAATAGGATCATTGCAGGAACAGCAGATTGCTGCTGGTAGGCTTTGAGAGCTTAGAGTCTTGGCTCATTTCCCGTGTGCTATCTCTGCTTTTTATATGTCATTGTGAGATGATTGTTCTGTTTCCACTTCCTGTGCCATCCCATGTCTTCTCTGCTATCAGGGACTATCCCTCGGGAACTGTAAGCCCCCTAAATTTTCATAATTAAGTTGCTTTTGGTCATGGTATTTTGTCACAGCAACATAAAATTAACTAATGCAATATTAAACTCATATAAGCTCTTAAACTACTGTAGAAGATATAACCTAAATTACATTCACACACACACACACACACACACACACACACACACACACACACACACCTGGAATTAGTATTTGCAGTGCTCTGTGAGGCAAGTTACTTCTAGAGTCTTTGACTCTAATCAGTTGTCTGTTAATTTCAATGAATTGATGCTTCTGCCTTACTCCCACAATTATGAAGTGACATAAACCAGATTATGTTTAATTTCATTCTATAGTGCTCAAATAACATCTACTTAGCAGTCAAATAACCTCTGTCGAACTTTCTCCAGACAACCTTAAAGATCTGTGAGGGAAGAAAATGTTTCAGCTGATACTGAATTTTGCTTTATGTCTTTCCCCTTTTCTCTGTCAAATATCAAAGTGATACATTAGACATTTGAAAAACTTACCAGAAAAAGGCAAACATGCATTTAATAGAAAAGAGGGTAGAATCTACTCTCTTTTCTATTATTTCTTAATGTGGTGATATTTTATTTCTTTGTTTACCTGGAGACCAGAGGACACAGCCAGCCATAAACAAAAGTCAGGCAGTGGTAGCACATGCCCTTAATCCAATCACATGACAAGCAGAGTCTCTGTGTGTTCAAGAACACATTAGGGAGCAGCCAATCATGGTGACACACACCTTTAATCCCAGTACCAACCATAGAGCCCTGGAGGTCTGCACAGACAGGCAGTGACAAGGAAATGAGGTGGTTGGGCCAAGAGCCAATGAGAAGGCAGAACAGCAAGGCAATAAAGGCACAGGTTAAGCAGGAAGAAGCTCTCTCTCTCTTGGGAAGCTATGGCAGTGTGGTGAGCTAAGGTTAGCTGGTGGCTCTCACTATTTCTCTGATCTCTATAGCTTTCACCCTGTATTTGGCTCTGTGTTTCTTATTTAATAAGACTGTTTAGAAATTCATCTACACACATTGGTCAGGTTTGCACCAATATCTCACCAGGATTCATATAAACATCATCATCCCTCAGCTGAGCTGTTGTGCAGCCTACCACTGAGATGCAAGCCATTGGCCTGTGCTTCCTGTCATTTGCAGACACTCATGTTCAACAGGACTAATCAAATAGAAAATTAAAATACAAAAGCTATCTCTAATCAGGAGTTGCTATAGTACAGACACTTCTTCATATCTACCACATGTCATCTTGACAGGGGTTGTCACACAGGATTAAAGACTGACATTAGTAGACATTTCAATACATTATTTTGAAATATTATCTACCACATGTATTTGCAGGAGAATACCAAGAAGAAGCCAATGCAAACCATTTAAATTGATAAAGGGGAATGATTATATTTGAAAACAAAGCATATTCTCTTAAAACTATTTACTAAAATAATATTTTCTCTCCCACTTCTTCACTTGAAAATTCCTCATGTTAAAACAAATGCAACACTGTGGACTTACTGGGTTGCCATAGCCTTTGCTAAACTAAAGTAGCAGTGGTTAGTTTGCCTTCCTGTTCTGTGAGTATTATTAGCAGCATGCTGTTGCCTTCCTCCTTTTCCTCAGCATCTCAGTGACTGTAAAATAGTCATGGGAAACAATACTGAATACTGGATTTCAACCCTTCTTTAAGATAGGTAAGGAAATTGTTTCCTTACTTGGAATCTCCCTTTTACTGAAAAAAAAATGTTTTTTTTTTCTTATATACTATTTCCTGATTATAGTTTCCCCTCCTTTTACTCCTCCCAGTTTCTCCCTGTCTCCCCTCCTTTCTGGATCCACTCCATTTCTGTGTCTTATTAGAAAAGAACAGACTTCTAAGAGATGACAACAAAACACACCAAAATAAAATATAATAAGGTAGAGCAAAATCTCTTATATTGAAGTTGGAGTAGACAAGCCAACAGAAGGAAAAGAGCCCAAGAAAAGGTACAAAAATTAGAGACCCACTCAACAGTCCCACAAAAATGCTGAACTGAAAGCTATAACATATAGCCTGGTACAGACCTGTGTGGGCCCTGAGCTTGCTACTTCAGTCTGCTTCAGTCTGGTGAGCTCATATGAGCTTTTTTTTTTTTTTTTTATTTTAAATTTACAGTGTTCTGCCTGCATGTATTCCTGCAAGCCAGAAGAGGGCACCAGATCTCATTACAGATGGTTTCAAGCTACCATGTGGTTGCTGGGAATTGAACTCAGGACCTCTGGAAGAACAGTCAGTGCTCTTAATCTCTGAGCCATCTCTCCAGCCCCTTCATATGAGCTTTAATTGATTTAGAATGACTTGTTCTCCTGGTGTCCTCCATCCCCTCTGACTCTCACACTCTGTTGGGGTTCACTGAACTCTAGGGGAGGAATTTGATGGAGACATCCAATTTAGAGCTCTATGTTTCAAGGTCTCTCTCTCTGCATAACATATGCTGTGGGTCTCTGTATTTGTTCCCCTCTGCTGCAGGAGGAAGCTTCTCTGATGATAACTGAGTAAGGGACTGATTTATGAGCATAGCACAATATCATTAGGAATCATTTTATCACTACTTTTTTCTTTTTTCTTTTTTTGGCCAGGACCTTGCGCTTGCTAGGAAAGCACTCTACCACTGAGCTAAACCCCCAACATTATAGGACCACTAAGATTTGTTTTTACACTAGGTTTCTGTGCTATCAAGTCTTTCATTCTAGGTTACCCAAACAGTTTTGGACATGAGTTCTATCTCATGTAGTAGGTCCTAAGTCAAAGCAGACACTGGATGGTTACTCGAAAGCTCTGGTCTACCATTACTCTGCATATTTTGCAGGCAGTATTGTACTTCAAAATGTTTATGGCTGGTTTTGTGTATATGTTTCTTTTTTTGCATGTTGAAGACTACCTCCCCATACTAAAACACTAGAATATGTAAATGAAAACCATGTTACAATCCATAGATCCAGAGAACTTATCTGTTGAGGAAGGGACTAGTATGAGGCTCATTATTCTCCCTGGGAAAGGGAAATAGAATTGATTTTATGGGTGGACTGGAGGTAAGAAGACAGGAACAGGAAAATCAGGAGGGGAGGGAAGATGGGGTTGAGTGGGGAAATGTGAGGAGAGACAGCTAGAATTAAGGGGTACTTGAGAGGAAATATGGAAACTTAGTGCAGTGGAAACTTGCTAAAATATATGAAGGTGATCTTAATGAGGTCTTGCTGTGGATATCACTCTGTATAAATAAAATGCTGATTGGCTAGTAGCCAGTCAGGAAGGATAGGGTAGGCGGGACAAGGAAGAGGAGAAGGCTGGGAACAGGAAGGCTGGGAGGAGACACTGCCAGCCGCTGCCATGAGAGGCAACATATAAAGATACCAGTAAGCCACAAGCCACGTGGCAAAGTATAGATTAATAGAAATGGGTTAATTTAAGATAAGAGAAGTAGATAACAAAAAGCCTGCCACGGCCATACAGTTTATAAGTAATATAAGTCTCTTTGTGCTTACTTGGTTGGGTCTGAGAGACCATGGGACTGGCAGGTGAGAGAGATTTGTCCTGACTCTGGGCCAGGTAGGAAAACTCTAACTACAAGGTCTCCAAATATTGAAGGAGATGGAGTCCTAATTGGCCATCACATGTCTCCAAATGAAGCTTCCAGTACCAGGAATGGGTTACATTCAATTGAGTTGTTGGTTAAAAGGGTCCCATGGAAATACCCAAACATTCTAGGTGTTGCCAAGACAGTAGATTGGTTTCCACAGCAGGTTGCACTTAAATATTTGTGCATACTTACTTGTGTGTGTATTTTAGTATAACAGTAATAACAAAAGAAAATGAGACTATTTGTGAATGGAGGGGGAAGCATGGAAGGAGTTGGATGGAAGGGACTTAGGAGGTGGTAGAGGTAGGAAAGGGAAGATATAAAAAAGGCTTAAGCTTTAGGCTATATTAGAAAATTTGAGACTAGAATTGTCATGAGTTTCAGGTGAGATGATCGAACATAGTGAGTTATAGGCCAACCTTGGATACATATGAAATAAGACATCTCAAAAAAAAAATTAAAAAATAAATAAGAAAAATTAGTTTCAATAACATTTTCCAGAATAATATAGTGATTTTAAAATAATTCAAATTTATACAGCCCAAAGTCCATTAGGTTAAAAACAAAACAACAAAAGTAAGTATTTTAAAGTGGTATAATTAGCTATACCATAATAAAAGCTCAAAATGCACAATATTGCAACTAAACTGCATAAATTTACTGATCTGTATGAGTACCGAAGCCAATAACCTAGAAAGAGACACATACAAGGCAATTGGAAAGAAATGTTTTAAGGGGCAAAGACAGGGATGGCTTCAAACACATGTGATATGAAGGTGGAATGTGGGTTGCTGGGGGCAGAAATGTTAAACAGGCATGGGCAATAGAAGATGGTGAAGAGGAATGGTGTGAAGAAGGGCAACTCTAAGTATGCTTGAGAATACCCTGATTAAATAGTTCATCTTCATAGTTTGAAGATCATCTTCAAAGGTCTTGCATGTGTCATTTATGTTGGAAATTGCTGGTTTTATTTTTCATGATGAATGATCGAAGAAAATCATATTTTTCCTAGATTCTTCCAGGTGGGAACCTGTATAAAATTTTCTGAAATATTTCACTTTTTCCTTTAATTATCCTAATCTCTTGAATTATGGCTCTGTAGAAGAGTTTTTATCATATTTATAAATTACATATAATTTATGTGAATAGCATACTTTTATAAAAGTAAAGTCTATTTTTTAACCATCTATTTAGTAGGCAAGAAATACACCTCAGTTTGACTGGGAATTCAAACCTTGTTAGTTTGGCTTTATTTGCCAGAGAACAAGTAAACCTTCAGCAGAAGTCAACACCTGAGTCAATTATGTGGGCAGAAACAACTCTCTGACCAGCAAAGTTACATCCGGGAAATAATTAATACTCTGCCTTTGGCATTCAGCTACATGGTTAGAAATGGGGATTAGAAAAAAATGTGTTTCTGGTACCTAAACCTTGTATTACTTTGTAAATAACATTGGTCCTTTGACCAGAATGGCAACATCTGTGGCATGATGTTACCATTGCATAATTCATAGAAATAAGACATTTCTTTGTCTTAAGCCACACTAGTTATCAACACCACAAGAAAATGAAATGTGTTTGATGAGTGTATAGGAAGCTAAGGTGCTCAGCAACCTTGTGGTTCTCTAATATCATGTGTCATATATATGTTCATACCTTTGTAGGGTAGAAATGAGCTAACAGTCCCCCCAATTTAGCCTTTTTTTCATATCTTCATACTTATGACATTGAATATTGATAACTTGGTATGTATTGTTTTCCTTTCAAGATGAAACCACTGAATGTCCTTCTAAATATTTAGTATTTAAAATTAGATCATTGAACATTCATTTTTAATAATTGCTATTTTAAAATACTTTCATGTTTTTACTATGTACAGCCAATTTTGCTATATGAATATATAAATTTCCTTTCTATATTTTCACTGAGTCCAAATTTTACCTCAAGTTTTATATATGTACCCTAATCACATTAAAGACTTATTTAGGGAAATAAATCTTAACATGACATCCTGCCAGATTTTAGAAACTGAATGAGCTAGAGTTGGCAGAGTACAAATGGGAACAATTTAATTTTTTATCAAATTCCTCCATATAATATTCCCTGTGACTCAAGGCCCTGTATAAATTACAACAAATTTTATAGATGTCTTTTGTAGTTGTTTTTAACATTCAAAGTCAAATTTGTCTTAAGATATGTTAGAGTATGGGACAACACCCTCTCTTGGCACATCCTTTGCTATCAGAAAACTTCATTGAGGAGGGTTTAGAGAGGAATAGTTACCTTCATCACTGTAAATCACACCTCTGTATGTGATAAATTTCTGTGGGATGATTTTTGGCTTCCTTAGAAATGTCTCTACAGAGGATCTCATAGTATAGCTGTTCTTTGATGTAAGACATATCTCACTTAAGTGACAACATTCCCTTCAGTCTCTGACTTCAGTTTAGTGACAATGAGTAACTGACTTTATTAGGTTATTAGAAAGATATTCTCATTGGTCACATTCTAATTATGAAGAGTATATACTTAGGCTCATGACAAATGGATACCTTTATGTTACAGCTCAAGAGGACCATGCCCATTATGGTATAATTTTGAGTTAGATTCAGGTACATTGCTTTCTCTGGATAGAAATTACAGCAAATGAAGTATTACATTTTACTAAAGAAGATTATTTTAAGAAATATGTATAAGCCTTTTCAGTATGATATGACCTTTAAGCAAAGAGAACTGTTCCCAGAAGAAGAAGAAATTCCAGCAATGAATAAAAGCTTCAGCTTGTATCTCAGTCTTCCAACCAATATTTCTTGATCAGGTATAGAGTTGATGCTTTTGTTAAGAGCACCTTCAAATACATTCTTGCAGTAAGTCTTTAAACTTATGGTTCTTTCAGACAATAAATCTCTTAGCTCATTTCTCCTTCTAGTTATGTCTTTGAAACGTAAGTTTATTTAGAACTAATCAGGATGCAGAAGGAGCTCATGGAAGAATCTGAGGATGGATTTTCCGAGTTCCAGCTTTTCAGTCTTGACTCTGTAGATTTTAAGAGATAAAAGAATCCATATTGTGTTGGTTAAAGAGACTGACTGGCAGCTCATCACATGATATGGTAAGTAAACTGCTGTGTATGACACTCATGACTGTAATATTATACATAAAATGTTCTGGATGACCATGCATTTGATGCCTCAATGCATTTAACATCAAGCAAAGGACCATAAATCGGAGCTGACTGCATATACAAATATGAGAAAACAAATAGAGAAGACCTCCAAAGAGCCCCCGAAATTCCTCATAAATCACATAAAGTTTCTATACTTTTTATGTCTGACCTGAAAGAAAAAAAAATTAACTTTTGAATCTCTATGACTAAAACTTCTGATTTAAACCTAGTTTCTCTTTGCTTTAAACTACTGGGATGAAAATTATCTCTTCCCTGGAATCAACCTAGATTCTTATTTGGAGTATGGGAACTCATAAAGCAAAGTAGAATTCCCAATTATGGAGGATTTGCTTAAGTCTAATGTGGATAATGAGGAGAATTCCTAAAGTTTATGATGTGATAGTGTAATATGGAAGGATATTAATAGAGGAAAGCAAGCTCCTGATTTATTTTTTATGTTTAATTATAGCAAAGAGCCTTTCCACTAACTAGGTTGGTTCCACTTCCCTAGACTCTCCTGCGGTAAAAGCCTTGCAAAGAAGTTCTGAATATCTATAAAATTACTCTGACTGTTAATTTTAACCTCTGGACCTATAGTTAGATAGGGCCTGATGACCTATGAAGAGGTTTGTCACAAAAATCATGATATGGTAGTTATAATTGATACATACAGAAATCTGCAAACTGTGTGAAAATAGACCATAGCATTGTAGGATCATGGCAAAATAAACTACAACCATGAAGATAAAGCGTATTTAATTCTTGACAAAGGCCATTAAGTAGAAATTTGCATTCAGTATTTTAGTTCAAGAAGTGAAAGAGAGAGCCAAAGTTTATTTGGTTTGTGGGTAGAAACTAGAATTCAAATGTGGCTTCAATAAATATGGTTGAAAGTTTACATTAGACTGACTGAAGTGTTATGGAATCTGGGATTCAAAATTCTGAAGAACGTAAAATATTCAAATTGATTAATCATGGCTGTTTGCTCACCTATGTTGTAAAGGCACAGATCTCTTTATTTCAGGCCTACGGATTAATTATGCAAATACATACAAGACCATACATAGTTTTCTTTATATCATGAAAAGTAAGTCTCATTCTCCCCAGTTTTGTATGACCATTTCTGTAAGGGAATCTAACTGTTGTTTTAATTCAGAAATGGTAAATTTTAATATCTTTAGGTCCTGATCAACCTGTCTACTTAGTTTGAAAAGTATCGTAACAGGAACATTTAGTCAAATTGTTAGTAAATACCCACCAAGTAGTCTCAGAGCCTTGGTAACATTGCTGTTATCCAGATACACCAAATTAACCCATGAACCAAAATAATAGGCATCAGAATAAGGGGCAGTACCTAGGTTAAAATGTTTTGGGTATTAGATAAGTTTTGGCCCCTTGGAGGTCCTCTACTGTTAATTTGGGGGTTTTCCAGTTCACAATGAGATTTGTCAGACAATGGGCTGACAGTCTAGTTAGTTCCTATCCCTGTGTAGTATAGGGGGTTAATGTCTAAGAATAACTAGTAATATTAACCAGATTCAGTCTAGGAATGATTCCCTCTATCCCCAGCTCACTTCCCATGGCATAGAGTGCTGTGGAATAATATTTTTGAACATTGGTTGATAAATAAAACACTGGTTGGCCAGTAGTGAGGCAGGAAGTACAGGCGGGGCAAGGAGACAAGAATTCATGGAAGATGAGGGCTGAGTCAGTAGTCTCCAGCCAGACACAGAGGAAGCAAGATGTCAAGGAAGAACTGAGAAAAGGTACTAAGCCATGTGGCTAAACATAAATAAAAATTATGGGTTAATTTAAGTGTGAGAGCTAGTCAGTAATAAGCCTGAGCTAATGGTCAAGCAATTATAATTAAAATAAGTTTCTGAATGATTATTTTATAAGTGGGCCATGGGACTGCAGAGGCCTGGTGGGACTGGAGAAACTTTCCAACTGCAATGAAGTCTGGCTCCCAAAGACTAGAATCTTTTTAAATGAATTTTTCAGAAAGCCTCAGTTTTACCATCCAATTTTTAATTGAAAATTCCCTTTTTGGCCAGCCTTAGGGCATGCATAGAATTGTAAACTCTGTATTTTCATCTCAAGAGATAAATTCTAATGTATTTCCTTTCTCCAGTACAACTAGACATTTAAAATGGGCATCAGTGAGAAAAGGTCAAAAAGACTATGGGTTGTTAGTCTGTAGTTACATTAACTAATACCTTCCCTGTATGTGTCTTCCTCAATTCCCAGGTTTAGGCCAAAGGGTAGTGGGGCTCGGACCATAACCCTATACTTATAACTGTAGGACTAAACTCAAGACTCAGGAGGAGGTAGAAAGGCAGGGATTTGAAAGGCTTGGAGCCTAAAGTAACCTTAGTTTTAGTGGGTCCATAGTCTAGGAGACAGTCTATTTGGAAGCAACTTATGTTGCTTCTGCTTTCTGGATCTGAGTGTGGCGGATCCATGGTGTAATGTTAGCTACCTTCACAGCCATAGCAGTGAAAAGAATCACTGTGCCCCTTTGGTTTTGGTTTCAGTGCCCCTTTGGCAACCTTCTTGGTCTAGATATTATCATGGGACATAAACAAGAGAAAACTGGTGATGGATTCAAAGGTCTGCTGGATCTCTCAGACAGTCTAATGATTAGCCTTCATGGACAACTGGAGGGCCTGTAGTGACTTGAAAAAGGAATGGTTAGAGAGTTCTTCCAAATGCTGGTTGCTGAGCTGGGGAAGAAATGGTAGAAATATTCCAAACATAATCTCATAGAGGGTAAATCCATCCCAACATGAGGTGGAGCAGGCTCACAAAGTGAGGAGATCTATGCACCCTTCATTGGACACTAAGAAAAAGAAAAAGAAAAACACTGGCCAATCCAGGAAACAGAACTGACTGTAGCACATAGAAACACACATATGGAGAGACACAGGTAAAAACAACCAGAGGTGGATTGTACACAACACCCGGGACAGGCATAGGGAATCCAGTGATATCTCACATGGATCCTAGATACTGGATCAGCAGGCATGTCCAACCTCTCCTATATGTGCAAATGGACGGTGGGTGCTCTTGACCAGATTTACTTCCAGAAGTGACAGACCAGATGAGTTTCGTATTTGTTTCCCTTTGAGGTAGAAGAGTGAAGTTCCCCCAAAGTGTTAGGCAGTGGCTGAGCAAAAGTAGTGCTGCCAACCTGGAACATCTCAGGTTGTGCACCATTAGAAACCCCTTGACCACCACATTCTTCCCTGCTTCAATGGGCTCTGAAAACCCTAGTGTCTCGAGGTCTGGTCTCTGGGCATCTCACTGGGGCTCCAGAATGATGGGTGATTTCACTCTGTATGCAGTGAATGGTTGTTCTGATTGGTTAATAAAATTCTGATTGGCCAGTAGCCAGGCAGGAAGTATAGGAGGGAAAAGCAGACAAGGAAAATTCTGGGAACAGGAAGGCTGAGCCAGGAGTCACCAGCCAGACACGGAGGAAGCAAGATGTGAAGGCAGAACTTAGAAAAGGCACCAAACCATGTGGCTAAACATAAATAAGAATTATGTGTTAATTTAAGTGTAAGAGCTAATCAGTAATAAGCTTGAGCTAATGACCATACATACCATCTGTAAATAATATAAGCCTTGGTCTATTTACATGGGTCCAAGCAGCTGCAGGACTGGCAGGTAAGACAGATTTGTCCTGACAATGGGCCAGGAAAACTTCAGCTACAAATGGCACCCACACATGGTAGCAAGAGTTTCCACCTACAACCTGAGAGAGCTTAAGAAGAGATTATAAATATAGCTAAGAACATTTTCTTACTTCATGTCGCCCATGGCAGGCCTAGGTACAATGGTGTATCCTCTGGCTGTGGCAGATTCATGGCATGCAGGCTGGAGCTACAATAGGGCAGATTACTGCCAAGTTACACAGAGGTTTCTGCAAGCTGTGCAATATCATACATGGTGGATATAGCTTTTGCTACTACTAAAAAGAAAAAAAAAAAGGTTTCTGGGCTATACACTGCAGGATGGAAGCACAGATCCACTGCTACCCAGAGTTCGGGTGAGTATGGTTCCCAGAGCTGGCTGTAAACTAAGTTCAGCCATGATGGAAAGCTTAGGTGGGCAGAGCCAACACTCAAAGCTGCCATTTCAGTCCTAGTCATTCTGTACTGTAAAGAAATAGATTCACAATAAATCAGATTCAGATTAAATAAACCCCTAAATGGTTTAAGGTATGTGTAAAAATATATGTAGGCTTGAAAGAAAGAGGAAAAGGAAGATAAACAGATCAATAAAGAAATAGATAGTATTAAAAAATAAAGTCTCTAAAGAGACAGTAAAAGTAATATTAAAAAATAGCAACATAAAGATAGAAATCACACACAGAATCTGGATTATATTGTCTTCTGGATTTTTAACTGCAGGAATACATTTGATCATAAAAGCTGTTGAGTTAAGACAAATATATATATATATATATATATATATATATATATATATATATAACTCATTTAAATTATAGTGGATAATTAAGAAATACAGATTAATAGTCTTCTATGATAGTCTTTAAATATATATATATATATATTTAAAGTTATCTGGCCTTCAAAGGTTATGTCTAAGGATACATTGCTTTGGAAAAGAGGTTCTGCTTTCCACAGAAGATGAGAACATGTGGATTGGTTCCAGGCTAATATGGTGTGATCAACCAAGACCCCCCTGAAAAGGTCTCTGATGACACCAAGGGCCAGATGATACAACATCCAAAATTATTTCAAGGTAACTGGCTCAGACAATGCACCCTCACAGACTACTCCAGTCAGGACTTGACCATAATTCTTAATTATCTCAGGATCCCCATAAGACTACCAGTGCCCCCATCAGTAGGAAGTAGCCTAGAAAACTACATCCACATTCCTCAAAAATGAATTATGGATGTTTGTTTTTATTTAGGGTGTTGGTTACAAATTGTTATTGGTCATAGTCAATCTCTTTCTAAAAAAGGAAAAGGGGATATGATATAGAAATATAGGATATTGATATGATAGGATGAAAGGGCAGATTATTTAATCTACTTTTAAAGAGTAACAACTTGTTTGAAATGGTTTACATTGCTATGGATTTTAGTTTATTCATGCAAATTTAAAGTTAATTTTGTTATACTGTATGCATATTTCTACTCTCATTTAAGGTATTATGTTTATGTAACTCTTTTAAATTGTAGTGGGTAATTAAGAAATACAGATTAATAATCTTCTATGACAGTCAAATTTATAATCATAGTAAGTTTTCTAGGTATACATAGATATATTTCAATTAGGTAGATAATCTTGAAACACTTCAAAGAATATTACATTTAAAATGTTTTAAAAGCTTAGACTTTCTGTACAGTGCAACACATCTGCTCCTGGCAGTTCCAATTTACTTCAAAGAGAAAGACGGGCTTTGAAGACAATCTATATGGAGTTTACCTTCTTATTGGCAAAAATAGCCATTTGGTCAAGAAACTTGCCTGGACTGCTTGACAAAATGATGTATAAACTGGACATACAAGAACTATAGGAAGGTGACCACTGAAATGCAGTTCAGTGGTCCTTCAGTTTCCTGCTTTGCAGAAGAAATTGCCAGATATTCTACATGACACAGAGAAAATTGACTGCGAGACTAGGCCTGTGGGATGAAGATGGATGGATACCTCAGTGTTACAGAGGAACTTTGGACAACTGTCCAGACAGGCAGCTATCTCTGTCATTCTAGATTTTTGAAAGTTGCTTACAATGTTCTTCCTGTTTACTTAGATAATATTGTATCTGTTTGAGGTCTTTGATGTGGTTGAAGATGAGATAGTTATAATTTTCCTTAGTTATGATAAAAGGTAAGTTAGATATGTAACATCAGACTCACAAATATAGGATAGATCAAATATTTTCTTTAATTTTGCCAAATACAAGTAGACTAGATATTATAACTGTAATTCTTGATTACTGTTTTGTTATATATAATTTTACTATGTTAAAGTTAAACTTTCCTTTTTAATTAAACAGAAAAGGGAAAATGCTGTGGGATAATGCTTTTGTGCACTGGTTTAATAAAACACTGATTGGCTAGTAGTCAGGCAGGAAGTATAGATGGGACAAGCAGATGAAAATAATTCTGGGAAGAGAAAGGCTGAGTCAGTAGATGCCAGCCTGCCGTTCAGGGAGCAGCATGTAATGGCACACAGGTAAAGCTATGGAACACGTAGCAACATATAGATTAACAGAAATGGGCTGAGTTTAAATGTAAGAGCTAGTCAGTGGTAGGCCTGAGCTAATGGATGAGCAGTTTTAATTAATATAAGCTTCTGAGTGATTATTTTATAAGTGGCTGCTGGATCCATGGGGCAGGAAAGGACCAGAGAAAACTTCAGCTACAGATGAGGAAATAATTTTCAGTATATTCTAATAAGAATACCATGTCTGTGAAAGATGCCTAACCAGAGAATAAATATCAGTAGAATATGAAGGAATAGTTAGAATGTAAAATTTGGGGGGGTTAAAAACAATAATTTGTGCACTTAGAAATACAAAAATCTAACATGTAACCTAAATTTCATAATTTTCTAGTAAATCTAGCTCAAAGTTTAAACATAGTTAAGTAAGTATTGTAAGTATTTGTGAATCATGCATTAAAAATAGTGATTCAAATGTGTAACTAAGCAGTTAATTAATGTATCAATGTTACCTCAAAAGTTCATCCCTTTGTGGTATACTTTAGTCTGAGATTGGCTGGCAGGTGCTTGCTATGTAAAGTAACACTGTTTTAGGTCATTGTAATTTGAATCTCTGTGGGAAATTCCTGAGTGTCTAAACACCAGGTAGAGAGTACAGGCCTAGCAGAGACTAATAATCTTCAAATTCAATCCAGTTGTAAAGGTATCAGTGAAACTATTTGCTCGCTGGTTCCTTTATTTGCTAACTTAACCATGGATTCAAACTGCAAAAGGACCATCCATCAGTCAGGAAGAGAAATAGAAGATGTTCTTGGAAGATGTACTCATGGTTTTAAAGATCTCTATACTAGCAAATCTGTTTATTGCAACTTGCAGAGTAATCTTCCATACTTTCCTGACATTTTATTTGATTAATTGGACCATTAGTATGACAAGTAATTTATAAAATCAGTTATGCTCTAATGCAAAGCTTAATATCTTCATGGTCATATGAGATTTTAATAAAGTAGGGGAAAATGACATACCTTTCTTCTAAACTTAATCTTTATTAAAATCACATACAATTATATTCATTTTCTCCAGCAAAGGCAATAAGAGCTGATCAATCTTCTCTATTATGATATGCCAGATTATCACCAAAATTGCACTATGCACTGAAGCAAACAAATGGCTTATTAAAATATTTAAAATTATTCTTCATGATTCTCAAATGCATGCTCACTGCAAAAATGTATTTATATAAGGAAATGTACCCTATTTTGCTTTTTGACCAAATTATTTCAGACAATGGAGGTGAGTCATGTGTGAAATCTCAAAGTTTTCCAATAGGCTGAATAGATTTAATTTAGATAACATCAATCCTAAGGTGACTATCAAGTGTTATTCAAGCAAATAATTTGCACATGGAAACTATCTGGCTTAATGAAAACCTGAGAACTAAAATAAACAGAAGAATACATTTCCATATTTAAACTCCTTATTTCTGGGTATTTTTATGGAAAACATTATAGATTATGAATATATTTAGGGCTTTTATTTACACATAGATTCATATTTTAAAACATTCCTCATATTTTAATACATTATGATGAGCTAAGTTGACAATCTTTACTAAGACCTCAGGGGCTCCAAGTCTCCCTAATTCATATTTAAAAGACATTTTATATATCAATTCTAGTCTACTGTATTTGACCATAGATGTAATGCTTTTATTAAGGTAAGTACACATTATCTATTCTCAGAATTATTACATACAATAAATCTTCACCTTCAGGAGCTCTCAAATATTTATCTCTTAAAAAAAATTACCAGTGCTTCAATTAAAACAGATCTGCTTGTAAAGCCTAAATGTTACAACAACAGACTCCTGCCAAATAACATGTGACCCAAAACAAAAGACAAAAAAAAAAATGGCTTTCTTAACAATGTAATGATCCTTACAAGGATTTTATTTTTATACAAAAAGACCATATAAACCAGCTTCTTATAAACATATTTACCAGGTTAAGTGTATGAAAGAAAAAACATTTCAGATGGATTGGGTTTTATTATAGTGATATTTAAATGGAAAGCGGTATCTAATGTTCAGAAAGTGAATTTTGCTCCATTATGAACTTTCAAGATTTCCTCAATTTTAGCATCTGATGACTGTGCAGTTGTAACTGGATATATTGTGAATGGCCAGAATGAAGAGCAAGCAGAAGCAACTTCTCTTCCTGCTCTGGAGAATGCTTCCCTGCCAGTTCCAACCTGCCAGCAATCTGCCACCAGGTTTACTCTACAGGAGTTAAGTTTCAAATACCTATTCCTTTTCAGTTTGTACCTATTGCATTTTAATTAGTATCTCTGATCATTATCATTATACAGGCTTGCTTTTTGGGGACAACCAGTGGATGGTTTAATAATAGATGTTTAACATCTTTTCTATCCAGCAACTTTTACAATCAATACATTGACATCTATCTTAGAAGAGAGAAAAAGGTTTTTGAAAAATCCATTAAAAATGCAAGATTTCCTGAGTAACCAGCACTGGTCTATCACATAGATACAATAGATGCAGAAGTCTCACATTAAACAGTTCTCTAACTTTGAGACAATGTTTTACATTACACATGTGAAATTCCTAGTCCTGGAGAAAGCTATGAATGCTGTTTCAGATGCATATCCTCTGATGCAATACCCATACTGAGCATTATGTAAGCCTATCTGGAAATGTGGGAGCGAATATAGCAGGTTGCAATTTTTTTTTTTACCATAAAAAGCTGAACTGTAGTGCCGTATGCATAAGTATTGGAAATAACCAGACCCAGATTGAAGAAACATTTTTAACAATTACAGTTCTGTAATTCAACAATGGTTTTACATACTTAGAACTTTTCACTTGTTTTAAATTTGGTTATAACAATTTTATAGTGTTTATTTCTTTAAAACTTTTCTTTGTTCTTGAGAATTTCATAAATACATTGAAACTATTGTCTTAGAATGTGAAATCATACTACCAACAGAAAGTAACATGTATTTTGACGACAAAGACTGAATGATTTTTGAGGGGAAAAGTTCAGGTAATATTTGACCCCTTTAATGCTTGAGGTTTTCTTTTCCTGTCAAAAAGACTGACAAAGTTTTTGGATGCTTGTGTAAATTTGAGCTTTGAGAATACCTGCCATTAGAATAAAGACTGATTCTGACACCTTTTAAGAAAGAGAAATGTGTGGTCATGTAACAAATATCCTTGGCAGCTCAGACACCAGTGGCATAATTTTGGTTAAATAAAGATATTTTATCACTTGCTATGGCTATACTAAGTTAGGAAATTTCTTTAAAAAATGGAGGTGATTTTAAGTGTTAATTACTCTGATGAATTCAGAGATAATTTGCTATTGAATAGTATCAGTCACAAGCAGTAACATTAACTCTACCATTGCTTCGCTAATAATTTTATAACCAAAGCTGTAATAATGACCTAAACTAATTACAAAAGAAATTCACAAAATTTGATCCTATTATTCTGATAGTCTTTTACCAAATACTGTACAAACTGGTTGAACATAGACAATAATTCCCATCTGCACTATAGTAATAGGCAGGAAACACATACTTTTGTCTATGTAGTAATTGTTGCAGAGTAATGAAGTGCTGCATATTCTGAGACAATAACAGGTGTTCTCTGAGAATATTTGTCAAAATGATGATGTACATGTAAGAATTATAATCTATCTTCAATTAATTTTTACATTTAAGAGGAATTTTTTGTAGAAGAGTGAGTATGGGAATCACAGAATCAAATTTTGTCCTAGTTGCATCTTTCATGTTATAATGAAATTGAAAATCGGTCACTTTATTGCATCAGTTTGCTTCTTTATAGATAGAAGTCAATGATGCTTTTCTAATTACAAATCAGTTCACAGGTACTGTGAATATCAGAAGTGTTTTCTATAATTCACTATTATTTAATTTTATTTTGATAATTCATACCTTTTCCATTTATTTTAATTAGCATATAAAATAGTAGGCTTCCTTGTAGCATGTCCATTCTTTACTTTTGTCAGTCTGATTTCCCACTCCTCTCCTCCATCCCTCCACCATCCTTATCACTATCCTTCACTCATGGTTGTCTGCTTTCCATGTTTATGTTATTATGGTCTAGTACTCTTTCCTGCTTCCTTTAAACCTCTCCCCTTGCATGGTCCTCTTCTGATTTTGTGGACTGTAACCACACATCCACATAGATGAATACATATAAAATTTTAAAGCTGGTTTCACACATAAGATACAATATGTGGTATTTGGTTTTTTGAATATAGGTTGTATTATATTTTTTAATATATTAATTTCTAAATATAATCATGCCCCAGCCAGCAGGGATTCAATGGGGGCGACCCAGATGTGGGAGCAAATGAAAGGAACAGGGGACATAAGAGACGACAGCAAGACAGGATTCTGATCAAGCTGCAAATTTTATTTTCCTCTGCAAGGCTTACATAGGAGGGGAGGGGGCAGGAAATAGGGACGGGGAAGGGACATGGAAGGGGTGCAGAATGTGGGAGATGTGCAGATCATGCAACTGCAAGATGTCAGCTAAGGTCACTGGTAAGGGGCCATTTATTCTGTTGCTAGGCTACTTGACCATGGAATGCTCTTTACATTTGGTTGTCATGGCACCTGACTGTGGAATGTCATCTTTGGGAGCCTCTGGTTAGTAAACAGGTGTTACTGCTCTGGGGAAGGGCAGTGGTCTTGTAACTTGTTCTCTGGCCTAGCTAGTACTTTTCCACGGTTCATGTTTGGTTCCTGATATCTTGGTCCCTGACATAATCATTTTCCAAAAAAAAATCAATATTTCAGTTTTCTTTATGGTTGATTAAAATTCTACCATATGCATGTGTCAGCTTTTCATTGTGAATTCATTTTTAATGTATACATAGGCTGGTTTCATTTCCTTTGCTACAGTGAATAAAGCAGTCATAAGCACAGATATGTGAGAATCTTGGTAGGATTCTAGTCTTTGAGTATATGACCAGGAGTAGTATAATTAGGAAATATGGTAGTTCTATTTTTAGGACTTTGTCTTTCAACTTTATTTTTTTATTTTCTTTGTGTGAGTGGTTGATATTCAACAGCTTTGGAGAATAATAAACAACAATAGAAGATAATGAATGATCAGCTACTCCGATACTCTCAATGGAAAACATCAGACAGGACCCTAGAGTAGCAAACAGCATATTCAGTGTGTATCTAACAGACAAGGTGAGTATAGAACTTGATGATAAAGTTCACTGTAGATTCCTGCCACACCAGCAGCATAAAAATCAATTGACAGCTTGTTATCAATATGGTTTCTCTTCTTTCACTGTTCTGAGATCCTTCCCATTTACACTCCCACTCAAATCCACAGACTTTTTGTCTCTCATTAGAAAACAAACAGGCATCTAACAAATAATAATAAAATAAAATAAAATCAGACAAAACAGAATAGAGAAAAAGATAAGAATAAAGGCAAAGTAAAGGCAAAGAAACATATAGATGCATGAACATATAAGTTCACACTCACAGGGATCTTATTAAAAACACATCACTGGAAGCCATGGAACCATTAAGTAAAAAGAATAAAAAACAAATTAAATTAAAAAGCAAACAAACACCCTGATTAAACATTCTGAGACAAAGAAGCTCCAAAGAAACATTGAGTTTGTTTTGTGTTGGCCATAAACTGCCAGCTATGGTGCCTACTCTTAAAAATGGTTTCTATTATCAGTGAAACACCATCAGAGAAGACTAATTTTTCATTTATGAGTGGTTATCAATGGGAGATAGCTTCTGGGTTAGGGATGGAACCACGTGTTGGCTTCTCCTCTCAGTGCTGAGTCCCCACATAGCATCGATGGATGCAGGCACCAAGTGTTGCTACCATTTTTGTGAGTTCATATGTGTCTCAGTCATGCTGTACTTAGAAACCTTTGTCTCTTTGTTATTTTCCATTCCTTCTGATTCTTAAAATTTTTTCTACCTTCTCTTCCACAATGTCTCCTGAATCCCAAGGCGAAAGTTTTGACATCCCATTTAGGTCTGAGTATTCCAACATCTCTCACTTTCTACTTAGAGTCTAACTATGGATCTCTGTATTTGTTCCCATTCTTGGCAGAAAGTAGCAATTTTGATGATGCTGGAGTAAAGCACTGATATATGAGTATAGAAAAATGTCCTTAGGAGTCATTGTTTGGCTGTTTCTTTAGCACAACAGTATTGGTTTCCCCTAATCTCTGACCTATCTAGTCTTAGGCTGTTGGCCACACAAGCAGTGTCAGCGACGGATTTTATATCATGGGATGGGCTTTAAATCCACTCAGAAATTGGTTGGTTTCTCCCACAAGCTTGTGGTACTATTGTTCTAGCACAATTTGTAGGCAAGCCATCATTGTAGATCTAAGGTTTTGTAGCTAGGTTGTTTTCCTTGGCAGTATGCAGAGTACCTTCCTTTACCATTAGTACTGGTCAGTAAATGTAAGGCTCTAGGTAGGCACCAGTTCAATTTGTCTATGTTCAAAGAGTAGTGTAGATGTCTTCAACAATAGGCCCTTACTATCTCTTTGTGGAGAGCAACCAATAGCCTTGGCAATAGCCTGGTTGTTTGGGGGTTTCCATGGTGCATGTTTAACTAACAACTCAATTAGATGTAAACCATTCCTGGAACTGGAACTTTCATTTGGTCACAAGAGATGTTCAGTTGAGGCTGTCTTCCCTGATGGTTTCATTTAGATCACCTTCATATATGAATATATTTCAGGAGTTTATACTATATTTGGTTTTCATATGACCCCATCCAATGGCCCTTAGTCTTAACTATCTCTCCCTTTATTTTATCCTCATCCCTTTCCCCTCTGCCTCTCTATTTGGTACTCTCTTTCCATTCCTCATGAACCTCATCCATACATATATCTCTATTTTATTTCCCATTCCTAAGGTTATACATCTCCATTTTCCCCCACCAGTCCCTTACTTTATATGCAATTTATGTGGTTATACAGATTATAACTAGTTTATCAAAGACTTAGCAACTAACATCCGCACAAATGTAAATACATACCATATTTGTCTTTGTAGGTCTGAGTTGTGCCACTCAGGATGAGTTTTCCTGGCTCCATCCAGTTACCTCAAATTCTCTGGGTATAAGCATAAATATTAGAATGAAGTCAGGCACCATATGAATTTAGCTAAATAATAGGAGTGAATATCCAGTAGCAGCCAAAGTGAATGTAATACCAAAACTACCAAAAGATATAATTGTACTCTCATGTTACTAAAATACATTTTGTAATAGCTAAAATGTCTAATTAAACTAGAGGCATTTTAGATTATTAACAGATAAAGGAGTTAAAGCATATGTGCAAAATGACCAGTTTTTTTTTTTTTTTTCAAGTTTGGATTCACTGAGACAGTTGCCTTGTGTAATTTCTGGTAAGCCACTGGGAAACACTATGTCACAATATAAATTGTTCAGTTTAAATTTTTTGCAATATATATGGTACATCATATTTAGAATTTTCTAAGTCTACATATTTCAACTTCTACACTGTTTCAAAAAATAATAGATTTTTGATTCTAACTGATTTTTATGTATACAGAGGTCATATAAATTGAAGATCATGTAGACAAACAACCAGAAATCAAGAAAGCACCACATCTCAAAAACTAACACAAGTGTCATAGGCTATTTTTTAATTCTACAACTTGATGAACTTTACCCCTTTTCCTTCAAAATGGAACAACCTTAAGCCCATAAGTTATAAACAGTTCAAAGGCTATGTAAAAAATAAGAATATTTTCAAGTAGGTTAAATTTATTATTAAATAAAAAAATGCACATTTTAGCTGGGCAGCAGTGGAACACACCTTCAATCCCAGCACTTGGGAAGCAGAGCCAGGTTGATCTCTGTGAGTTTGAGGCCAGCCTGGTCTACAGAGCAAGACCCAGGACAGGCACCAAAACTACATGGAGAAACCCTATCTCCAAAAAAAGCTCTAAAAATTGTACATTTTAAAACATTATCCTTACTTTAATTATCATGATTTGGTTTCCTTATTTGGATAAGTGGTTCATGCATGCCACAGTATACATGGTGAGGGGAGAGGACAACTTGCCTGAGTGGGTTCTCTAATTCCACCATCGTTTTCTTTGGGATTGAACTCAGGTCAAGCTTAACTGCAGATGCATTTACCCACTGAGCTGTCTTACCAGCCCAAGATTTATTATTAATCAGAAAAATAGAAATTTAATTTGAAATTTCACCAAAAATCTTTTTGGAAGAATTAAATTTTTAAGAAAAAAGTGTGCAAAATGAGTTTGATTATAGAGAAACCCATTTATTCATTGATTCTTAATTTTTAAATTGAGATTTAAAAATTCCAGTGCCCATGGAGTCTAAAGGAAGCTGTCAGACCTCGCTGGAGATGGAGTTACATGCAGCTGTGAACCACCGTAAGAATGTGCCTTGAACCAAACCGGGTCCTTTTTAAGAACAGTAAATGCTCTTAACCACTAAGTCATCTATCTCTCCAGCTCAACAGTAATTGTTTTCTATTAGAAGAACAGAATTAAGTGGAATGTGCTTTCCTGACAATCTATGGTACTATGATCATATATATAATCAAAATCAAATAAAATATTTAAATTTTAACTTCAAATACTTATTTAATTTATATATCTTCTTATTATTTAAACATTCTGTTAAAGTATCATCATTTTATTATAATAAGCATGAAATTAGTGTGTAGTGGAAGGATTATAGTAATATATTAAAGTGTATTCTTTAGAAAGTTAACATGACACTCAAAAATATTTTTAACCAAAATTTTAACAATATATTTTAAATAAATGAGTAAATGTCTAAAATACCTTAAAGAAATATTATTATTTTCCCTAAAAAAACAAACACATTCTGCATTTTTCTCATTCCTATTTATTTTTACTACCCAATAAATTTAAGGCCACATAAAGGGGAAAATGAAAACCTGCTCTTTCGATATCTTTCCCATATGCTTCCAATATATAATTTGGAAAGCAAAAGTATGCTTGGTAGCTAAATTACTGAATATATTTTCTTGCAATAAAAATAGAAGTGCCTTTGTAGAAATGCTGTGGGATTTTCCTATTAAACATGGTGAAATAATTTCTTCCCATCTGTAGTGTTCATTTAAGGAATGTAAACAGTGGTATATTTGCCATCTGTTTGAGAGACTTTTGAAGACAGATACTTTCAAATCTGTCATTCAGTGGTATCACCAATTTTATCATCTAAAGATGATGCTTTAAACTATGATCAGTGGTGTTTTTGGTAGCCAGACATATATGTTATGTGTGTGAGCCATCAAAGGGCAATAAAGATAGCCAGTAACAGCCATAATAGTTCTGTTAACACCAATGAAACAGTACAAAACTGCTATTTGAAAACATCTAACATCTTGCTGAAGCTGAAGAGGAAATTATCTGTGGGATGAGTACTGCATATCAGCTCACACCAGGTAGCTATTAAGCAGATAATTTACAATCCTAGTCCTTCCCTTATCCTTGGAAACATTTTGAAAAATGTTGCTGCCCACAGCAATTTCCCTAGGTTTTTCATCCAACACAGTGTTCCATATCAATTAGTTCCTCTGCATATCAGAGAGAGCAAAGCACAGAGTAATTACAAGTTTACTGAATAGAATATATATATTCTATACATTCACGTAGGTAAATATTGAATATGTTCAGTATATGAATACACACACACACACACACACACACACACACACACACACACACACACATTTGATTGTATTTATCTGTAATCCCATTATGGTTTCCTGTATGGAGGCACATAAACATTCAGATGTTTCTATATTGTTTCCAACTTAAAGAAACAGTTCTAATGAAATTAGGAAACCAACTATCTTAGAGAGGGTGAATGTTTACATAAATGCAACAAATAAAATGATTTCTTTAAAACAGCACATTAGTTGAAATAATGCTGTCAGACTTCTTTTGGCTTCAAATTATATACTTCCAAGAAAGCCCTGAATAATGCACTGCTGTGTATGAAGCCTGGCACAGAAGCCATGAGAAACAGTTTAACTGCAATTATCATGGAGAGAAGAGGCTGTCAAAACTGTAGTGAGTCCCTCTGAAAAGAAATAAAACTATGTCCTCTATTGGCTGATGATTTAAATTATTGCATAAGAACCTTTTCATTTCTTGTTACTGGTTCAGTCACTAAACACACTTGTAAAGTTCTGGAAAGATTGGAAGAGTCAGAAGATCAGGGAGTTTGCCCTAAGGTTACCTCACCTAATAACATAAAAAGCTACACCCACAGAATCTTACTAATATAAACACTCAAACCCAAACTGAACAAGGAAAACTCCAATAAATATGTCAGATCTGATGTGGAAGTGCCCACATGGCCTAAACCCACCTCAAAGAACTATAGGCAACTGCATAAAGCTAGGAGCTGGGGGAGTGGTCCTCCCTGGTGAAGAGCACAGCAATTGTTTGTCCAGTCACAAATGGTCAGCCCTGAAAACACAAATAGAAATAATATTATGTGTACTGAGCATGTTATATTTAGGAATATGAGTTTTACATATATGTTACACATATGAATGCAGTACCAAACTAATGAAAAAGAGGTCATGAATTTGAAGGAGAGCAATGAGGAACAAATGGAAGGGGTTGGTAGGAGGAAATTGAAGGGAGAAATGTTGTAATTAAATTGCAATCTCAAAAATAATCAACAACAAAAATTGGCATATTGGCAATTCCTGTACATACTGACGTTTCCTGTAGTCAAGGATGGAGCAGTTGTTATTAATAAACAATAATGTCAATGTTACATAATAATGGGTACATATACTAAATTACCTTAAATTTTAATTCATTACTTTATGTCATATTGAGAATTTACATATTTTAATTAAAATATACATTCATATCTCTTCTTATAAATATAACTGTTGTGGTATTTTAATTTTCTGAAGACCCTGATAGATATACAATTTTGTAAGTAGATATCCTATAAACAGGTGATCTCAGAAGAAAATCTCACTAAGAAAGCTTAACTCTCACAATTTACTAACAAATTCATATGAATACAGTTTATTTTAGGGAAGACCCATGAGAGGTTAGAGTCAGGGTGACTGTCTTCATATACTCTCAGAAAAACATGTGACTAATATTTGTAGTATGAAGGACTATAGAGTAAAGCAGTAAAGCAGCTTGCTAAATTAGAAATAGAAAAATTTAATTTCCTCACCCAAAAAAAAGTTATGAGAAAAAAAAATGAATTTGTTGACAATGGAGGAATTGTGTAAAACAGTTATGAATGGTTATAAGAAGAAAGGATGACTTAGAGATGAAATATTTGGATAAAACGAGAAAACCACTATAGATAAAAATGAGTCATAAAATGCAATTGGCTATGAGAATTTTAAAGTCTCTTTGGGAACATGAATGCTGGGAGCAGACCTTCCCAAACTCTCAGACTATGAGAGCTCATACTCCACTGAAGAAGTAGAGGCATTGTCTTAGCCCCTTTCCTGTTTTTGCTTTGATAAAGCACCACAAACGGAAGCAACCTGGGTGAAAAAAGGGTTTATTTAGTTTTATGATTCTTAAAAATCAACCCTGAGAGGACAGAACCCAGAACAGAAACCAGGATGCAGAAACTAAAAAAGAAGCCATGGAGTAATGCTGCTTATGGGCTTGCTCCCCTTGGCTTACTCAATTTTCTTTCTCATATACCCAACCAGGACCACCTACTTATGGGTGGCAACACCCACAATGATCCAGCCCTTTCCCCATTAATCATCAGTCAAGAAAATATCCTAGCTGGGGCCATTCTTACAGATTCCTGGCAGTTTTCTTTGCACCAGGCTTCTATATGACCCCAACCCCTTTCTAGTCATCTGTCTTAGTACTCTCCCTGCCTGTCCACCCCCCAAATCCAATCCTCATTTCCCATCCCCAACCTCACACAGTTCAACCATGAAATCTTACTGGGAGAGTCACTCATTTCCCCTTTGGCACTCCTTGTTACCTAGAATCTCTGAGTCTATGGATTGTAGCATGGTTATCCTTCACTTTATAGCTAATATCCACTTATAAGTGAGTACACACCATGTTTGTCTTTCTGGGTTTGGGTTAACTCACACAGTGGATACATGGCCTGAACTGGCCATCTCCTGTGACAAGCAGACTTCTAGTGGAGGGATTGGGAAACCAATCAGCCACACAAAATTTGACCTACAGTCTGTCCCACCTGTGGGATGTGCTGGGGTAAGGATGGCACAAAGATTGTGGGAGTGGCCAACCAATGATCGGTCCAGCCATGAGAGTGAGCCTACATTTGGAACTACCTAGGGTGCTAGGACAAATATGTCAGAATGCCCAGAGACTTAGGATAGAACCAAACATGATTAGAGGAAAAATGTCAAGGTAAATGATGTCTAATGATATTCTGCAATACTCATAGATTGGTGAATACCCCAATTTTTATCAGGGAGCCTTCATCCAGTGACTGATGAAACAGATGCATACTCACAGCCAATTAGGCCAAGCTCAGGCAATCCTGCTGACAAGAGGAAAGCTGATGAGCCAGAGGGGTCAAGAACATCACAAAGACATCACAAAATAAACTCACAGAAACAATTAATATGGGCTCATAGGAGTTCATAGAGTCTGAACTGACAAGAGTCTGCATGGGACTGACCTAGGCTATATATATATACATATACATATATATGTATGTGCATATATGTATATATATGTATGTATGTATATATACACACATATACACACATATACATATATATATATATATATATATATGTGTGTGTGTGTGTGTGTGTGTGTGTGTGTGTGTGTGTATGTATATATATAACAGTTGTATAGGTAGCTTGGTCAACTTGTGGGAGCAGGGACTGTCCCATACTGGATTGCCTTGCCTAGCCTTAATAACAGGAGGTGCTTAGTCTTACAGAAACTTGATAGGCCATGCTTTGTTGATATTCATGCAAGGCCTGCCCCTTTCTGAATAGGAAGAGAGGAAGAAGGGATTGGGCAGGTGGTGGAGGGGTTGGGGTAAGGAATAGAAGAAGAGGGAGGGGAAACTGGTCGACATGTAAAATTAATTAATTAATTAATTAATTAATAGATAGATAGATGGATAGATAGATAAGTAGATAAATAGATAAATAAGTAAATTTAATTTTAAAAAAGAAAATGTCCTACAGACTTTCCTACAGTGAATCTGATGGAGGCATTTTCTTAATTGAGATTCCACTTGCCACATAACCCTAGCTTGCATGAAGTTGATAATTTATAAAACAAACAAAAATAGGACAACAAACTGTCAATATATCAATCAATAAATCACTATAAACCAAAATTTTTACATTCTTAATTATATCCAAGATCTCATATTAATACAACCATCACAACATAAAAATTCCAACTTTCAAAAGTCTTACAGTCTTATAAGTCAAGTTTTACAAAAGTCCATTCTCTGTGGTAGGATGTAGAGGCCTTTGAGTGTATGTCCAAGCATGGTGTAGCTGGATCTTGAGGTAGATATATTCCCAGTTTCCTGAAGTACCACTACACTGATTTTTATAGTTTCTGTACAAGTTTGCACTCCCACAAGCAATGGCTTAGTGTGCCCCTTACCCCGTATCTTTGCCAGAATGAAATGCTATTTGTTTTATTGGTCGTGGCTATTCTGACAGGTGAAAAATGAAAACTCAAAGTAGTTTTAGTTGGCATTACCCTGATGACTAAAGATACTGAATACTTCTTTAAGTGCCTCACAGCCATTTGTGGTTCATCTTTTGACAACTCTGTTTAGAGCTGTACTCCATTTCTCAGTTGAGTTAGTTGTTTCCTGGATGTAAATTTTTTTTTGGTTCTCTTATTTTTCCAGATTTTTTATGTATTTTAGATAACTCTTTATCAATTGTGCTGTCTGGAACATGAGGAAAGCTGAACCCCTATTCACTGTTGATGAGAGTGTAAAGGGATTGCAACCATTATGGAAATCAGTGTTAACGTTTCTCAAAAGCCCAAAAATAGGAGCGCCAAATTTTAGAATAAGAAAAGATCCCGAGTACTTGATAAAAGATAAATATTCATAATATAATAATATTCATAATATATAATAATGAACAAAATTATCAATAAGAAAATCAGCTAATATTGTTTATAATGAATAAGGGAGATGGTAGAAATGCTTGATAAACAAGTATGAGAAACTATATTCTAATCTTCAGAAAATATGAAAAAGCCAGCCCTATAGTACAAACATATGTAATACCAGAAATCATGGGGAGATGGGAGACTCAGATAGTAAAATCCGTGGAAGCTCATAGGCAAGTTAGCTCACATAAACAACCAAGAGACCATGTTTCAAATAGGTGGAAGGTGAGTGTTGAAACCCAAGATTATTCTTTAATCTGCACATGGGCTTCATGGCCCACATGAACATGCATTCAAAAATAATATTGCACACACACACACACACACACACACACACACTCTCACACACACACACAAACTACCCAAGTTTATTGAGACAATATTCACAATAGTGATCATATGGAATTGGCCTAGTTTGCTAATCAACAGTCAAAGAAATTGTGTATGTATAAACATCAGAGAAGAATTTATTCTGCATCAAAGTATCCAGAGCCTGAGGACAATGTAAATGCATGAAAGACAAGTACCTTTTCTTTTCTCATATGAAACTAGAGAGGGTGTATGTGAAACTAGACCAGGAAGTTGGTAGAAAGTAGGATTTGAAGAAAGGTGGTAAGATATGATCAATGAATACCAGTAATATGTAAAATTTATATCACACTAATAGATCAAAACTAATACTATTTTGTTAGCTAAGTTATTCCCCTAAGTTATGTAGTATTTATTACTATTGACTAGAAATCGGAAAGACCTAGACCTAGTTTAAAATGTTCACCATGTGACTTGGTAATTTTATTTCAAATTAAAGATAAATAATATTTATTTTCTTATTTATTTATTTATCCATATATATATGGAGAGAAAGAGAGAGAGAGAGAGAGAGAGAGAGAGAGAGAGAGAGAGAGAGATTCTAGCAAACCTGGCTGTCCTGGAACTCACTATTTAAATTAGTCTTGCCTGGACTTCAAAGAGTTCATTCTGCTGCTGCCTTCTGAGTACTGGTATTAAAGGTATACTCCACCATGTCCAGCCTTCATTATCTATTTCTGATTTGCCAAGAAATTACCTAAATGTTTAATAAAAAATGATGTGAATATAATTTATACAAGTGTGAATACAAGTTATACCCAGCCTCTTCTGGATTGTGTATGCTCATTGTTACTATGCCATGTTAACCATCAAAGCATTTGCAAGGACTGATTTATTTCAGCTTATGGTGAAGAAAGTAGTACAGTCCATTCTGGTGGAAAGTAATGCCAGTAGGAGTGTGAAGCTACAGACCACATTGCTTCCTGAATTAGGAAGCGCAGAAAGATATAAGCTGGTGCTCAGCTGGCTGTCTCCAATTCAATCCCCCCTTTCAGTCCAGAACCCTGTTTCACAAGTGCTATTAATAAACATCATGGTAGAACTTTCTCATTTACAGATTTCTCATGGATATACCCATCCTTCACATGAAAGAGAACAGTATTTTTATGAAGTCATGTGTATTATTAATATACAAACGTTAGCTTGGCAAGTGCTAGCACAAAATCTTTCTGTCAGTAATCATACAGCTCCACATTTTTGTTAGGATTCTTGTAAACACAGTCGAGTAGTATTACCAGGTTGAAGGATAGGGACAGATATCATGATGGATATCAAGGGACGTTTATGATCTCTGTTATAGCCTCTTGCCATTCTGGTCTCCAAATACTTAATGACTCCATTCTTTTCATACAGAACACTTACCACTCTCCTTAAAATCGATAACCTACTAGTTACTTTACCAGGTCAATGTTAAGGATTAGTGCAAAGCAAATTTCCACTATTTTTTTCATATTATAGAACAAGCTGTTTCAGCTTTTATTTCAGTCTATCTAGGATGGTTACTTCACAAACACATTAGGCAGATTGGGTAGCATCTCTCTACAGGACACAGAAATGGGTGTTGTGGGTTTCTATTGTTATTAATATTCTATAAGTATGAAGATAATAAGCTCCTTTTTGGAAAAGATTGTGGATGATTCAAACATTCTTCTAAAATATTGGAGTTTTCTAGACTGTTTCTATATATGGAACACAAAAATAATGCATGTGTTGTTTCTACCCAAGACACCCAATATTGTTTCTTGGAAATAGAGGTCAATGGGAGCAAGCAAGCATAAGTGTGAAGCTCCTGCTTTGTATGCTGTGAGCCACAAAATTCTATGTCTCTCAAGAGTTTTATGGTTCTTCTCATTGCCCATGAATCAGTGACAAACTATCTTGTGAATATTAATGCAGGTAAACTCTCTTCCTGACTCATGACAAAAATTCCAGTTAATATGTGGTTGGCCACTCTTGGATCATACACATTATATCATATAACCCAGAAGACTATAAATTTAAAAACATTGACACACAAAACAATTCCATACATACTTCCTCAAAATATCTGATGTCATATTATATGTATTACTGTTTTGACATTACTCCCTTTTGTGAAAATACCATTAAAGGAAGATCCTGTTCACCATGATTTGGAATGGGAAAAAAAGGTCACCTTATGTCATAAATATGACACTCACATCATAGATATTCATAAAGTCTACAGCACTGACCCTGTTAATGCTGCTCCTTACAATATTCAGAGTGCTTGCTTTGCCTTTTGTTTTCTTTTTTTTGGTTCTGATGCTTTGCTAACTAAATGTTCAAAATTAGTGTGTTGACTAAAGTATTTTGTTCAAGAAGGTAAGAACCAGGTACTATTCTCAAATCTATCAGATTGGAAGTTTAGTTCTTGAAGGGTACCCTCCATATCACACCCAAATAAAGTATTGGAAATAAATCATTTCAGAGTATTTACAAGGTATTTGCAAGCTATTATTTATTGCTTTATAAAATGAAAGTTTGATGACTTGAATTCAGCCTTAATTTTCCAACAATATCCAACAAATTTCTTCAAAGTGTTTCAGTTGATTGCTTTAAATTTTTTTGTTGTTGTTCTGTTTTGTTTTTTGAGACAGAGTTTCTCTGTGTAGTTTCAGAGCCTGTCCTGGATCTCACCCTATGTACCAGGCTGGCCTTAAACTCAACCTGTGTCTGCCTCCCAGGTGCTGGGACTAAAGGTGTGTGCCACCACTGCCTGGTTGATTGCTTTAAACTTTTAATAGGCTTCTGATATGCCTACTTATTGTCAGTTCTATGTGACAAAGACACGTTAACTTTTGATTTGTTTTTGGTTCAGTTTTCAATTAAGATATATTTTGTTAATTTAGTTTTTCTTCCTAAATCTGTGCCTCTCTCCAGTTTAATGGAACCCACATGTAAGCCATTTGAAATATCTTTGATTTGCTTAAAGTGACTCTCAGTGGTGGAAATCAGAAGTTTGACTCAGTAGATACAGTATATTTCTATTTTTACCTCTTAATCACATGAAATGTGAGAAGAAATGTACTCTCCTATCTATAGTATGACTTAAGAAAGTGCACTAGAGAGAAGCCCTTTAGAAAATACCTTGACATGTTTATTAGGTGTGAGAAAGTGTACCCTAGGACTCACCTGTTCACATTGTGTTATTGCCACTGAACCCTAGGGTCATGCCTAAATCTAAGGAAATTGGTATGTTATCAGTTCTCTGTTTTGGAACTAGATAAGGCCAAAAGAATATTTTTATATAAATATTTCTCTATCATAATTACAATGAAAAATAATAGAGATACACCCAGAAATAAAGTTATTTGTGTGCCTCACAACAACCTAAGCATCAAGTGAAAAAATCCTCCAACAAATAAATATAGAAAAATCTTTGATAAAAGGCAACAAACTCAATATAAATATATTTAAGTAGAGGGCTAGAGATATGGCTTAGCATTTAAGAACAATGGCTGTTCTTCCAGGAGTCCTGATTTCAATTCTCAGCAACCTCATGGTGGCTCCCAACCATCAACAATAAAATCTGATGCCCACTTTGGGCACATAGCTGTACATGCAGATAGAGCACTTGTATACATAAAATAAATAAATCTTAAAAATTTTTTTAAGTAGAACAATAAAATATTTTTAAGTATATTAGGGTTATTGTTCAAAATTCTACCCTTAATACCACACTTTCAAAGAGAAAGATAGTAGCTTTTTCCTTTAAAATCATACTGGAGTATGACTTATTACTATTATAATTATTGAAGTGAAGTTATTAGATAGAAGATGAATCTAGGTAAATTACCTGCATTTACTGAGCTCAGTAAACAAACATATGTACCTTGGATTAGTTCTAACAAACAATGTGTTAATTTATAGAGGAAATCGTCAACTTTTAATGAAAAACACCCAAAAGGTACAAATACACTGATAATTTATCAAGTTGAACTATATGAAACTACTGTTTTGGCAGGTCAATGTTAGCAATTTTATATGATTGAACTTAATATATCCATGAAGAACACAGAATATTATGAATTTGACATTTCTCTTGGCTTTAATTTATGTATTCATTTGTGGTTCAATCAAAACCCAACACAAAGTAATTTTAAAGTCTATAAATTTCTCTAAGAGACTTTTCATAATAAGAGAGGAATAAATTATAACAGAAATTGTTATCAACATATAATAACTAAAGGGTAACAGTGGTATATAGGCAGAAAAAAGAAGATAGGGCATTAAGAGTCTTGAAACAGGCTACTGAGTTCTGCCAGGATTCATAACTATCCAAACTGAGGGCTGGAGAGAAAAGTGCTTACGGTAGGAGTAGGCTCACAGGGTTTTTTCTTTTCTTCTCTTCTCTCTCTCTCTCTCTCTCTCTCTCTCTCTCTCTCTCTCTTTCTCTCTCTCTCTCTCTCTTTCCTTTCTTTTTCAACAAAATCCTGGAGATGGGCACCTGTCTGCAGCATGTACCAGCACTGGGGAATCGGAGGTAGGTGAATTCTAGGTGTTCACTCTCCGGATAGCCTAGATACAATGGCAAGTTCCACAGTCAGTGAAGGATTATCTCAAAGAAATTGAGGTAGAGAAGCTGTTAAGGAAGACATGCCAGTATCAACCTATGGTTGCACAGGCAACTGCAGAGGTAAGTGCACCCACAAAACACATGCACACACATCACATAAACAAACACAGGCATACTTACACACAATGAAAAGAAAAAAAAATGAGTTGATCGTGAAGATTAACTATGAAATGAATAGGGTGTACAGTGAGGTGTATTTGAAAACTAGCTTTCTGTTTGGGAATAAAGAGTATCCTATCCATTATACAAAGATAAATCTTGATGACAAAAATATGAAGAAGTGCAACAGAGGCATGCCTCAATTTGTTGTAACCAAAGCTGTCCAAGTGGACTTAAGGCCCGATTCATGAGGAAAAAACAATGTTTAGAAATAATTTATTAAAGAAGATATCAAGTTGGACTTGGTGGTACACATTGGGTGCCATTTGTAGCTGGAGTTTTCTCCAGTCCTGTCTGGCCCACGGTCAGGACAAATCTCTCTCACCTGCCAGTCCTGCAGCCCTTTAGATCTAATTTACTCTATGAGTAAACACACAGAGACTTATATTGCTTATAAACTGTATGGCCGTGGCAGGCTTCTTGTTATCTAGTTCTTCTATCAACCCATTTCTATTAATCTATACCTTACCACATGGTTCATGGCTTACCAGTACTTTACATCCTGCTCCTCATCGAGGCAGCTGGCAACGTCTCTCTGACCCAGCCCTCCTGTTCCCAGAATTCTCTTCTCTGCTTGTCCTGCCTATACTTTCTGCCTGGCTACTGGCCAATCAGCATTTTATTTATTCAGGGCAATATCCACAGCAGGTGTACAGTTCTTGCTCAGGAGGCTGAAGGGGGGAAAATTTCTAATTCAAGGTCAACCAACACCACATGATTAGTTTACAGAAAGCCTGGTCAACATAGTAAGACATTAGCTCAAATGAAATGTTAAAAATGTAAAAGAAAAACTGTTGGGGAATACAGTTCAGTGGTACAGTGCTTGCCCACCATACATTAGGTCTTGGCTTCAATACTCAGTATTAGGGTGGGCATGTGTGTTCCATACTCATAAAAAAAAATGGTATGTTTAAAGCTTTATTTTTAATTTTTTAAAGTTAAAATTTAAAAATATTTTGAGTTATGTGTATATGTGAGTGTCTGTGGGCATGTGCATACCCATACCCTGGACCTGAAGTTACAGCCTTCTGATATGGATTCTGGAAACGAAACTCAGATCCTCTGCAAAAGCATCAGTGTTCTTAAATGTTGAGACATCTCTGTAGCCTTTTGCTTACAATTATCTGTCTTTGAAGGTCACAATAAAAATTTCACTAAAAAAAATATTAGATTTTATCATGTGAAACAGAAATTCACTTCCATGTAGAATATTCAAAATTTAGAAGATTTTCAACCAAGTACAAATGAAAACCCTTTATTTATATGACAGAAGGACACACAGCAATATAACATACAGAAATATTAAGCTGTGTTCACTTTTGTTTAAATATGGATAAAAACAAATTGAAAATATTAATTATCGCTCAGGCAATGAGGCTGACAGAGCTCTAACCACTGTGCTTATTTCGATTCTGTTTTGGGCGACTGTGCAGTAGGAATGCCACACAGTGGGTAAGCATGCAAATTGGGAAATGACATTGTAGATCAATTTAAATCCACTTAGTGAGATTTAAAATATGATCCTTCTTGTACAAAACATTTCTTTCTGTGCATGCATCCTAGAGAAATTCTTGCAAACACTTATCAACGCTATACAAAGCCATCACTATTAATATTATTCATTAATATTATTCATGTCAGAAGAATTGGAATGGATCCAAAAGTCCATCATTAATAGCAGTTATTAAACAATGTTTAAAAACTATGGAAAACCAATCAATATACTTCAGACTACATATATGACAAGTAATTCTTCAAAAAAGTAAATTTATGCTAAACATAAAAATTGATGTTATTATCACAGAAAAAGACATCAAGGTCAATAAAATTTACATACGATTATGATTTCTTTGATATCGGTATATTCAATTGCTGGAATTACATTATTATATTATCTAATCATATACCCATATTACTATTTATGAAGAAAACATCTTCACAAATAATTCTGAGATAAAAGGAACGTATTCTTAGAAACCCATAATGAATTCGGAGACAACTGAGTATTAAATATTCTTATATTACTTAAACTTTCTTGAATCTTCTTAATCCCAACCTTCTTTGAACATAACAAAAAATCCAGGTTAGCTCAACCCTCACATGACACAGAGAAATGCTCATGATTTTTGCATGTTAGAAAAACAAGATTATTCAGCTATAATTATAGAAATAACCTTATCTCCTCTTTGTCATAAAATTTCATTCCCTGAGTAATATATATGAATGCTGAAGTAGAGGTGAACACAACGCTAGATTTAAAAAGCTGGTCACACATTGATGGCTTTACTGGTTGGTGATGTGTGCATGGAAACTCATTGTACTATGAGCTCTGTGCATGCTTTTAGAATTGTATAAGTCAAAGAATTCAAATTTATTTAGTGGAAAATATTTTCTTTTCATGTAGTTGATAATCAGATCACTGAATTTTTGACTAATCATAAGTAATACAAATTAAAGATCTCTTTAAGTCAGAAAATAATATCTTAATTCATAATATGTATCGTAAGATTCATATAATGTTACAACTCATAAAATTAAATATTTGCCTCGCATTCTTTAGGGGAGAGGTCAGCAGAGTATGGTTGAATTGTGATTCATTTTCACTGGAGTGAAGGATTCAGATCCTCTTCATGTTGGACATTAGAGAACAGGGAAAGTTAGAGACCACAGAAGGTTCTTGCTCAAAAGGTATTGCATTTAAATGGCTTTGCCATCTTCAAGAATTGCCAATGTTTAAATCCCTTTTTTTAAATAGTACTTTCATTTATGATACATGTAAATGTGAAATATATATATGTAAACTTAGGGATGACCCTAAATAAATTCTACATTTTTATAAAGCACATTTACATATTTGCAAAGGCCCTTATGGAAATAATCTACTGCACTGCTCACGGTTTTGGCAAATGCATTTTGCCTCTTGTTTCTATTCTTCTATTTATTAATTTGTTTGTTTGTTTTTAGAGAGAGGATTTCACTAAGTAGCTTTGGTGCGGGTCCTGGATCTCACTCTGTAGACCAGGCTGGCTTTGAACTCACATAGATCCACCTGGCTCTGCCTCCCCGAGTGTGGGGATTAAAGGTGTGCACCACCACTGCCTGGCTTGTTTCTATTGTTATATTGCTTTGCTCTGGTGCTTTATTTGATCATTGTCCTAATGAAGGTTTATGTATTGAAGGCTTGATCCATAGGGTTGCAATATTGGGAAGCAAGTTGACTTTTAATTGATGGAGCCTAGTGTTCAACCCTTAGGTCAACTGTGGACACTATTTTTAGAATGACTACAGAATCCTTCATCACTCTCTACATTCCTTTTTTAAGACAGTACACTTCTTGATACATTTCTGATACTTACTATGAGTCCTATGCAGAATCAAACTCTGTATTCAGTGGATTTTTAGCCCTCAAAACTGAGGAAAAGCTTCCTTTCCTCAGATACTTTGTTCTAGCAAGGAAATCAGACTGGTAGAGATAGTTTACAGCCCTTTGAAGACTAAAATCCAACCAATTCAACTTTGCTCCATTTGTAAATCGTCACTTATTCTAAAATACACTTATCTTTAGCTTAAATTAACTCTAAGTTCATGTATCTCTTTCTGAGCTCAGTTGCTGACTGATGACTAACCCGTGTAAAACACTGATTGCTCAGACGAGAGCATGACATGATAGAAGCTTACAAAAGAAACTTTCTGAAATTATCTTGATGGCTTCATCACATGCCTTAGAATATGTCTCCCTTTACTCTATATGTCTCAGAGTAATATTATCTCCCAATAAATTACTCCATATATTACTTCCCCTTTTAGTCTTGATAGCGTGATTAATAAAAAAAAAGCCATCATGCTTACTTTAAACTCTTCCATCTCACGATCTTATTTAACTACCTGTTTTAATATTTATTCCAGGGTCTGGGAGGATGGGTTAAAACCACCTCACTTCTGGGTTGCCTGTTATTTTATTTTATTTTATTTTTTTCTGAGACAGGGTTTCTCTGTGTAGCTTTAGCGCCGTTTTCGTGGAACTCACTTGATAGCCCAGGCTGGCCTCGAACTCACAGAGATCCACCTGGCTCTGCCTCCCAAGTGCTGGGATTAAAGGTGTGAGCCACCACTGCCTGGCTTGACTGATCTTTAAAAAATGATCATAATGGAGGCTGGGTGGTGGTGGCACACGCCTTTAATCCTAGCTCTTGAATCTCTATGAGGTTGAGGCCAGCCTGGTCTACAGAGCGAGGGCAGGCTCCAAAACTACACAGAGAAACCCTGTATTTAAAAAAAAAATCATAATGGAAATGGAGCCAAAGTAATGACAACTGGTAAATAGAAGAAATAATGGAGAAGTTTTTAAAAACTTAAACAAAATTGACAAGATTAATATTAATGTTTAGAATTCCCAAAACGGATTAGTGAAAATTTCTTAATATTTAGGCAATGAAAGAGAATTAAAGCCAAGTAGTTTACTATTAACAACAAAAATATTGCAAATAGTAGCAAAAGCATTGAGCATGTAATTGATCAGGAATTAACAATATCTTTACTATCCTAAATTTTTAGCATGTGCCTATCATGTGGACTGGAGAGATATTAACTATCACATTAAATATTTTATGGAAAAATGTTCATTAAAATTACATCAGCATATAAATAACTTGTCCATAGGGTACTTTATTATTCTCTCATACTTGACTTTTCCATTGATAGTTTATGTAGAAAATATATTCAAATAATATATTGAATCACTCATTTTCAGGTAAGATGTGACTAGTTTCATAATTAATTATTTACTAAACTCACTTTCCATATTTTGTTATGTGATTAACCTTTGAAGCCTGGAAGTATAAATAAAAATATCTTAACCATATTTGGCCATTTATATTAATATTCAAAATGTCTATATTAATAAGAAGGTTATACTTCTTATTTTAACCTAATTAAACAGTAACAATTCCGAATATGTGGGCATATAGCAATCAAGGTTAATACCTTAATGATGAGGCAGGGTAAATATTTAATTATTTTAAAGTGTTTCCTTTGAAAATTCAGATACTGGCTAGAATAGAATACCTTGTAACAGGGCTTTTGTCAGCAAAGGACAACACTGGCATTTCTACCTGTTGATCATGAAGGTGTCTTTTCACAATCTCACTACATTTCTCTTCTTTCTCTCAGTACATTTCCAGTATAAGTTATACAAAAGAATCGCCTGATCTGCCTTTCTTTTATACAGAAGTTCAGACATATCTTAGTTATTTCTAACTCTATACTGAACAGAATTTCAGCACAGAAAAATGATCTGTTCTCATTTATCAATTTCCTTGAAAACATGTGTTTATCTTTCTATTTTACATCATTTAAGTTATTAAAAAACATAGAACAAGCAATCTGCACAAACACCGCGCACACACACATGAACACGCGTGTGTGCACACACATGCACACATACACACACATACACCAAAAGCATGAGGAAGAGAAATTGAAAAAGCAAACACCTTTAAAAGACAGAAATGGCACCATGAAAATTACAGAAAGGGAAAATATGAAAATATTTCTCTGTGTTTTGAAGAAAATCTTTACATCTTCTAAGTCATAGATTAATAAAAACAAAAGAAAAGCCTATCTGTGTCTTTCCTCTTCCTCATCACATGGCCCCATGTCAGATGCCTGAGACAATGCTTTTAGATGAACAACATCATGTGTGTGTGTGTCAGATCACTCAGCGACTTCTGTTGTTCTTTTAAAGGGCGATAATTGTACTTTTTAAGGCAACAGACTATGTTTCAATTAGAGTCTAATCTAAAATGCACAGTCAAAAAACACCTTACACAGCAGACTTTTTGAAAATGGAAGCTTATTATACACTGAGATCTCAGTCCAATTAACATTGAAAAGTGGTATTATTTTAGTCAACATTTTCCATCTGTCTGAAAAGCAACATGGCTGAAATTGTGTGCATGTGTGTATAAGTAATCTCTGTATTTTGACATCATCCTAGAAAAGCATTTCATTACTGAAGTAAAGAAGGAAGTACTCAGCTAGTTGTAGTGACACAGACCTTTAATTTCAGCATTTGGGAGGCAGAGGCAAGTGGATCTCGGTGAGTTTTAAGCCACCCTGGTTTGCAAAGTAAGTTCCAAGAAAGCCAATGCTAAACAGAGAAACCATCTCAATAAATGAAAGAAAGGAAGTATTATCTATATTAACTTATTAGATAAAGCTAATACCACACAAGATACAAGGAACATCCAATATGTTATAATCAAGGTTGGGATTGGAAGTAGTGGTCAAGAGGTATCACCCAGACCAATAAAATATTTTATATTAAATATAATTATTAATTATAATTGATAGATTAAGATACTGTATATTACATGGATAAACTAAAGATCAGGATACTCTATGGCTTGGACAATGATGATTATTTGGATTCTAGAGGCTTAAAAATCTGGACCAAAAGATGTACAATAAGTGGAATTGAAGCATTTTCACAAGATGCTCAGGAAGACTGCTCTGGTGGCTGACATTTGAGTAAATTGCCCCTTGATATCTATTGGGAAACAGTTCCTATTAGACATTAATATCTGTGAATGTTTCACTCTCTTATATAAATCCACACAATATTTGTGAATTACTATGCAAACCTCTTGTAAACTTTAAGTCATTCTTATTTATTTGTGAACAACATACTTCTATATAAGTACCTATTTTAGTAAATTGTTTAGGAGAGAATGGATGAAATAACTATGTTCATGTTTGGTACTGAAGTCCTCCATCCACAGTTTCTTCTTGAATCCATTTGAAACACAGAGATACAGAAGGCCAAGTGTACATATGCAATAAGGTTGTTCAGAAATAAAAATCTGTGCTGGGATCAGAGCACACACTATAACTGTCAAGGTGAAATTAAATAACTTCAATGTAATAGTTCAGATGAATCAAATGGCTTGGCAGGAAGTAAGAGTGTTAATGAATGGACTTTCATTTTCTTAGCTCTTAAATCTCCTGAAAAAGAAGAGAGATATAAAGTATCTGGGAAAAATCATTAAAATGTATTCCTGTATTTAATTTGATGGTGAACCTTTGGGAAAGTGTCTACCAGTCTCTTCTGTAAGTTGATATAAAAAATAAATATACTGATAATGACTTTTATGTTTCTGGCATTTGTTGCAAATTTTTTTGACTACAATACCAAACTTTTGACTCTAATTCATATATACTTGCCCACATATTCCTGAACTAATGGCTTCATGAAGAGTGACTATCTACTGTTGATGCTTGGTCATGGGTACTTTTCATCTAAACAACCCCAACTTGCCACTTACTTCAATTATGAGTGCCTATGAAGAGCTCTCTTCTTGGAAGTCAGGAGAGGTCAGACCTCCCAGTCAGCTGTGAGATCATAGCTTCACTTCTTACTCACCATAAAACCCTATTCTCCTTCCATGACTCCTTTGTCAATCATTCTAGAACCTGTATGGAATCTCTACTCTCCTAGGAGGTAGGAACTCTATTCTCACTTGTGTGAATGAAAGCTTTTCTCTGTTCCACTCCGACATGCAGCTGCTTCCAAATAATCACTCAGAGGCTTATATTAATTATTAATGTTTGGCTGGTGGCTCAGAGTTATTACTGTCTAGCTCTTACATTTAAATTAGCCTATTTCTAATAATCTATTTATTGCCACATGGTCCATGGCTTACTGGTTCTCTGGCATCTTGTTCCTTGGTTCAAGTTCTCGCAACTCTGCCCTTTTAAATCTCCATCTTCAGTTTGAATGTATTGCCTAAACTTATTCTGCCTGGCTCTTGGCCCAAACAGCTTTATTTACCAACCAATGAGAGCAATACTGTAGTGATATATTGTGTACCCTAATAAACTTGCCTGGGCATCAGAGGACAGAGCCAGCCACTGGATTAGACATAGAGGTCAGACAGTGGTGGCACACACCCTTAATCCTATGACTCATGAGGCAAAGATCCATTTGGATATCTGTGAGTTCAAGGCCACACTGGAAACAGAACCAGGCAGTGGTGGCACACACCTGTAACTCTAGTACTGGGAAGCACATATGCCTTTAATCTCAGGAAGTATTGGCAGGGTGGAGAAAGGTATATAAGGTGTGAGGAAACAGGAAGTAAATCAGTTCAGCTGAGATCCTTTCAGGTGAAGACTCAGAGACTTTCAGTCAGAAGATTCGTGGAGTTGATGAGGTGAGGTTAGATGTGGCTTTCTCTGCTTCTCTGATCTTTCAGCTTTCACTGTGATATCTGGTTCTGGGTTTTTTATTACAAGACCATCTAAGATTTGAATGACACAACACATGTTCATAGCATACACAAATACCATTTACAGTACATTTCCTTGCTTTGAGAATTCATTCTCCCATAAACATGACATAATTCTTTCTCTTTAGAAGGACCTCAACACTTTTCTGTATATGTCAACTTTGGTGTTTTACATTCAGTTTTATTTCATTGATATTAATATTGTTAACTGTGAACTTATTGGTTTCAGCTATATTTGAAAATTCTATTTTAAAGTAAGCTAAAGGATAAAAAATCCTCACCCTCAGAAAAAGCACTGCTGTTTTTTTGTTTTGTTTTGTTTTGTTGTTTAGGTTGTTTGTTTGTTGTTTGCTTGTTTGTTTTTGTTTTTTGTTTTCTTTTACCCTCCCCATTTACTAGCAAAATTTTGTTTCCCCTCATATAAGACATAGCTTTATCCAAGCCCTCCATCATTTTATTCTGTATCCCAAAGCTACATGTCTCCTTAAACTTTTCTTCTTAGTTATTTGGTTGACTGCAGTCTGTGTCTAGATTCATGATTCCCATATTAAGCTCCATCTGAAAACTTTCTTCTAAGATCCTACCAGAATGTTTACTTCTCACCATGCCAGTCTCAACCCACATGAAGAGTTTCAAAGGTCAAGTGTAAGACCCAGCTATACCACTCTTGGGCATAAAACCAAAGTCCATCCTAGCAAGAGGACACTTGCTCAACTGTGTTCATTGGGACTTTATTCCTAATAGCCAGAAACTAGAAATAATGTAGTTGTCCCTCAACATAAAAATGAATAAAGAAAATGTGGTACATTTATACAACAGAGTATTATTCAATAGCTTAAAAATGATATCATGAAATTTGCAGACAAATGGATGCAACTAGAAGAAATCACTCTTAGTGAGAAAACCCAGACCCAGAAAGACATTTATGGTGTGTATTCACTTATGAGTGGATATTAACTGTTAAATAAATGATAATTAAGCTATAAATATATAGACCCAGAGAGGTTAAGTAAAGAGAAGAGCTGTGGGGGTGACTATGAATTACCCTGGGAAAGAGAAATAGAATAGATTCTTCAGGTGGACTAGGTGTAGGTGGGGACAGTAGTGGGAGGGATCAGGTAGTGTGCGTGGAGGAAGAGAGTGCAGAGAGAAACAGATGAAATTGGAGGACATTTGGTGGGCGGTATGAGAACCTAGTGCAATGGAAACTTGCTGGAATCTATGAGGGTTACCCTAGTGAGGGCACTCCTAGTAAAGGAAGTTATGGAATCTGAACTGGACATTTGTGGGCATGCACGGCTTCCAGTGGTGGGACTGGGTTGCATTCTTTTGAGTTGGTGGCTAACCCATGGAAATTTCTAAACAACCAAGGCTGATACTACTAGCACAGAAGGCAATTCTCTGAAAATTGACAGTGGGGTCCCATTGTGAAGGACAGTTTCCACACAGCTCATCAAACATAGAGAGGTCAAGATGATTTGAGCTGGGAGTTCACTTACATTCTAGTCTCTTTTGTCTGAAACAGTACTCTGCAGGCTATGGAAAGAGAAACCTAGACACCCACCCAGACACAAAACCAACCACATACAATCTATTCTGCCTTCAATATGTGCTGTGGCAATGAATTTATGAGCGGGACCAACCAAAGTTTGGTTTAACATGAGGCCCACACCAAGATAGGGAATCTACATCTTACACTGCTTGGATGGCTGGGAACTGGAGAAAGGATAGTGTAGAGACCTAGGGTAGAACCAAACACAACTGGACAAACAAAATCAATGAAATGACCTCTAGTGATAATCTCCCATATTCATGGATTGGTGCTGTGTACAGTTGTTATCAGAGAGGCCTGCTAGTGGGATCTGCTTCAGAGACCCATAGCCAGATATTAGGCTGAGAGAAAGTCTGACCTGGAGATCTTCATTGGGCCTCTCCTCTCAGAGGTGGGGTTTAAAAATAATAGCATTGAACACAGAAAAGGTAGGGTTTATATAGTAAGACTAAGGTGATTTCAAGCGTTCAGGGAATTCCAGAGCAATTTGTTTAGGCAGGAACTTGGCTCAACATTTTAAAATTACTTGGAAGAATTTTTTTTATTGTTTGTTTGTTTTTTGTTTGTTTATGTTTTTTGAGACAGGGTGTAGTTTTGGTGCCTATCCTGGATCTCACTCTATAGACCAGGCTGGCCTCAAATTCACAGAGATCTGCCTGGCTCTGCCTCCCGAATGCTGGAATTAATGGTGTATGTCACCACCACCTGGCTTGGCAGAATATTTATCATCCATGTATATTCAAGGTCTGAGTAAAACTCCATATATTATGGGATAAAAACCCAGAGACCATGAAGTATGACCAAAGCCCAAATTGAGGGTCTTTAGTGAGCAGACTTGTGACAGCCTAGAGAGAAACATTTTTTTCACAGAGCAACCCAAAGAATACAGAAAAACTACATCCTGGTTGGCAGTTTCAGGGGAAGCAAGCAAACAGCTAATAAGAGCCAAGATCATGCAGTTACCTGGGACATTTCAACCCGGAGTTTCTAGAGCATGGTTGAATGCTTTCCCAAGGGAGTTTTCAGTGCAGAGGATAGAAACCCAAATGGTTTCATCTGAGCCTAAATGAAGAAATCTTATCCCTCTTACATATAGGGTGGGGAACACATCAAATTCTTGAAACAGCTTAAAGCACAGTCAATTTGAATTTCGTAGCAAAGAGAAATAACCTTGTTCTGATCTTATAACAAAATGTCTTCCATATTTAAGACTGAGTCAGGCTAAATCATCATCATACTTCTTTAGCTTTTATCTGCAATCCTTCCTCTGACCTTGATGCTACCTGAGTACTGCATTGTATTTAGTAGTCATGCTTCCCTATGGTCTTTGTAACTCATATATTTGTAGGTCATTTGGTTGTAGTTATTTTGTAGAATATACCAAATAGGAATTCTGTTATTTTCCTCATTATTAGATGGGAGTTCTAAGCTTCTGAAAGTTCAGTGTCACATCCTGTATACTGTAGCAGGTGTACATATTACTAAAGTGACTCGTTACTGTTGATACTAACTTTTAAGCTAGCCTAGAATGGTAGTTTTGATGGCTATTCTTGATTGTCAACTTGACTACATCAGAATTAACTAAAACTGCAAAATGGACGGCACACCTGGGAAGAATTATTGCTTAATATGAAGTAGGAATAGCCACTTCTGATCTGGTAGCAAGACATCCTTTTAATCACAACCTTGAGGGGGGCAAGATACCCTTTTAATCCAGATCATTGGAGCAGGAAAATCCCATCTTTAATCTGGGCCATAACTTCTGCTAAAATCCTATATAAGGACATGAAAGAAAGAATCTTTTGCTCTTTGCCTGTTAGTTCTCACCTTGTTAGATAATCCATTCCTTCACTGGCATAAAGATCCTACTTCCTGTGGATTCCAGAATACACTAAAGATGAGAAGAGACAGCCATCCTCCAGGACTGAGCAACTACTGGATTCTTGGACTTTCCATTCACAGCCAATCATTGTTGGATAAGATTGACCAAAGGTTTTATGTCATTCTAATAAACCCCTTTTTATATAGAGAAAGGTTCATTCATTTTAGGGAACCCTGAGTAATACAGTATTTTTTTATCAAATTTCTCCACTACTGTACTTGTGGATTATCTTCTTGTGAAGCTGTACTGCAATTAATGAACATCTAATACATTAAGTATTTACCAAAAATATGAGATCCTACAACAGTGAGCCGCAGGGGACATTAAACCTAAGGGTGTAATAGTGGCATGCATACCTTGGCAGTAACAAATGGCTCCCAAATTGGACCTATTCAATAAGAGGAGAATCATGTCCGATAACAAAAATGGCCAAATACCCAGGGCTAGTGAAATCATGGATCTTAGAGGAAAAACAACCACCCCTTTACTAAATCTGCCCAATCTCTGATCACATTCAAAATATTTATACTTATACTCAGAGAGAAGTGTACTTCTTGTCTCTCATCAAAGAAACTTCTCTTTGCAACAGATAGAAACAATTCAAGAAAGCCACAATCATTCAAAATGCCTAGTTGTTGAGTCCAGTCCCCATGGATGAAACTACTACACAATGCCAGGGCCTAAGATTTAGGGCTCAGTATAGAAGAGGTAGATGGAAAGACTGCAAGAGCCAGAGTATCAGGGAATTTCTTGTAACATTGTGTCCCCAGGAAATGTAAGAGATGCTATATCCATTAAATTTCATGAACATGACCACTTAAACCTGAGTTGAATGAGTATGATATCATGATGCTAATGTGGAAAGCAAAAAGCTTGAGGCCTCAACCCTAGATGAGGAGCTCAAGCCAACTAAGGAATGCTAAGAGTTAGAGAAATAATATCCTCTATGGAAGATCCCTCAGTTGATTATCCAATACCAAATTGCCAGCCTGAAAATATACACATATACATAAATGTACACACATATATGTAACCACAGTTGAAGAAAAAGAGGAAATGAATTAGAGAGAGAACAAAAGAGAGATACCTTGGAAAGTTTAAAGAGAGAAAAGTGAATGAGAAAATGATTTAAATAAATTATAATCTCAAAAAACAAGAAAGTATTAAAAATAATTACTGAGTATTTTGCTCACAAAAATGTCTACATCCCCATTCACTCGTGCATTTATTAAATCATTTCTGCTATCATAAACTTGTGGAAGCTTATTTCAAATCTGCATTTTAATTCAATAAAATGTTATTCATTTTGCTGCCCAGATTGTTCCAACCATGGCTCCCATGAGGAAAATATTCATATTGTAAGTCCATCAACTCGAAATTTTTGTCTTCTTTGGTGTCTTCAAAGTCTTTGCAGAAGCTTTAGGAACAGGTTTTCAATATCACAAGTAGCTTTCTTTAGTTTTAATTAAGAGTAAGATAATCTATTTATAGAATTGGGAAGAATGGCAATTTTACAGTAATTAGTCTTTCAATCAATGAATCCAGAGTTTCTCTCTATTTAGATTGTTGATAAATTAGTCAAGCATTATAACTATTATAATATTTTGTTACATTAATACATATTTCATATTTGGCACCATTGCATATGTGCAAAAGCACAATAGCGTTTATTTTAAATTTCATTTGTTCAACAGAGAGATGAAGGTGCACAATTTACTTTTGTATATTTTGTTATAATATTATATATATTGATTAGTTCCAGGAAATACTGTAAATTCTTGTACATTTTGCATAGATACAAAAGTATCATTTGAGAATAGTTTTATTATATACATATATATGTATGTATACACACATATAAATATATATCCATTATATTTTTTTGTTCCTTTAACAAACTACCTGGCAAAAAATATTCAATTAAGAAAAGGTTTATGGTTTAAGAAGGGATATAGTCCTTGATGCTAGGACAAAACAGTAGTGGCTGGTGATATGGCACTGGCAGCCAGGGGACAGAAAAAACAAACAAAACATTATTTGCTTCTTTTCAGTTCTGGATTCCAGCCAATAAAATGGCACAACCCCCTTCCAGTATGAGTCTTTGCTGCTCAGATAAACCTTTTTATAAAGGCCCACAAAGGCACATCCAATTTCTCCTAGATCATTCTAAACGACAGTTTAAAGTAACAAATTCCAGTCCGGGAATACTCCTCAGCAGTAAGGAACACTGGCAACTCTTCCTGTGGACCGAGGTTAGATTCCCAACATCTGTATGATATCTCAAACTACATGCACTTCACTAATAGGAGAAATGACACCTTTTTTGGTTTCTGCAGATACCAGGCACACATGTAATAGACATAAAGGCAGGTAAAACACCTGTACATGTAATAAAATATATTAAAGATAAAACTTTTTTAAAAGATGTATTTTATTATTTTAAATTATTTGTATGTGTGAATGGCTGTCTGTGCATAGGTGTGTTCATGTGAGTACAGGTGACTGTGGAGGCCACAGTGGATTCTTTGGAGCTAGAGTTACAAGTAGCCATGGATCACCCAACATGGGTACTAGGAATCCAATTGGGGACCTTGGCAAGAACAGTACGCTGCCTTAATTGCTGAGCTATTTTCCTAGCACCACAAAACACTTCTTTTAATTTTTCCTGTTCAATAAACTTGTTATCAATGTGATTTTTTTAAATTTTTATTTGAGAATGTTGTTTTTTTTTTTTTTCTTTCTGGAGAATAACTTTTATAGGTGTAGAATTCTGGTTTGGGTTTTTTTCATGTTTTCCTACGTCTTCACCATCAGTTTAAATGATTTATTTGGTGTCTTTTCCTTTTCATAGTTTCCATAGAGAAGTCTGGGGCTGTTAGTTCTCATTACAAACAAGCAAGGACTTATCAACCACCCACAACCCATGTGCTCTTTAAGACATTTTCAGCTTCTGTTTAATAGAATTTGGTAAGACTGTGGCTTTAGTGTTCTCCTTAGAATATTTTCTGTTTAAAGTCTGTACTGTTGGTGTTTAGCTTTAAATTGTTATTACCATCCTGGATCATGGCTGGAGATGTAAAGAGACAAGGAAGGTGGGAAGTATCTTATAACCTTATCATGTCACTCACCAAGTAGTTCTGCATGCATCATCTTTGATCTTATACACTGTTCCTCCAGTGATACAATTTAATTTCTTCCATCACATGTGAAATAACACAAACAAACAAACAAGAAAAAAACAAAACAAAAAAAGCCACCTAGAATATAGTGGAAGATTATCCTTCCCTCAGGTGGAATAAATGTCTGAAAATATTTCTTTTTACTTCTTTTTTTTCTTTTTTTTTGGATATTCTATTCATATTTCACAATGCTTACTTTTTACTTTCCACTATCAGAGATAAAGGAATCTGTCTTAATTCTTTATATGGTTTCCAATAAAACTAGTGGGATTCCTCAAAGTAAAACAAATGTGTGTGTGTGTGTGTGTGTGTGTGTGTGTGTGTGTGTGTGTGTGTGTGTGTGTGATGGCAAGGGTATTCTAAGTCTACTGAAGCAATAAGTCTCTGACAGTTTGGGAAAATCAACACTTAATTGTAAACTCATTTATACGCAGCACCCTCTGTTCCAGGTTAACAGATACCAGCTTGCATTCTCCCTGAATATCTCGCTCATCTATTCTTAGTTTGTGGTGTGCCCTATGACTTCAGCTCACACATCAATCATAGACAAAGTAGTGACTTTTAAGTTGCCCATTACAAATACCATAGTAACAAGGGTTTGGCTACTTCAAAAAGCATCAGAAATGAAACATGAATAGTGAATAGTTTGTATAATTGTAAAATAGCTTAAACCTAGTGAAAATATACTACTAGAGATCTTAAATATCTTTGAACGTTCCTAGATTAAGATCTTTAAACTTCCAAACTTTCAATATGTTATTATTTTTCTCCTTTACATGTTCATTTTCTGTATATTCATGTATATACATACAAATTTACAGAATCATTTGAAAGGAAATTATTTGTATAACTAATACATAATTCTCTCTAAACACGTGCTGCTTTTTATTTATTCTTTTTACTGTGATAAAACACCATGACAAAAGGCAACTAGGGAAATAAAGTGTTTATTACATTTTAGAGTTAAGTCCATCAAGGGAACACAGGGAAGGATCTCAAAAAGGGAACACTGAAGCAGAAACTGTAGTGAAGACCACAGATGAATACAGATTGCTGGCTTGCTTACCATGGCTTGTTTGGATTGCTTTATTCTTCTATTTACTTTAAATTTCATACATGTGCACTGTATTTATATCATTTTTGTTCTTTATCTTTTCCCTCTGATTCCTCCTGTGTCCATACCCACACATATTCCTTCTGAAATTCAGTCTTTTTCCTTAATTATTGTAGTGAAAAATACATAATAAATAAATTTATATGTAAATGAATAATATATAATTTGTATGTAAATGAATAAATATATAAATGATGTCCATGACTTTGAAACTCCTCATAGATGATACCTATATTATACAACCAGGCTTAAAATTATAATTAAAATGGCAAATAAATATCATATATGTCCTGATAAATCCTTCTATGTCTATCTAGTGGTAGCATCTGTGAGGGGTTTGAAAGACATGACCATCCATCATTCTGAGTTTATCATCTATAGGTACCTTGTCAGGAAACATGGAAAATGTCCTGCTTGTTAGTAAATTCCATGCTCTAACTGTGACTATTGATACTACTTATCTATTCTTGTGGTGGTTTTCAAATGGCAATTTCCTGTTTGCCTCTCCCTAAATTGTTCTATTGTAAGTACTATTTTAATGGTTCCCTTTTCTCAATTATTATGTTACCTTATAGTGTGTTCATTCTTGGAAAATGTACACACATAAAGAAATTAAGACATTATCTATAGTCACTATTACATTAATAAATATAAGTGACATTTGTAAAATTCTAGTGAAAATATTTTAAAACAAGAAGAAAAGGACAATCAAATATATGAAAAAAATCATCTAGCTATCTAATCATTGATTTAACACCACCATGTGAAAGCTTACACTCTGTTTAAGAAACAAGTATAGGCTTAGGACCTATATAATAGGGTATTAATCACAGAGTTCAAGAGTCTAAATCCTTTTATCCAATTATATCCTGCACAACGAGTCGACAGTTGGAAGGTCATTACGTGTGCCCCGAGCTATGCTTTCCTTCTTAACACTAAAGTAAGTGAGAATTATTTTTGCCAAATGTGTGTAATTATTTGTGAGATGCTCAGACCCTTATGTCATCGCCCCTGGAGTTTTTCAAAGAATAAAAATCACATAGAAATCCTTGTGGGATTACAATGAACTGTATTTGAATTTGATGGAAAAATAAGAAAATCTTCTAACAAATAAACTAAACAGCTGTTCCCAAGAAGGTTATCATTTAAAATAGATAGAATGGATGTACTCTCCTCACCCATATCATATAATTGCTTATTTCAAAAGCATCCTCACTATTTCCTCTAGCAATTATAGTAAACAGCTACTTAGCTGTAGCATCTGCTTGGCATTATTAACATAATGTAATAAAAAATTAAGTTACCAGAGGTATTTCAGACTGGAGTTGCATTGTTTTCTTGTTAATGTCCTATTGCTAGTGTAATATTTCATCTCTAAAAGGCAAAGCTCTGCTTATCTTATTAAGTTGAGAACCAAGAAGAATGGTGACTTAACATAGTCTGAAGACAGGAACAATGCATTTGTTCCTATGAAGAAACTACAACTGATTATTGACTTGTTAATCAAAGCAGGACTAGAGACGCTTTTTTCTGTGCTAAATAGACCTTAGAGACTGGAACATTAACTTATAGACAGCAACCCCAGATCTTTTGAGATAAACAATAGGGATGGGTATTCTGATGTAGATTGGTGTGAAGAATATGAGGTAGATAATATCACGGTATATTTTAAAACACACACACACACACACACACACACACACACACACACACACACACACACACCCTTAGAAACAGATTATCCTCTTATATGGAAGTTGTCAGGGAATGCATGTCCAGTGACTGCAGAGAACATTGCTACAGGTTGCTGATTCATCCTAACCAGGATGATGCAGACTTGGCAATAAAAGGTACAATGCTTTCTATATTCTGTTTGAGAAGGCAAAAGTGTTGACTGTGTAGTAGGATACCATAGTTTAAAAGAACACACTACACATCTGGTATATAACTATGCTAGATATGTATTTTATAAAGAATCTAAAGAAGTCAAGGACTTAAAATTTAAAAAAATATGCTGAGTTTAAGGAAATGACATGTTAATTATTCTGATAAAACCATTACATTGCATAGCAAATATTTACTAAAATATCACTGCATATCCCAAAGTATGTACAAGTGTCAATTAGAAGAGATTTTATTTGAATAATTAAATAGCAAAAATGATTCTTGAAGGAAAATGAAGGAGGTCATGGCATATTATACAATTTTCCTTCAAAAATGTAAAGACAGAAAAATTGGTACAGTATGCATCTTGAAATTATAAATAATTTTGTTCAATAAGTTTGTTCAAGTGGAATTATTAAATACATAATTTGGATGTGGCTTATTGGAAAGAGAATGCAAAATAGCATAAGATCAGTCCATCTTTAATCCTTGAAGTATATTCAGTGACATAAATAGGTATAGAATGTCCCCTAAAATGTCAGCATATGTAAAAAATAACCATGGAAAGGCATAACAATTGTAAATCTGCATATGCATGCTTACTATGCAAACATGAAAACATAAGCAAGATTATATTCTATTAACTTTGAAATTTATACTAAAATAGATTTGATTATTCCCTATTTATTTATGAAAACTCCATTAGAAACAGGTGAGAAATTGAAGGATATTTAATTCTGAGTGCTTTTCAGCTTGTTACATTATTGGCAACAGAAAAAGTAACAAATTTGCCACAAAAATCTTTATTATTAAACAAGGAAATAAAATAAACAGATAAACAAAAACAGATGAATTCAGAAACAGCACTTTCGTCTGTCCAACCACACAGAGGAAAGACGAATGTTAGAACAGTAAGTGCTTTGTTTCCAGAATAGCAATTTGGACATAATGATTTAGTGTCTGAGGAAGTACAGCTGAGCCACAGCATGTATACTATGGATGGAAGTTCTAGAACTGCATCTATAAAATCAAAGTCATGATAAATGAAAGATTTCAAATGGGCAAAGAAGAAATCAATTACATGGTATTTGTTGTAAATATGAAGGTAAAATGTGTACAAAATATTTCTTAGCAATTTATATGATAAAGAATTCATACCTCTATGGGTGGAAAAGAGGCATTCTGAAGAATTCACAAACTGTTTAACAACTTAGCATATACATCTTCTCTTAAATTCCAGAAACTGAGCATGCAAGCAACTTTTAAGATAAGTGTGATAGTGAGCATTAATTGATCTGTGTTCTCAGGTCCTCTCCAGAGAGCTGAAAGCACCACAAGGTGACCTAATAAGGATCCTGATAACTGGGCTATCAGTAATCCATAACAGTTTCAAGTTTCCCATGAACTAGTGCCTGGCATCCATAATTCTTTTTTTATGTTTACTTACTTTGTGTGCATTCATGCATATGTATGTGAGCCACAGTGTTCATGTGTACTGGAGAGTAGGGCTCTCCTTTCACTGTGTGGGTTCCAGGAATGTAACTCAGATCCTCACTCTGGCAGCAAGTACCCTTACCCTCTGAGCCATCTCACCACAGTTATTTCCTATCCTATGATTTTATTCAAATGCAGAAAACTGTGAAAAGACTATAAAACAATACATTAAAAATGAGAAGACTATGCTGGAATATACAAAAGCATTTGTTATCATTTTCCATAGACAGATAATGAAAGACTGAATTGAAAGTTTTCTCTAGTCCCTGTGGCCCTAAGGTCCTGCAGGAACTTATAAAATAGTTACTCAGAGGCTTAATATTGTTTACAAACTGTATGGCCTATGGATTAAGTTTCATGCTAGCTAGCTCTACCATCTTAAATTAACCCATTTCTATTAATCTATATTTTGCCACATGGCTGTGGCATTACCAATCTGCTGGCATGTTGATCCTTGGACAGCAGGCTGGTGTCTTTCCAGATTCTGCCTTTCTCTGTCTTGTCTCTCTCCTTGCTTTTCCTACCTGCCTTTAAGCTACCTTGCCATAGGCCAAAGCAGCTCTATTAACCAATGGGAACAACATATATTCCCAGGATACAGAAAGACATGACCCAGCAAAAGATTTATTTAATTTTTCTGTTTTGCCTGTGTTTTCTAAGATTTGTACAATCATATAACCATCTTCAAAGTAACCTCAAACAAGTTCTTTTTTTTTTTTGTCAAAGCACTGACCTGTATTTGTTGTTACAGAGTAGAAGATATATTGATATCCCAGGATTCTGAGAACAAAACCACATGTATTTCCAATGGTGTTTTGTCCTTCACATTTTTTGCAAGAATTTAGGGTCTTTTAGCTCCAAACAATAATAAAATTTATGTATAAGCCTTTTAATTAATTAATGTACATATAACCTGCTTGTTAAATAAGAAACACAGAACCGATTGCAGAGTTAAAAACCACGAGGTCAGAGCAAGAGTGGAAAACCTTACCCTTCACTGCTTCTGCTGTTCTTCCTCTCCGCCAGAGACCTACTTCTGTACGTCCTATCTATTTAAAAAATTTCTGTTCTGTTTTCTCATTGGTTGTAAACCCAGCCACATGACCTCTTCGTCACTGCTTGTCTGTCAGACCTCCAGGTCTTCTATGGTTAGTATTGAGATTAAAGGTGTGTGTCTGCCATGCTGGCTGTGTCCTTGAACACACAGAGATCTACCTAGCTCTTCCTCCCAAGAGCTGGGATTAAAGGTGTGCCCCACTACTGCTCAGCCTCTGCTCTGGCTTGCTCTGACCTCAAGGCAACTTTATTGACATACAAATAAAATCACATTTCAATACAAATAAAATATCACTATATTTCCCCTTTTCTATTATGTACACCATACTATCGATACCCATTCAGGATTTCAATGGGCAACTGCTTTGAGTTCTGAAAAAGCTGATTCTGTAATTACTCATTTGCTAGAAGTTATGGCCATCATGGGTATACCTTCACAAATTAAAACTGACAATGCTCCAGCATATGTCTTTATTAAAATGAAACAGTTTTTTGCTTATTATAATATAAAGCATATTACAGGTATACCACATAATCCTACAGGCCAAGCAGTTATAGAAAGATCCAAAAGAACTCTAAAGGACATGATAAATAAACAGAAAGGGGTAACAAAAAACCCCAGAAATTGACTGCACAATGCTCTATTAACTTTGAATTTTCTCAATGCTAATGAGAAAGGAACAACAGCTGCAGAGAGACATTGGTTAATAGAAAAAAACAACAGAATTAAATCAGCCTATATACTTCAAGGATGTGCTGACCTCAGAATGGAAACCAGGGTATGTGTTACATTGGAGATGAGGTTTTGTTTTTGTTTCTGCAGGAGAAGATAAGCTGTGGGTACCATCAAAACTGATAAAAGTTCGATTTGAACAAGAGAGACCTCTTAATTAGAGGAGGTGATAGTTCATCAACCAACATGACCATCCAGTTTAAACTCATTTATGCCACCAATACATGCCTTTTCATTTAATCAGATGTAACTTGCCAAAAGGGAACCTCCCCAAAATTAGTCTTGGAGAAGGGTTTTTGTTTTTGTCTTTTAGGAGAATGAAGGCTAAGGAATCTGAAGAACACTGGACAAATGAGACAACTGAAGAAAAAGGACAAATCATCTGTCCCAGGAAAAAGAGTAAAACGGCCTATTGGTATATCATCTACAAAATTTCATAAATCTTTCTAAATGTTTGTTTCTGCTCTTCTCTCCAAAATTAATACTCTTAGTCTTCTTGTAGTCCCAGTTCAATTAAAGCTTCAAGCTGATTTTGGAGTTGGAGAATGGCTCTCTCCTCCTTTAAACTCAAGCATGTTGTTAAAAGGAAAATGAAAACTCCCTGTATCATACCAGAAGAAAGAGCCATCTTCTGACATGGGACAGGAGAAAAACCAAATTAATGAAGGGACTATTCAATTACTGATCTCAGTTCTTTGATTCTATTCTGATTCTTTAAACTTTTCTTAAAGTATGAATTTTATATCAAAATTTACAAGATATATATATATTTTAAACTTTGTTAAGATAATAATGGTCATATAGAGTACTAATTAATTCTAGAGAAAAGGCTTCGATTAGCTGCCTATACATGTCTTTGTGTTCAAGTCTTTTTTCAGTTTTCTGCAGGAAATCACGGCCAGGCCTAACTTCAAATGAAATCTCCAGGAAGAAGATGGGGCCCCACAATGACAATTCCACATGGAAAATAATATCACTAAGCTGACAAACATCATCTACAGATCAGCTTTGGACTACAAAGTGCTTAGAGCAATTCTGAGATGGCTAGCTGAGATGATCCAGTTTCAAAGACTACTTGAATAAGGACTTGAGATAAACCCTGAACTTTGGCATTATGGATAACAAAGAATATAGTTACCTTTCCTAGAATTTGTCAATTAACCCAAAATTTTTCTTTTCAGAATAAATATAACTTCGCCCATACCCAGCAGGAAGCAATTTTAAGAATTTGACGCCCACATTCCCAAAGGGGTGGTGTGGGGTGGGTGGTTTTTTTGGTCTTTTTATGGGTATTGAATCTGGGATAGTTTTCATTGTTTAGGAGGGTTGGTTACAAGTTGGTGTTAAGGGTTAGGAAAAGGGCTAGGCAAAAGGCGCTTGTTTAAAAAAAAGACAATTACTAGTTTTAAATACTTTACATTCAATTGCATTGTTTTATATTGTATACAAATTATTATTGAGATTGAGATTGTTAGAATATACCATACACGTATTTCTAATCTTGCTCGAGATATTGTATTTATACCATTCATTTAACAATGTAATGCAATTTGCTAATCCTTGAATGTTAGTATTACCAACTATTAGGATATATAGAAATGAAAATTAGTGGTTAGACATTACAATTGAACTTGTAGTCATATTAGGTGAGTTTTCAAGATCAAACAGATATATTTTAGATAGACAGGTCATCTTCAAACCCTTCAGAGATCTACAGAATATGGCATTTAAAATGTTTTAATAACTTAAGAATTTTTCTTTTTTGCTATGACTATGAGACATGACGGCTCCTGGCAGTACCAATCTACTTCAGAGAAAATATGGGCATTGAAGAAACTGCATATGGAGTTAACTTTCATTGTGGCAAAAGTTAGCCACTGGACAACAAAGTATCCTCTAATCAACTGCTGACAAACAGGATAGAAAGGACATTAAACAAAGGACTACCAATTCTTGCCAAAACAAGTCGGTTACATCTACAAATTAATATATATATATATATATATATATATATATATATATACAAATATATATATATTTGGAGCTGAGGATCGAACCCAGGGCCTTGTGCTTACTAGGCAAGCACTCTACCACTGAGCTAAATCCCCAACCATATAAGGCTTTTAATAGGTCCTTTTAGTAGATAAGAAATTTTAAAATAATGAAAAGAACCTGCTTAGTTTGCCCTGCACCACCTAAGGAAGTATCTGTGATCTTCTGTCCTAGGTGCAGCAAGACTTAGAGTCATTAGGAAGTTAGATAAAATCTGCAGTGAAACTTGCTCTGAATTTGATTTTGACTATTTAATTAGAAACCACATTTCTAAGTAACTCCATTCATGGTGAATGTTTTCTTATTTACACATTTGTATCCCCTTCTACTATCTTTAGATCATTTATATGGGGAAAATTTACAACTAGTCCAACATGGATACTTTCCTGATCTGAAAATTTTCTCTCCATACTGAAATGGTTTATTGATCACCACATTGATCAACAACTACAATTTGTTATAGACTGGAGAGCTAAGAAATAATTTATGCCTATTCTTCCTTCCCCCTGCTCCCTATAAGAGTGAGCTAGAAAACGCCTCTTGTTCATGAACATTTTAAGCTTACTAAATGACAGGAAAATGATTCAGAGAGGTGGAACTTTCTGCCAGCTTTCAGATATTGCTCTATAAGACAGCTGATCTTTTATGTGTCTATCTTATCAAGTGACTTTCTTGAGTGTGAATTAGCACTGTGCATTTCTCTTCTGGTATTCCCATTGCCCTAATCTCAATGGAATACATTATCAATGAAAGTCCTTCTGGATTAAATGAATTTAGGAACTATTGTATTTAATTTTGTTTAATCAAATATGAAGCAACATGATGGAAGAGATTCACTATTTGTAAAGCTACCAGATGTCCAACTTCCTAAGACAAACATTTAAACTATATTTCAAAAAGGAATAAATGGAGCACATATGACTTGTAACATCACCTACACTGTCTAAGAACTTGTTGCCTGCATATGTTTAGAAAGCACTTTCCTCGAAACACATACATCTTCTGTTCCTAAGACAGTTGTCACTCTAGGAGTCACCTTCCCCTCCTAGAATCATTGTCCTCTGAGGTTGATGATGTCCCTAAGAAAAGAGGAAGGATATTTCAGCCTTCATAACAACCTTCTCCATCCTGACACCAATACAGGAAGTTTTATAGAAATAAGGGCAGAAGTTTTAAACCAAAATTGAGTGAACTTTCAGTATTGCATAGCATCTGCCTAAAAGTGTCCCAGAATTCTTGCTATTATATTTATTCTTACCTCAATGCCACTTCATTTCTGTTGAATGAACATTATAAATGATTTTTTTAAATTTATTTTCCTTTAAAATAAATCCTAAGCACTATAAAATATAAAACAATACACATTGAGAAATATCAGCATTTCCATTGCTGGCTGGAAGGTAGATGTAGTAACTAGTTGTATGTATCTTTTATAGATATTGGGACAAGATATAAAATCTGAAATGTGCTCTGCAAAAGTGGTAAACATAGACTCCTAGTCTACTAAGGTCATTAACATTTTATTTTATTTTCATTTTTACTGGTTAATGCATTGGCTCTACACTAACTACATCTGAGTGTTCTGCATCTTTGGAGTTTTAGCTTGCTTTGAAAATCACACTTGGTACACACATCCATGATGGCTTCACATCGTTCACATTGAGTGTTCTGAATCAGAATCTGAATCTAAATTTCCACATGGAATATTTTACAAATTTCAACATTTATTGAAGGGAAAGTTCTTAGACTAGTCTGATAATTTCAAGTAAAGTTTTTCTTATTTAGGTATGGAGCATCATAATGAAGTAATTATTTTCAAGAATTCCATTTGCAATAAGATGTGACACTCAAAGTAGCTCCCATTACTGTTTTTCTAATTAATGAATTTTTATTCTTTCACTATTCAAACTAAGAAAGAGTCTAGTTTTTTTTCTTACTAAAAACAAAAACATCAAAAAACGATTACTTAAAACATTGCCCTGGGAAGTCTGAAGTGGTCTTCTGAATGTTGTGCTGAAGCAAAGTCCTAGAACCTGGGCTCCTGTGTATCATCTCCCAGGGCTCTTATAAAGTTCTTCAGAAAATCCTCACCAAAGATACTATGAAATAACCATGATTCTCATTTTATAGTTAATAAAGTAAGGGTAAGAGAGCAAAGGTGATTTGTCAAACTTCTGTACATTTGTTCTCCATCTAATTGCCAGGATACAATTATACATAGATTTTCTTTGTACCTTGAATTTGACTCCAATTCATCTTGTGTTTGCACTGAAACAATATGTGTAACTAGGGAATTGTACCAGATACAAATTAACAATCACTTTTGTTTCCTATGAAGTCAAGGAGAAATAGACATGCACATCAGAGGTTCAGATAATTTAAATGATAGGGCCAAGTAGTCCACATTAATTGCCTTACTTATTAAATGCTTGATAACTATTAACATTAAAAGCACAGGCTATTTAAAAGCTTCAATAAAAAGTATTATTATATCTAATTTAGTTATTTAAGTGCTTGTGCATTAGTGATCTTTTGCACCTTAAAATCAATCATACCTTTAAAACCTTGATTTTATGGTATGAATCTAAACGTACACCATTTGATTAATATTTCCAGAGCATTTGTGTAAAGAAGGAAAGAACACTGCTTAGAAACCAGGACATTTGAATTCTAAGTTGAAACTCCCTTTACCTAAAGAGACACTTCCATTCTGTAAAATTCTTCTGTTAGCTCATATATAAAGAAATAAATGATTGGTATAACACTTCTAAAAATTGCTGTTGGCTTGATCATCATATGAAAATATTGGAGATAAAGAAGTTTACATCTTTCTTTATAGACCAGCAAAATTTCCTGAAACATGAATATGAAAATGGAAGCCCTTGATATCAACCTTTAATAACCCTTACTTTCATTCAACTTTTTATGAATTATACCTGGCTTTTAAATACAATGCAAATACACCTGTTCTAATTATGATGATAATAATCATGTAGCAAAGAAGCTACATGATTGTAACTGCTAAAATGACCTGAATAGGAATCTTATATTTCAGACTCTTATTCATGTTCTGATTCAGGAGTTAAATGGAGTGATATGCAACATTCTACTTAAAACTCCAGCTTTGTCTGGCTCCGCTGCTTGGAATATGCTTCATTGCTCCAAAATAAGCCATAGTAACAGCTACGGAAGAGAAGAAAGTGGCTAAGGACAATTAATTCAAAGACAAGACATTTAAAAATATACTGGGAAATCATTCTCCTAATTTGAATTGGGTATTATTTTACTATGCACTTTTATAATTATAGAAACAATTTGTCTTGTAGGAGGATGGAAAATACACATTTAATGACATCATAAATGGGCTTTCAGGTAGAGTGTGCTGTCATCTAGGATGGGAGAAAACCCATATTGACCTGAATACATTTCATCAAAGAAGATTCATTTGTGATCACCATTTGTGTGTTCTATAGCCAGAATACAAGCTAGAAGCCCTGTAGAATATTTAATATTGATGGCTGCCCATTACCAGTACTTAAGCCAAATAAATCAGAAGACTTGGGCATGAGGCCCAATAGGAGTATATTTGAAAATCTTTAAGTGATTCTAATATGTAACTAGGGTTAAAAACTAATACCCTTGAGAATGTTTTGAGACTTGGATAGGTTTTAGACGTTCTTGGAGGGAAGGGTAGCAGTGTAAAATGGATAGAATGATATAGATTGCAGAGTAGGACCAAAGATCTTAAAGTTGATGAGTACACCAGCTTTTACTCATGCAAGCCATCCCTGGAACTCAGTGACAAATACTCTGAATTATATAATGTGATTGGTAAGGTTTCTCATCAACAACGAAAGATAATGAGCTTATATTGACCAATTGATTTAACCAGTTTCTAGATAATCAGGGGTATAAATAGAGGTAGATTAAACATATACATGGGTGATCCTTTGTTAAAATGTAGACTTGGGACCTTTGGTAGCCAGGGGACTTGCTTTGTAAGCTTCCTGTGCTTTGAAAATAGTCCCTGACTGCTCTGGAACTTCCAATTTTCCTCTCGACTCTTAAAGAACTTTTTGGGTAGTTAGTGAGATAGAAATAAGTGATTACTCTTTCTCAACAACAAAATTTAAAAAATAGGCTACATGGACAGATGTAAATGCCATATAAGGATCTTTTACTCTTTGGTTTGAGACAGGGACTCCCGTAGTCAAGCAGGTCTTTAGCTCCTTATGTAGCGAAGAATGAATATAAACTTTTGGATTCCCTTGTTAAGTGCTGGGCTCATAGGCATTCACCACCATACTTGAGTTTCTTATCCATAGAGGAACTGGGGACTGGGGAGGCAGCCAGTGGTAAAGTACTTGTGCAAACACAAGGAACTAAGTGTGGATACTTAGAACCCATGTAGACAGTGTAGAGGTGAGGTCCTGTAAACCCAGAGCTCGGAAGCAAAGGCAGGAGAATCCCTCTAGCTCTCTGGAAATTCTTTCTAGCCAAAACAGTGAGCCTTAGGTTCAGGTAAACAGATCCTATTTCCAAATGAATGTGGAGAACAGTAGAGAAAAAGAACCAAGTTCAACCTATGGCCTATACACATTAACACAACTATACACAAATACCTATGCAAACTATTATATACACAAGAATGCATGCACACTGCATCTGTATAACCATACACATTAAATAAGTAACATAAGATAAATTAAAAGAATATCCAGCTGAAGATTATTTGCTTCTTTAAAATTCCAGTCACTAGGCATAGAGGCCAGTAGAAAGACTTATGTTCAAAAACTGTGGATACCAGGCTCTAAAGACAGAACAAGGAGAATAAAATCCTCCTATCAGGCCTCATGCTCCACACCCCTTCATATACTTAGCTATATTACGTGTATATGAGGGACAGGTTTTCCTATATTATACCAGATGACCAAACCAGCACAATAAAATTATAATGTGTGTATTAATCAATTGGGTATTCATAATTACCAGAAATTATGCATGCCCAAATAAGCCTCCAATTACCACTGGTACTGTTCTCTCCTGGGCTGATCTCTGAGTTGCTTGAATGTATGCACAGCTGCCCAGACATGTACTTAGTTCTCTCATTTTCTTGTGAGTCAGTTTATTGATGATGGAGTGAATGCCCGTTAGCGTTCCCACAGCATGTTTTCCACTCCATTCTCTCCAGCATCCTCTGCTCCTTTGCCCTCCTTTTCCTCTCATCTTAATCTCTCAGCGCATTTTATTTTAAATGCATCTGCGTTTGGAATTTCCAGAAATCACGTGAAGTCAATTTTTTTTTTTTTTGTCAATGCTATTTTTAGTCAATGCTTGCTTATTAGCTTAACAAAAGAAAGTAAATCAGAGCTCTATGTAGGTTTCCTACTTTCCCCGGGTAGGTTGCTCAAGATTGTCAGGGCTCAACCCAGGGTCTTCTTATTTCAAGATTAAAATTACAATTATTATTATTCCTAAAATTATTTTCTGCGTGAAACATAATGTCCTGATTCTCTTTTCCTATTTATATAAAGTTTCGGTAATATAAACAAGTATGACTATGATTCCTGCTCATACTTTTATAGACTTGAATATGAAACTCTACATAAACTTTAAATAAATCTTGCAATATCCATTAGAGTTTCCATTATTTACACATTTGTGGGAAGGGTATAAACCTCAAAGTGAAACCACCTAGTTTGCCTGAGGCAAACAACATTCAGATTACAATTTATGATAATGCCTCACAGGTCATTCTGTACTCACTTTTTTTTTTTTTTTTTTAATTTAAAGAAGGTGTAACTCCTTCACAGAGAGATAGCTAGAGAGACCCTTCTATGGCAACATGGCATGTTAACCACTTAATAAGCCCTTTTCAGACAGAACAATCAGTTTCACTGAATAACAATGCATGCTGCAATTTAAAACTTGGCGTTTTTTTTTTTTTTTTTTAAATGAAAAACAACACCCATAATATAATTCAGAGTAACTAACATTTAAAAACTTGAAGCAAAATCTGTCACTAAAGAGAAGTTTTTCTCTGAAAGCCTGTGACTTGTTCTTTGAGATCTCTCTGAGACTAACAGAAGAGAAAATCTATAAAAATAATAAAGATAACCAAAGATAGAAGACTTAAATTAACTGCTTCTTTGAAAGGAAAACCCAAGGAAACTTTCCCACCAGAAGATTTGGGTGTTTTCAAAGGTCATTAGGCAGATACTGTTGATGATATGTTTCACTTAAAAAAAGTCAGTTCATGTTATTTCTGTGTGATGAGATGCGGTAATGAATCTATAACAAATCTTCCTAGCAAATATTACAAGCTGTCTTCATATCATTTGAAGCTTCTGTTAAAAGTCTTTATCCCCCCCAGGAGAGTGAACAACTACAAATTTTGTATGCTTTGGTGCAGTAACTTCCCAATTAATTTTCCCCTTGTAATATTAATATGTTTCATGGCACTTATTTTTGTTTACTTTATAGTGGAATTACTAGGATTAAAGACTTGAAAACATATAAAATGCTGAGACAATTTTGAAAATGCAATACATAATGCAATGTTAGTGTTAGTTTAATTTCATAAACAAGGCTATGGAATTATATTCTTAAGAAAGGAAAACCATGAAAAGAGTGGCTCAGGAACTAAGGCACGTCCCACACACCGGTGACCACTGCAGATTGCATGTCCAGAAACCCGTGGAAATTCTAAGTGGGAACAATTGTCCACCTGCAATTTTAGTCTTGGAAAGTGGAGGCAGAGGATTCCCTAAGCAAGCTGGCTAACAATGCTAACTAATCTGTGAGCTCTTGATTTGATTCAGAAACCCAACCTCAATGAATAAGATGGGACAGCTGTGGAAGACTCCCAGTGTCATTCTCCATGTATTTGTGCACACACACACATAAGCACACAAGTCCCCAGATGCATGCAAACATGTGTGCACACACATGCACATCACACACACACACACACACACACACACACACACACACACACACACACAAGTAATCAAAAGTGGGGAAAAGTAGAAAAGGAGCATGTGTATTATCAGGATAATACATACCCTATATCTGGCATTTCTTTTTGGGATATTTTCTGGCATTTATTTTTTTTCTAGAAAATTGTCTTGTCTATATGATTTGTTTAGTACTGGATTCTTTATTTTTGTTTTCTTTATTTTTTGTTTGTTTTTACATTCCAACCAAAGTTTCCCTTCCCTCCCTCTTCCCAACCCCCCACCTCCCCCCATACACATCTGCTCTTCCTCCACGTTTCAGATACAGGCAGGCCTCCCATGGATATCAGCCAGCCACAATATATCAATTTGCAGTGAAACCAGGTACCTCCTCTTCTATTAAGGATAGATGAAGCAATCTGGTAGGAAGAATTGTCACCAAAGCAGGCAACACAGTCAGAGACAGCCCCTGCTCTCACTGTCAAGAGTCTCACATGAAGACCAAGATACACAACTGTAGCATATATGCAGAGTGCCTAGATCAGTCCCATGCAGGCTCCCTGGTTGCCTGTTCAGTCTCTGTGAGCCTCTGTGAGCCCAGGTTGGTTGGTTCTGTGGGTTTTCTTGTGGCACCCTTGACACCACTGGGCATGCTATAACCCAAAGACCTAGAGAAGCTAAGTAACATGGAAAGCTCAAGTGGGAGATGCATGAGTCTCACTGTGAGGGGGGAATAGAATGGATATTGCCAATGGAAAGGGGAGGGTCCTGGAAGAGGGGATGGAGATGAGAACAGATAAGATCAGGTCGGGGAGAGTACCAGGAGAGATAACTGGAATGTGGAGGCATCTCTGGGATGAGCTAGAAACCTAAAGAAATGGAAACTCCTAGGAATTTATGATGGTGATCCTAGCTAAAACTCTTAATAATAAGAGATATAAAGCCTGACAGGCCATCTCCTGAAACCAGGAAAGACTTCCAGGGGATGGACTGAGACACCAACCTAGCCACAAACCCATTGAGCTACAATTTGTGCTGTCTAATAGAATGCACTAGGGTAAATATAGCACAGTGAAATTATTCCTAATGATATTCTGCCATACTCAAAGACTGATACCTAGCCCAACTTATCAGAGAGGCTTCACCATGCAACTGATGGAAACAGATGCAGAGACACACAGACAAACACTAGGCAGAGCTCAGAGGATTCTGCAGAAGTTAGGAGGAAGAATTATCATAGATTCCTAAGCATGTGAAAACCAACTTTTAGTTGAAAAATTAAAGCATCACAGTTACATTACATTGTGTAATTATAATGTATTGCTTAATTAAATTCAAACTGTTTTAAGCCCTGAATCATTTAGTTAAGCATAAAGATGTTAACCCTGCAGAATTGGACTTTACTTATGGTTTAAGCACAATTGAGATATATTAACATTATTGAGACTATGGGAAGGATAATGAATTTTGCTTTGTTATGATGCATTTTCCTTCCAACTTCCAAGGACAATTACTATGCACTTCTGTTTATGTAATAGACTATTGTCTATGACACTTGGCTGCTTGGTACATTGGATTAAACTGAGTACTGTAAATTATTTTCTTTTCAGAGGAAAGAAAGGAACCTTGGAAATAAAATGTGGAGTTTTCTAAATAAAATGAGACTGTATATATTTGTTTCCTATGTTCCAAATTTCTACACTTTTCTGCTATTTCATTTTAAAGAACTTTTCATTTGCAGGAGTCAATTCTATTTTGAAAATGAGTCTCTGGACCCATAAACAGCAAAAGTCTTTATTACCTGAACAGCGGCCAAAAATGAAATGGCTGTGAAGTGTAATTATATAGATGTGCCATAAAACACATTTCTAGATTGTTACTAGTATAGGGTAAAATAAAATTCACACTGTACACGTTTCCTTCTTATTTCATCGACTTTCTTTCTATCAGTTTTCTATTTGAAGGCTACATGTTAGTTTGAGCTTAATGGACATAAATATATTTCTAATTTTCATGTTATTAAATTGTGTATGATATGAACTAGGACTAAAATAATTCAGAATCTTGTTGGGTATATGGTGTATACCTGATGTTTAATTTGATCCTTCAGCTGGACTAGGCATGATTCACAGAGAGTAGATCAAATGTTACTTCCGAATGCGTCTGTATTTCCTGAAGAGATTAGTATTTGAGAATAAGGAGCAGTCCCCCACTCATCATGTTGATGAGCCTCATCCAATCCATTGAACATTAGTCTTAATAGAACAAAAATGTGGAAGAAAGGCAAAGCTGAGTCAGTTAATCCAGTTTCTAATGTCCTGGAATATCATGGATGTTCCTGTTTCTTAAAGTCTTAAGTCTTTGAACACTGTTATTGAAACAGTGCATCCCTTACCCCAAGAGTTTCTGTTCAGGGCCAGAAAGGAAACTAAAAACCCACTTTCCAGGACCTCCACTTTGCAGACAGCTGTCTCTCTAATCATGTGGGCCAATCCCAATACTTCCCCACATATACATTTATATATAGCGTTTGTATAAATATATGTATACATATACATATACAAAGAAGTATTTATGAGAGTCTCTCTCTTTCCCTTCACTGCCTCTCTATGTAAATCAAACTATTATATAGCAAAGTAAGAGCTTCCCTGCTTTCTCTGAATGATATATGTGGCCAACTTTATCCTGAAAAATCTCAGGGTGTTTAGGTGACATGGTTTAGCATAAAAAAGCCTATGTGATTGGTGTTTTGTTTGTGGAGGATTGTTTGCTTATGTATTTGCTTATCTGTACATAAAAAGCAGCCGGGACTTAGTTTTTAAAGTAGTTATGTGGGCAGCTTCTACAGCCTCACTAATCTCAGTTATGCAGCCTCTCTTGCCTTGACAATAAATTCTAAAATAAATAAATAAATAAATAAATAAAATCCATCATGAAAGCAAAAAGTAGCTCTTGATTTGCTTGTCAACTCTTCATTAGAGCACATGAGTTATGACTGAAAATAAGTCTTTGAAATAGAAACTAATTTCTATTCAGTGTATTGAACATGTCCGCAGGATAGAAAGTACAAAGAGTTGTTCTTTAGCACAATTGAACATTTTAGTTTTTATGAGAATATGCTGTTTGCTTTTCCAAAATCTCTTTGTTCAAAAAAAAAAAACCCCACAAGTTAGAGAATAAAAAAACTGTAGAATTAATGAATAACTCAAAATTCTGCTCTGTTTTAAATAAATAAATAAAGAATAAAAATCAGACACTGGGTAAGAACACCAGAAATATGCATGCTGAAAGAACCTTTCTATCACCAAAAAAATTAATTGAGTATGGGAGTATTCTATAAAATCCACTAAAATAAAATGAAAAAGCACATAAAATTAATGACTATGTGGCATTATATACTACTTGCTAAAATTTATTGTTGCTAGATCTAGAATATTCAAATGACCAATTTCCTGAAGTAGTAAAATAAACTGAGGAACCACCTCTCCAAATCTTCAAAATAAATACACAAAAAGATAGTGTATGTTCATCAAAACTAGAATGCTGTGCTGCAGACATGAGAAATAAAGAGAATTCTAACAACTCTTTCCCTTTATAACGCAAATAAGACAAAACAGAGAGGGAGAAAACAGGGGGGTGGGCAAGATAACTTATTAATATTGAATGTTAAATACTATATTAACACATTAAGGAAATTGCATTATTACAAGGTGAAGTTATAGAAACGTTCAGAAATGTTTTCCCCTGAGAGATTTTGAACACCATTAGTGAAATTATTAGGAATATATTATCAGGTCATTATGAAAAGCAATCTAATTTTATCTCTTTTCACAGACATCTACTAAATTTTCTCAGTGCTGCTTTGTAAGCCATCCTTCTACTTTCAATAATGTTTTTATTTTATTTTATTGTTTATTAAATGCATCTATTATATTGATTAATCTCTGACTCTTTTTCACATGTCTGTCTGTCCTACACTACATTGTTCACAGAGAATATCATAGTTTATGCCAGTGGTTCCCAAATTTCCTAAGCTGCGATCCTTTAATATTGTTCTTCATGTTAAGGTGTCTCCCCAACCATAAAATTATTTTTGTTGTTACTTGTGAACTGTAATTTTGTTACTATTATGAATTGTAATGTAAATATCTGTGTTTTCTGATAAACTGAAAGGGTTGGTCAACCCCAAAAGGAGTTAATCGAAACAAGAATGCTGTGCTGCAGACATGAGAAATAAAGGGAAATCTAGCAACTCTTTCCCTTTATGATGCAAATAAGACAAATAAAGAAAGGAAGAAAATGGGGTTGGGCAAGATAACTCATTAATACTGAATTCTGAATACTATATTAATACTTTAAGGGAATAGCATATTTTGGAAACTCAAAAATCATCCTTAATAGGTAGTAAATTAATAAAAACATAATATCCACAAATAAATTTTCACATAATTATAACAAAAGCACCACTTATGATACTATAAAAGAAGATAAAATATTTTGAAGTATACAACATGTGTTCATACTATTACATACTATTACAAGGACTATTTAAAGGCTGAGACTGCAGTGTAATTGGCAGACTGCTTGCTATACCACCTGTTTTTAAATATCTTTTGCTAGAGATATCATGGGAGAAAGAAGTCCCTCACACATTGATAGTACCAATATAGTACAATAGAACCACAATAGAATGGAATTTCACGACATATCTTACCTGAGTCATACTGTCAGTTTTTTCAAATACAAATTTTGTTCATATTATTTTAACTTTTGTATATGACATGAAATATACATATAAGAAAATACATATGTATTTACTTGTTTAAGGTACAAAATAACACAATGGATAAATCAGGAAACAGTGAAATTAGGTTATCCAAGAGATATGCGCGGATCAAATGGTTGATGAAGTGACATCTTTTACTATAAATTTTTATATAGTTTTGATGGTTGAAACAAAGACATGCTTGTGTGTGTGTGTGTGTGTGTGTTTGTGTGTGTGTGTATTTTCCCAAGAGTTAACTAATGATATAGATTAGAATGCAACAGAAATATATCTGAACATATTTTCACACTTAGATAGACTAATAGAAGTTTCAAAAGTAAATTTTTTTAATGAGTTAAATATATTAAGGGTCATAGCAGCCAGGTTTCTTATTAAAGGAGAAATGAGTTATTAATATTGAAAGTCAAATACTTTGAGACAGCTTTGGGGTATGGAACTGAATTTGGAGGAATAGGTTTGAGTTTGTGATTGTGTTTTAAAGAGATGAAATATTACAGTGATAATGTTGATAATGATGGAGGAGGAGGATGCGAATATACCGTTGGGTTCGGTGTACTGAATTAACATTGGGACAAAAATATTAGAGAATCAATGAATGTACTACCTCTAAGATTACAGTTTCTAAATGTCATTTTCCCCCTAAATTTGAGTCAGCCCTTTGTGGAAAAGCACTGTTTAAATTTAACATAGAAAATGTTAGAAGCAAGCTAAGAACACTGCCAATATATCTTATTCAGGATGAGTTAACATAATAGCAAAGCAGTCATCATAGGAGAATGTTGCAATGAGGGAGTCAAGAAAGAAAACAGTGCATATCCTAAAAAGAACAGTTCTGATAGCATATGAATGTCCAAAAGAAAAATTAAAAGTCCTAGCTCATGACTTCCTGATAGGAACTCCGACAGAGGATAGAATAGTTTTACTTTAAAGTGTGGTGCTAAAGTAAAGCTACCAAGAAGTTCTCTGACAGAGAAATATATGTATCTCATGAATAAGGAAGTTGACAAACTTATCCTTCCTCCCTGCATTTAAAATACACTACCTACACACATTTAAACCTTTAATTTAGGTATGCTAACAAAAGAAAGATATCAGAATAAAAATTTATTATAAAAATAATTTTATTGCCATGGTATCTGTGTATAATAGATGAATATAGAACAAATATAATATATAACATATATATATATATAATAGCTGCAAGTGATATATCTTGATTTAGAAAGGATCATTTATTTAATTATAGAAAGGCATTTTTCTATGCACTTAAAAAATTAAAGTTTCAATGTAATCATAAATATTTTAATTTATAAGAAAGTATAAGATAATTATATAATATTAAGTACACAATGTTTCCTATTATAGCATTCAAAAGGAAAAGATAATAATTATGATAAAATTATTCATAAGATAATTTTAACAAATTATGTAAATGAAAAAACACCCAAAACAAAACAGAGAACATGATAAGGCATTGATTTAAATGACAACAAACTGAAGAGATAATGCATTCAAAAAATGTGCTAAAAGGATTTAAATAAACAATAATGTCTTGAGGATGAACAAGAAACTTGATGGTGAATGAATGGAAAGGCTGTCTAACATGTCTAGGTAACATGTACATAAAACAGCCAGAGTGATTTTTCTAACTTACTTGTCAACAACAAGTTTTTAAAGCTTCAGAATATGATTCATAGATCAGTATACAGAGAACAAGACACAGTTGTGCCCTGAAGATGGTTATGTGGATTTATGGAGCTGTTTTGTAAAATTTTTAATATGTACTACACAACAACTCCTTTATTATTATTTTTTTCTACTTCAGGGAAATGTGTGTGTGTGTGTGTGTGTGTATGCCTAATAAAAAACAAACAAGAGTCACGATTTTAAACAAATTCCCCATTTTTAAGGTGAAGCATAATAAAATGTATAATTACACAATGAAAAAATACAGAACAATCAAAATCAAGAGGTAGTTTTAAAAATTGAAATATGTACACCATACTTTTGATACTTAATCAGGATTTCAATAGCCGACTGCTTTGAGTTCTGAAAAAGCTGATTCTATAATCACTCATTTGCTAGAAGTTATGGCCATCATGGATATACCTTCACAAATTAAAACTGACAATGCTCCAGCATATGTCTTTATTAAAATGAAACAGTTTTTTGCTTATTATAATATAAAGCATATTACAGGTATACCACATAATCCTACAGGCCAAGCAGTTTTAGAAAGATCCAACAGAACTCTAAAGGACATGATAAATAAACAGAAAGGGGTAACAAAAAACCCCAGAAATAGACTACACAATGCTCTATTAACTTTGAATTTTCTCAATGCTAATGAGAAAGGAACAACAGCTGCAGAGAGACACTAGATAATAGAAAAAGCTACAGAATTAAATCAGCCTATATACTTAAAGGATGTGCTGACCTCAGAATGGGAACCAGGGTATGTGTTACATTGGGGATAAGGTTTTGCTTTTGTTTCTGCAGGAGAAGATAAGCTGTGGGTACCATCAAAACTGATAAAAGTTCGATTTGAACAAGAGAGACCTCTTAATTAGAGGAGGTGATAGTTCATCAACCAACATGACCATCCAGTTTAAACTCACTTATGCCACCAATACATGCCTTTTCATTTAATCAGATGTAACTTGCCAAAAGGGGACCTCCCCAAAATTAGTCTTGGGGAAGGGTTTTTGTTTTTGTCTTTTAAGAGAATGAAGGCTAAGGAATCTGAAAAACACTGGACAAATGAGACAAGTGAATTAAAAGGACAAATCATCTGTCCCAGGAAAAAGAGTAAAATGGCCTATTGGTATATCATCTACAAAATTTCATAAATCTTTCTAAATGTTTCTTTCTGCTCTTCTCTCCAAAATTAATACTCTTAGTCTTCTTGTAGTCCCAGTTCAATTAAAGCTTCAAGCTGATTTTGGAGTTGGAGAATGGCTCTCTCCTCCTTTAAACTCAAGCATGTTGTTAAAAGGAAAATGAAAACTCCCTGTATCATACCAGAAGAAAGAGCCATCTTCTGACATGGGACAGGAGAAAAACCAAATTAATTAAGGGACGATTCTATTACTAATCTCAATTCTTTGATTCTATTCTGATTCTTTAAACTTGTCTTAAAGTATGAATTTTATATAAAATTTACAAGATTATATATATAAAACTTTGTTAAGATAATAATGGTCATATAGAGCACTAATTAATTCTAGAGAAAAGGCTTCGATTAGCTGCCTATACATGTCTTTATGTTGAGTCTTTTTTCAGTTTTCTGCAGGAAATCACGGCCAGGCCTAACATCAACTGAAATCTCCAGGAAGAAGATGGGGCCCCACAATGACAATTCCACATGGAAAATAATATCACTAAGCTGACAAACATCATCTACAGATCAGCTTTGGACTACAAAGTGCTTAGAGCAATTCTGAGATGGCTAGCTGAGATGATCCAGTTTCAAAGACTATTTGAATAAGGACTTGAGATAACCCTGAACTTTGGTATTATGGATAACAAAGAATATAGTTACCTTTCCTAGAATTTGTCAATTAACCCAAAATTTTTCTTTTCAGAATAAAAATAACTTCGCCCATACCCAGCAGGAAGCAATTTTAAGAATACGACGCCCACATTCCCAAAGGGGTGGTGTGGGGTGGGTAGTTTTTTGGTCTTTTTATGGGTTTTAAGTCTGGCATAGTTTTCATTGTTTAGGAGGGTTGGTTACAAGTTGTTGTTAAGAGTTAGGAAAAGGGCTAGGTAGGCAAAAGGTGCTTGTTTAAGAAAAAGAAAGAAAGAAAAAAGTAAAAGACAATTACTAGTTTTAAATATTTTACAATGGACTGGATTGTTTTATATTGCATACAAATTATTATTATTGACATTGAGATTGTTAGAATATGCCATACACATATTTCTAATCTTGCTCAAGATATTGTATTTATACCATTCATTTAACAAAGTAATGCAATTTGCTAATCCTTGAATGTTATTATTACCAACTATTAGGATATATAGAAATGAAAGTTAGTAGTTAGACATTACAATCAAACTTGTGTCATATTAGGTGTGTTTTCAAGATTGAACAGATATATTTTAGATAGACAGGTCATCTTCAAACCCTTCAGAGGTCTACAGAATATGGCATTTAAAATGTTTTAATAACTTAGGAATTTTTCTTTTTTGCTATGACTATGAGACATGTTGGCTCCTGGCAGTACCAATCTACTTCAGAGAAAATATGGGCATTGAAGAAACTGCACATGGAGTTAACTTTCATTGTGGCAAAAGTTAGCCACGGGAAAACAAAGTATCCTCGAATCATATGCTGACAAACAGGACAGACAGGACATGAAACAAAGGACTACTGATTCTTGCCAAAATAAGTGTGGTTGTGGCTTTAACAAAAGACATCTTCTGAAGCCAGGACAATATGGCACCATCCCTGAAGTGAGTGGCCTTTACAATCTGTAAAATGTACCTTGCCCTTTTCTTTGAAGGCAGCTGAACAGGGAGTGGGCTGGTGGCTTCTGATGTGCAATGGAACAGCAGATGAAACAGTTATTCTTGAAGAATAACTAAGCTTACCCCTCTCAATAGTAGACTGGCATTTAATAGAGGGATGTGGAGAAGAACAGGATGCTGAGATGAAGCCACATATACACAGCCAAGAAAAATGAATTGAAAAAAACATCAATAATTTCCAGAATTTAAATTTCTGAATCATGACATGACACTAATGGAATTCAGGTGTTTCTGGTACATGGACTGCTCTCACCAAATGTGAGGTCAAACTGTTGACCTTGTATACATCCTAGTTCACAAAAGAGTCTGTCAGATATGCTAAGCCTATTGGCTGAAGATGATTCCCCAACACTGCAGAGAAACCTCAGGTGACTGTCCAGGCAGCTGGCTGTTTCTGTCAACTCACATTTTTTTTTTTTTTGGAAGCTGCTTGCATGCACTTCCTGTTTTTATTTTTTATTAGGTAGTATTATTTCCTTCTTGGGTCTCTGAGGGAGTTGAAGATCAGTTAGTTATAGTTATAATTATCTTTGTTAAGGATTTCAGAAATACTCACTAAGAGCTGTGAGTGTATAAATTTGAAAGATGTTATAATACAGTTCTGTTAGCAATATAAGTTAGGATAGAAAATAAATCAGGTACATTTTGGACTTACCAAAATAGGATAGATAATGGAATTATTTTCTCTGAATTTGTCAAATGCAAGTGGACTAGACATTGTTTAGGTATTTATTGTTTGTATATATGGTATATATAGATATTGTACTGTTGTTTATAGTTTTTCTTATATTAGTTATAACTTTTTTCCCTTTTATTAAAATAGAAAAGGGGAAATATAGTGATATTTTATTTTTATTGAAATGTGCTTTTATTTGTATGTTAATAAAGTTGCCTTGGGGTCAGAGCAAGCCAGAGCAGAAGCTGGGCAGTAGTGATGCACACCTTTAATCCCAGAACTTGGGAGGCAGAGCTAGGGAGATCTCTTTGTGTTCAAGGACATAGCCAGCATGGCAGACACACACCTTTAATCTCAATACTAACCATAGAAGACCTGGAGGTCTGACAGACAGGCAGTGATGAAGAGGTCATGTGGTTGGGTTTACAACCAATGAGAAAACAGAACAGAAAGTCTATAAATAACACAGGACACACACAAGTAGCTCTCTTTCGGAGCAAAAATACAGCAGAAGCAGTGAAGGGTAAGGCTCTCAGCTATTGCTCTGACCCTTTGGTTTTTAACTCTGAAACTGGCTCTGTGTTTCTTATTTAACAAGACAGTTACATCTACAGATTTAAAATGACTTAGGTAACTAAGTTTGCAGGTTTTGTTAAGAGTAAAGAAAATATTAAAACAGTTTGCAGTTAGGTAATAACATTTATGAAAACAAAATACATGTTCGTAGACATTATTATTTTATATATGCATTATGAAGATATTTATGTATGCATCCAAAGATAAGCAATTAAATAATAGTATAGGGATTGATGATATGTGCTTTATCTGGGAGGCTTTATTTTTAGAAGCAATTAATTACTTATATTCTTCATTAGAATGACAGGATAATATAATTAAATAAATATTCTTATTTTAATTATGTGTAAGACTTATTAGCCACTTATTTTTATTAAATTATTAAACCTACCATACCGTATTTGGTATATCATGCTTATGAACATTAATAACAAAGATTATATACCTCTGAAGAGAGACAGAAATGAATTTTGCTCCCACTTCTTTGGAGAGTGACTTCAGGATAATGTTATTTGTACTTTAAACAAATTTTTATTTTTCTGCATTCATGTATGCAAGTGTACTGTATGTTTGGAGAGCTAAAGTGGGCATTGACTCTCAAGGAAATGGATTTCTGATTGTTAGATGCTATGTGGGTTCTGAGTAACTAATACAGGTCCTCTGTAAAAGTAGCAAACATTATTTCCTGTGGAGCCATTTCTCTAGCCACAAAGGTAACATATCCTTCTTTCAAATATTTTAATTGAAATAGAATTAGATCACCTCATCAACCATTTTCTCACCTCAGCCCCTCACAGTTGCCCTCCCTATAACCCCTACCATGCCCAAATATATACTAATGGAATCCTCTGTGTCTGATTTTGTCGAATCTGTGTAAATGATACTAAATCTAATCACTCCACTTTGGAAAGCCAATAAGTGGGCTCATCACTGGGGAAAGCAAATTATCTTTCTTAGCAATTAGTAGGTACTTACAGTTATTTGTCTTGGGTAGGATCCTATGAAAATTTTGCCCTTCCACTTTAACATATCTATTATCAATATGAAAATAAAATCTACTATTGTAGAAAATTCCTAAAATTACTGCATATGTATATAATACTTAAATGAAATTAATTACCCTATCTTAGGGTAACAGCAATCCAACTAGATATTATATGCTACCAAATAAAATTCATTAGGATGGGAATTTTTTAACCTTTTTTAAGTTTTTGCCAACTCAAAATATATGGAGTTATAGGAATCTATATGTGGGGTTTCATACCTTCCACCCAAACACTGCAGATTATTGTTAATTCTATCCAGTACCTCCCAGAACCTGATAGGAAGATTATATTAAGGAAAATCACATACACGTGACTACCAGAGGAGCAAAGTCACCATCAACATCAACTATGAACTCTTTGACCTATAATAATATCCTGCTTGGAATTAGACACAATGATGTAATTGTGACATTCATAGTATAGGAGTAACCAATCACTTTTTGTAAATCGACTTTAAGGTACATGGAATTCATACCAGACATGGTCAATGAGGCTAAGAAACTACTACTAAATAGGCCATTGGTCCTAGAGCAAAACCTACTACTCTTCTTCAGTAGAAGTCAGTGTCTTATTCAATTATCATCTGAAAAACATCTTGCTGTAGATTGCAAAAAACCCATAAGTAATAAATATGCAGAAAATAAGAGACTTTAGAATACTTATCCTTAAATCAGATCTCTATATCACACATTTCCCTTCAAGGCTCATGGATCTACATGGAAAATAGGGTGGAAAGACTGTAGAATCCAGGGGTAGCACATGACTTCAAGTAAATAGGACTTCTTATACATCAGGGAAAGTCTGCATATAATTTTACTGTGATTATGATAACATGGTCATGATTTTCACAAGCTCAAGTCAGACAAAATCCCAACATGGAAGATGATTATAGGTGGTAAACTCCACTTCCAAAGCCAAGAGTCATTGACATTTGATTGCTGCATGAGAGGGTAAGTCAATATTCTTGAATGGTATAACACCTGAAAAACTCCAGGGAAGTACCATGCCCAGGAGTACTTGGACAATGCAAACTAGACATGTTGTATTTTTAATGAGGCAGGTGGAGGAGAGCATAAAAATGGGTTGATAGTTTGGTGAGGGAGGATCTGAGATGAATTGAGGTAAAAGGGAATGATAAGCTCAAAATACATTGCAAATAATTTACAATTAATAAGACATTATATTATTTTAAAAAATTTAAAGGTCCATTACTATTTTCAATGATTGGTATAGGAAGAACACATATACAATCAAGCTGGATTAGCATACACAACAATTTTAAGAAAATGGCAACTAAAAATTACCTAGGGACCATTTTCTTTAGGATTATTTTATTAAATATTTCTCATACAATGTATTTTGATCATATTTGTTTTTCTCCAATTCCTCCCAGATTCTCCTCCACCCCCCCACTCTCATGTGATTTGTCTCTCCCTCTCCCCACTCAAAAAATCAAAACAAATAAAACCGGCTTGATATTTTTTTAGGTGAGTAAAATTTTAAGTAAAAGACAATATGTGAAATGAATGGGAGTAGGACCTCTAAAGACATCTGATAGCAAGATGCTTTAGGCCATCATTCTAAGCGCAGGGTTTGCCTTGCTTGTTGGTGAGTCTAGTCATTAGTATCTATGCTGCACATTTTACAACTTACTTCAGTATTATCCTGTTTGGGGTTCTATGACAAGACATGATTAAGTGGAATTAGAAAGAGAAACATTTCCATGTTTCTGATTTCTGAGCAATTCATTCCGTAATTGACAAGAGATATAAGTGTAGCATTGGAGAGAAAACCACAATTTATATATTTTTCTCTCTATCTTAATGTAAATGTTTGTTGTGCCATAAACATATTTTATTAATGCTCATCAGACTAAAATTATTATAATTTTAATTTGACACAGACTTTAATTTATGGGTTAAAATTAAGAAAAGTATATTAATAAAATCATTTGAAAGAGAGCGTCTTGGTTGTTTACAAACCAAAACAAAATTATAGCAGCTAAAAATCACATGGCTGTGTGGCATCTGCTTTCTATTTCTATTAGTAAAGCTCTAAGTATTTTATACATGAAAGAATTTTTGTTGTTGTTTGTGTGTGTTTTTCTCTCATAGTGTTGGTTTCAAAGGTATAGATCTGGTTTCTGTTTGGCTCTAATGCATTGGAAGATTTTACAACCTCAGAGATGGCTGAAGACATCACAATGCCATGAACATGTATAAGAGGGAGACATTGTAAGGCAAGAAAGGTACCAAAGATGAAGAAAGGCCAGGCTTGTTCTTTTTAAACAACCTTCTCTTCAGAAATTTTGTTCCACTATAATGCAGTTCATAACATAAGCTACTGAAGGGGGAAAGTTCCTATAATTAGTGCTTTCAGTGGTTTCAATCATGATGGGTAGGGGCTTTTTGCAAGTAAGAATAGTACTCACTAGGTCATCCAAAAGACAGAGAGAAGATAACAAGAAAGAGTCGAGACAAGACACAACTCCCTTAAATACTCCTAGTAACATACTTCCTCCTATGAGGCTCCAGCTGACTTGTCCCATGGCATTCCAATAGATTATTGAAATTTTTGATTTATCTAGAATATTAGCATGCTAATTAGATCCATCACCTCTGTCAATGTCCTCTCAGGCACACCCATGGGTGTACACTACTGATCTCCTGGGTGTATCCCAATATAATCAAGTTTCCAGTTAAAATTAACCATCATAAGCTCTATTTTGAGTCTCATGAACCTCATTTTCTTCACAGAAATGTACTCAGTGATTTAAGATGCCCGAGCCATCATTTAAAGCCCACATCACTACAACACCTCCTGACACTACCAAACTGAGAAACAGATCTCAGTACAGCCACTGGAGGGGGAAAAAAAATCTAAACTGTGACACCAAAGCTACAGCTTTGCTAAACAGGATGAAGGCAGAGTATAGATGGGATGGAAAGCTCAGAGAAGGAGTGAAATGGCCTAGACTGAAGAACTATGATTCACATTTGTGAATATGGTTAAAGGGAATGAATGTGCTGGCCAAGGCTGAGTGTCAGAGCCTATGTAGTATAGCAAAGCAAGAGTCAAGAAATACTGGAATTTAAGCTGTGAAATTCATCTGAGATGCTAATTAGGCTTCCAATCTTTTTCAAATCTACATCAGGGAAAATAATCATGAAAAAATCCTTTGCATATGTGATCCAATGTGTAGAAAAGCTTGAGGAGAGTCAGATCCAACAACTTATGTGACCTTGTGAGCAGTCATTTGGGCTGGAGGACTTTGATTTCCAAGCACTCCATATGTTGTTTCTGTTATTAATGATAATAATGTATTTGTTGGGTTGCAGAAAAAAATAAATAAAACAGATGAAGTAAAAGCTAAACAAAAGTGACAACTTTAACAGCCTGGAATTCTCTGACCAGTGAAGAAAGTCAACATCCCTGCAAATCTTACTGAGGAAAGTTAATCACTAGAAAATTGAAGTCCAGCCTACTCATCTGCTGTAATTTTGCTGGCACCACACAATTGTCAACATTGTAGCAAGGAGGGGATGTAACAGTCAATAAAGCAGGAAGCCAGTAAACAGAAAGGAGTAAAGTATATCATAAATAATCCTCCTCCAGGTTAGGAGTGGGCCAGGGAGACAGAGAAATGTTATGCTTTTATATCTTTGCATCTGGATAAGCAGGCATGTAAGCATAACTCATACTTAAAAAAAATTAATTAAGAGTCACTAAGTGACATAATGTTGTTAATTATGATGTGGTTTCAAAGGACTTGGATAATATGTATCCAACTATTTTCTTTTGTTCTTCATTACTGTATTTCATTTCCCTTTGCTAAATAGTTATAAAGTCTTTATTATGTGATATTCTTAAAATATAAATTAACTACATACGTTCAAGAAAAATTAACTGAGTCAGTAACCCTACTCAGGTAAGGCCCCTATCTTTGCAGGATATAATATGCTGTTTCATGGAAACAGCATACTAAGGTATCTAGAAACAAATGGGAAGTGATTCTTGCTCTTCTGTCATCATACATGCATAGCTGCATATAACAGTGTTGTGATTATGTAATTGGAATCATATTTTTCAAGGTTCATTAGACAAATACAGAATGTAGCAACAATGGTGTATGTATTTTTTATTTTACAATAAAATGAAATGTGCTTTTTCCAATTGGACACACTTTTCTCCACATGTATGTGTCTACATGTGCATATGAGTTAAAGGAGGCAAAAGAAAAGAAACAAGATGCACTGATGTGTCCATTCCAGACACTGGGCTGTGGAGTTTCCTGAGAATGAAATGTATCCCCTGAATGTAGTGGACAGCCATCCCAGCATTGGCCTGGAAGTTCCAACCCCCACTGAGGCTTCGGTAATGGTCACGCCCACAAGGCAGGGCGGAGGAGGAAGCGGAAGACCAAGGATCGAGAGGAGGTCTCTCCTTGGTTCAGGGACCCTGGACGCTGGAGGTAGACCAAGCAGAGTTCTCCAGAGAACACTGCCAGACTGCGCTATACCTTTGCCAGACCCTGCAACCTACCCCTTCATTTGTAAGTTACCCCACAAAATAAACCTCCCTTTTAACTACGTGGAGTGGCCTTAATAATTTCACCAATAGCTGAATCCTATGGAACAAAAAAAAATATTTACTTAGGTTATTCTGTTTGGTTTGGGGTACATTTCCATTTCCATGAGTTCCATTTGAAAATGAATTTCAAGATTATATCATGAAGTAGATACTTATCTCCTGGGCTAAATAGTCTGCCATCTTCATTAAAAAGTTAATTGGAATGTTAAAGTTATAAAGTGACCTGAATTTAAAAGAAAACAAGACATTTCTGCCTGATTCCCCTGCACATCCTACTTCTTAGGATTTTTACAACTAGAAAAATCACATAAGCAATAGGTAGAAGAGTAATTGGGACGTATTCTGAATCTAATTTTTCCACTTACAAAATACATGTACATTCCCATAGGAAAACAGGACCACATGAATTGTTGGTAGTATTCAAGAACAAATGAACTATATCTCATAAATCAACAAAATTTCAAGAATTCCCAGGTATTCTGGTACCTGAGATATGGAGTCAGGAATATTGAGGTGAGTCTGAGGCAAACCTAGTCTATAGAGGATGTTCCGAGCCATCCACAGATATACTAAAAAATAAAATAAAATAAACTATCAAACATAAATAAAAAAACTTCCATTCTGTTACTCAAACAGTTTTGAAAATATCTGCTTCTATACTGAGTTTGTGGATCTAGATGGTTAGGTGACATAGATATTCATCACATTGACGCATTAGAGAAGAGGTAGAGTTCTGCAGTGGTCCATGGTCTCCTAGAAACAAGTATAGGAACAGACACTGTGTGTAACCAGGGATGAAGATGTAAGGCAGGGTCACACAACATGGTACCGAGAAACTGGCAAGAAATAAAAACACAATAATATCACAGCATGGGATGTTTAGGGTAAAGAGACAAATAGGGACAGGTTATAAAAGGCCCAGACAATTCTGCCTTGAGAGTTTTAGGAGATATAAACTTCAAACTATGTGGAAATGAAAGACTATGAAAGTATTTCTTATATTCTAAAAGGCTGGAATTTTTTTTTTTACATTAACTTTTTTTCTTTAATATTATGTGTTTTAAATTTTATATATCAGCCATGGGTTCCCCTGTCCTCCCCCCTCCCGCTCCCACCCCCACTTTCCCCCATTGCCAGCAGACTACAAAAGATATATCATTGTGGATTTCTGGGGACCTCTCCAGCACTCTGCCTATTCCTGTTCTCATGTGGTCTTCATTTATCGTGGTCTGTTATTCCTCATTCTCCCTTTCTGTTCTTGATCCAGCTGGGATCTCCTGTTCCCCTAACTTTTCTTTCCCTCAAAAGTTGCCCTTCATTACTCCCACTGTCGTCCAGGTTGTTCATGTAGATCTTATCCATTGCTCTGTCATTGGGTGATCCTTGGGTGTTTCCTAGGGTCCCATTTTCTAGGTAGCCTCCCTGGAGTTGTGTAGCAGTCTAGTCATCTTTGTTTACATCTAGTATCCTTCTATGAGTGAGTACATATCTGTTTGTCCTTCTGAGTCTGGGTTACCTCACTCAGGATGATTTTTACTAGATTCATCCATTTGCCTGCAAACCTCATTATATCATTGTTTTTCTCTGCTAATCAGTATTCCATTGTATATATGTACAATATTTTCTTTATCCATTGAAGGGTATCTAGGTTGTTTCCAGGTTCTGGCTATTACAAACAAAGCTGATACGAACATAGCTGAGCAAATGCCCTTGTGGTATGATTGAGCATTCCTTGGGTATATGCCCAAGAGTGCTATAGCTGGGTCTTGGGGGAGATGGATTCCCAATTTTCTAAGGAAGCACCATATTGATTTCCAAAGTGGAAGTACAAGCTTGCATTCCCACCAGCAGTGCAGGGGAGTTCCCCTTGCTCCACATCCTCTTCAGCATAAGCTTTCTTCTGTGCTTTTGATCTTAGCCATTCTGACAGGTGTAAGGTGGTATCTCAGAGTTGTTTTGATTTGCATTTCCCAGATAATTAGGGATGTTGAGCAATTCCTTAAATGTCTTTCAGCCATTTGAACTTCCTCTGTGGAGAATTCTCTGTTTAGTTCAATAGCAAATTTCTTAATTGGACTGTTGGGCATTTTGATGTCTAATTTCTTGAGTTCTTTATATATTCTGGATATCAGCCCTCTGTCAGATGTGGGGTTGGTGAAGACCTTTTCCCATTCTGTAGGCTGTCGCTTTGTCTTGTTGACCGTGTCCTTTGCTCTACAAAAGCTTCTCAGTTTCAACAGGTCCCATTGATTGATTGTTTCTCTCAGTGTCTGTGCTACTGGTGTTATATTTAGAAAGTGATCTCTAGTGCCAATGCATTCAAGAATGCTTCCTACTTTCTCTACTATCAGGTTCAGAGTAGCTGGATTTATGTTGAGGTCTTTGATCCTCTTGGATTTAAGTTTTGTGCACAGTGACAGATATGGACCTATTTGCAGCCTTCTGCATGTTGACAACCAGTTATGCCAGCACCATTTGTTGAAGATGCTTTCTTTTTTCCATTGTACATTTTTGGCTTCTTTGTCAAAAATTTTATGTTCATAGGTGTGTGGGTTAATGTCAGGGTCTTCAATTTGGTCCACATGTCGTTTTTTATGCCAGCACCAAGCTGTTTTTCTTATGGTAGCTCTGTAGTAGAGCTTGAGGACGGGGATTGTGATGCCTCCAGAGGTTGTTTTATTGTACAGGATTCTTTTGGCTATCCTGGGTTTTTTGTTTTTCCATATAAAGTTGAGTATTATTCTTTCCAGATCTGTGAAGAATTGTGTTGGTAATTCGATGGGAATTGCGTTGAATCTGTAGATTGCTTTTGGTAAAATAGCCATTTTTACTATGTCAATCCTGCCTATCCATGAGCATGGGAGATCTTTCCATTTTCTGACATCTTCTTCAATTTCTTTTTTCAGGGACTTAAAGATCTTGTCATATAGGTCCTTCACATGCTTAGTTAGCGTAACCCCAAGGTATTTTATATCATTTGGGGCTATTGTAAAGGGTGATGTATCTCTGATTTCCTTCTCAGCCTGTTTGTCTACTGTATATAGCAGAGCTACTGATTTTTTTGAGTTGATCTTGTATCCTGCTATGTTGCTGAAGGTTTTTATTAGCTGTATCAGTTCCTTGCTTGAATTTCTGGGGTCACTCATGTAATCTAACATGTCATCTGCAAATAGGGAGAGCTTGACTTCTTCCTTTCCAATTTGTATCCCCTTAATCTCCTTTTGTTGTCTTATAGCTCTGGCTAGAACTTCAAGTACTATATTGAATAAGTACGGGGAGAGGGGACAGCCTTGCCTTGTTCCTGATTTTAGTGGTATTGCTTTGAGTTTCTCTCCATTTAAATTGATGTTGGCTGTTGGCTTGCTGTATATTGCCTTTGTTATGTTTAGGTATGTTCCCTGTATTTCTGATCTCTCCAACACCTTTATCATGAAGGAGTGTTGGATTTTGTCAAATGCCTTTTCTGCATCTAGTGAGATGATCATGTGGTTTTTTTCTTTGAGTTTGTTTATATGGTGTATTACATTGACGGACTTTCATATGTTGAACCACCCTTGCATCCCTGGGATGAAGCCTACTTGATCATGGTGGATAATTGTTTTGATGTGTTCTTGGAGTCTGTTTGCCAGAATTTTATTGAGTATTTTTGCATCAATGTTCATGAGGGAGATCGGTCTGTAGTTCTCTTTCTTTGTTGCATCTTTGGTTTGGGAATCAGGGTAATTGTAGCCTCATAGAAGGAGTTTGGTAATATACCTTCTGCTTCTATTGTGTGGAACAATTTAAAGAGTATTGGTATTAAGTCTTCTTTGAAGATCTTGTAAAATTCTGCAGGGAAAGCATCAGGTCCAGGGCTTTTTTTTTGGTTGGGAGACTTTTAATGACTGATTCTATTTCCTTAGGAGTTATTGGGCTATTTAAATGGTTTATCTGGTCTTGATTTAACTTAGGTATGTTGTACCTATCCAGAAAATTATCCATTTCTTTTAGATCTTCCAGTTTTGTGGAGTAGAGGTTTTTGAAGTATGACCTAATGATTCTCTGGATTTCCTCATTGTCTGTTGTTATGTCCCCCTTTTCATTTCTGATTTTGTTAATTTGGATGCTTTCTCTCTGTCTTTTGGTTAGTTTGGATAAGGGCTTGTCTATCTTGTTGATCTTCTCAAATAACCAACTCTTTGTTTCATTAATCCTTTGTATTGTTCTCTTTATTTCTATTTTATTGATTTCAGTTCTCAATTTGATAATTTCCTGGCTTCTGTTCCTCCTGGGAGACTTTGCTTCTTCCTGTTCAAGGGCTTTCATGTGTGCTGTCAAGTCACTAGCATGAGATTTCTCCAGCTTCTTTATGTAGGCATTCAGTGCTATGAATTTTCCTCTTAGCACTGCTTTCATAGTATCCCATAACTTTGGGTATGTGGTGTATTCATTTTCATTGATCTATAGGAAGTCTTTAATTTCTTTATTTCTTCCTTAACCCATTGGTGATTCAGTTGAGCATTATTCAGTTTCCAAGAGATTGTAGGATTTCTGTAGTTTTTTTGAAGTTAGTTGAAATCTAACTTTAAACCATGGTGGTCCGATAGAACACAGGAGGTTCTTCCAATTGTTTTGTATCTGTTGAGATTTGATTTGTGGCCAAATATGTGGTCGATTTTAGAGAAGGTTCCATGGGGTGCTGAGAAGAAGGTATATTCTTTTTTGTTTGGGTGGAATGTTCTGTAGGTATCGATTAAGTCCATTTGAGCCATAACATTAGTTAAGTCCATTATGTCTCTGTTAAGTTTCAATTTGGCCAATCTGTCCAGAGATGAAAGTGAGGTGTTGAAGTCTCCCACTATTAATGTGTGGGGTTTTATATGTGATTTAAGCTTTAGTAATGTTTGTTTTACATATGTGGGTGCCCTTGTGTTTGGGGCATAAATGTTCAGACTTGAGACTTCATCTTGGTGGATCTTTCCTGCGATGAATATGTAATGTCCTTCATCATCTCTTTTGATTGATTTTAGTTTGAAATCTATTTTGCTGGATATTAGGATGGCTACACCAGTTTTCTTCTTAAGACCATTTGATTGGAAAGTCTTTTCCCAGCCTTTTATTCTTAGGAGGTATCTGTCTTTGAATTTGAGGTGTGTTTCTTGTATGCAGCAGAAAGATGGGTCCTGTTTTAGTATCCATTCTGTTACTCTGTATCTTTTTATAGGTGAATTAAGTCCATTGATATTAAGAGATATTAATGACCAGTGATTGTTCGTTCCTGTTATTATTTTTATTTTTTGGTGGTAGTGTGTGCATTTCTTCTCTTCTTTGGGGTTTACTGCTGTGGTGTTATCTATTGCCTGTGTTTTCATGGGTGTATCTGCCTTCCTTAAGTTGGAATTTTCCTTCTAGTGCTTTCTGTAGGGCTGGGTTTGTGGATAAGTATTGTTTAAATCTGGTTTTGTCTTGTCTTTTGAGTTCTTGTTTACTACATCTATGGTGATTGTAAGTTTTGCTGGGTATATTAGTCTAGGCTGGCATCCATGGTCTCTTAGTGTCTGCATTATATCTGTCCAGGTCCTTCTAGCTTTCAAAGTCTCCATTGAGAAATCGGGTGTTATTCTGATGGGTTTGCATTTATAAGTCACTTGGCCTTTTTCCTTTGCTGCCCTTAATATTCTTTCTTTATTCTGTACGTTTAGTTGTTTAATTATTATGTGGTGAGGGGACTTTTTGGGGGGTCTAGTCTGTTTGGTGTTCTATAGGCTTCTTGTATCTTCATAGGCATTTTTTTTTCTTTAAGTTGGGAAAGTTTTCTTCTATGATCTTGTTAAATATATTTTCTCTGTCTTTGAGTTGGTATTCTTCTCCTTCCTCTATCGCTATTATTCATAGGCTTGGTGTTTTCATGGTGTGCCAAGTTTCTTGGACATTTTGGGTCATGACTTTGTTGGTTTTAGTGTTTTCTTTGACTGATGAATCTATTTCTTCTTCTGTATCTTCAACAGCAGAGATCCTCTCTTCTATCTCTTGCATTTTGTTGGTTATAATTGCCTCTGAAGTTCCTGTTTGTTTACTCAGATTTTCTATTTCCAGCATTCCTTCTGCTAGTGTCTTCTTCATTTTTTCTATTTCCCTCTTCTGGTCTTGGATTGTCTTCCTTGCTTTTTCATGATTTTCATTCTAGGATTTATTATTTTCTTTTGCTTTAATTGTCCTTTCCTCTAGTTTTTTTATAGCGTTCTTCCCATTTTTTTGTCTGTTCCTCTACTTTATTTTTGATTTCTTCTATATAAGGCTCTAGCCTCTTCATGATGTTACTTATAAAGTTGTTTTCTTCTTCTTCCATTCCATGATGTTCAGGTCTAGCTGTTGCAGAAGGGCTAGGTTCTGGTGATGCTGTATTGCTCTTTATTTTGTTGTATGTACTTCTGCCTTGACGTCTGCCCATCTCCTCTTGTGTTCGTTCTTGGTCTTATCAGTGTACTTGGTCCAGAGAGAGTTGACAGATTTAGGGAGCCTCTCTCTGGTCCAGATGGAAGCTCTGGGCCAGATGGGAGCACTGGTCCAGATGAGAGTGCTGGTCAGATAGGAGCTGGGGGCCCGGACTTTGAGTCTCAGGAAGTCCCTGGGGTCTCCTTATTTTGTCCAGATGGGAGCTTCTCTTGTCCAGATGGAAGTTCCTCTGGTCTCTGGTCAAGATGGGAGTTCTGGGGCAGAATGGAAGCTTGGGGTTGGTCTCTGATTCTCAGGAAGTGGCTGGGGTCTCCAGCAGTTGGGTGTGGTGACAGGGTGTGGAGACTGCAGTGTCTGCCTGCAGTCTTGAAAAGGGGGAGCCTTCCTGCAGGGAACTGGGGCCAAGTTGGTCAGGTCCTCCTGGAGTGGCCTGTGTCCAGAGGTGGGACCCAGGCACAGTTGCCTCTCTGACTATAACCCAGGCACTCTGGTCCAGATCAAGGCTGGAACTTTTGTTTGACCTCACAGCCAGAATTAACAACACACCTGGAGATCCCAAGAGAGCTTGCTATCTTACTGGATACTAAACCTGTTTGTTTAACCTGCCTTTAAAAGAGAAGGATAACAATCTGCCTTTCTTGCTTTGAATTTCCTATGTGATCAGATTGTACTATCTAGAGTAATACATCATTGTAATCTTAAATTATGTACTCTTCTATGCCCCAACTCAGAAAAATACATGTATACCATTTGTTGGAGTTATAAAACACAGAGCCTGAAAGTAACCTTCTAAAATCCACCCTAAAGTTAGAATTCAATGTTTATGGATATTGGCTCATGAAGACATTTGTAGTACTGTTTGTCGGTGTGGGTCAGTTGGAATAGTGACTCAATCCCTTATTAAATTCTTTTATATTCCTATAAATAATTCCATCCCTTCTTCATGAAATTCTATGCTGTCCAATTAGTATTGAAGTCATGTCTTAGTGACAGACACAGAGTCAAAACAGACAGAAACACAAGAACAGATGCAGAGATAAATTCATATTAAGCCTTCAGGTAGGCATAGGTACACACAATCATACAACTGACAGAGAAAGGAAGATACAGGGAATATAAAGTAGAGAATTCAAATGTAGAGTTACTTTTGATTAGACTCAAATGGGATGTGTTTTTATTTCTTTAATGTGACACAGATGGGTGATTATAAGTTAATCACCAAGCATTTAGTCCCTTCAATGAAACTGTGAGATAATAATAAATAAGATTGTAGCATTAATCCTAAATGTACTTATTAATAAAAACAAATCTGTGGCCAGCAATTAGCGTGAATGCTGGAAGATCAGAGAAGCAGAACAAGCCATAGCTACCTTACCTCACCAGTTCCTCAGCTGATGCTGTTTCTTCAGACTGGAAGCCTCTGAGTACTTATTCAAATGAATCTCAGCTGAACTGCTTCTTCTAAGCCTGAATGTTTAACCAGCCTAGTTCCTGGTTTTCACACATTATATACTTTTCTGCTTTCTGTCCATACTTCCTGGGATTAAAGGCTCACTTTCTGGCATTAAAGGCTTATGTCACCATGCCTGGCTGTTTCCAATGTGACCTTGAACTCATAGAGATCCAGATGGATTTCTGCCTCTGAAATGCTAGGATTAAAGGTATGAGTGCTACCATTTACTGGCCTCTATATCTAGTGGCTGTTCTGTTCTCTGACACCAGATAAGTTTATTAGGGTACACAATATTTTTGGGAACACAATATCACCACAATGAGATAGTTCTTTTCTTTTTTATTGAAGACTGGAAGTGGCTGAAAAATATATAAGAGACTTTTAGAAAGTGAAATCTCAGGTAGGCTGCTCAAATTTCTTTCCTTCTCTTTCTATTCCTCTAGACCAAATCCTCCACTCTCCTGCCTAGCATTGCAACAGATCACCAGCTGCATATTCCCTTCCCCACTGACTACATATCCAGTGGATACTGTAGATCATCCCTTCCTCTCCTTCCCATCACTGTATCTTAGTCTCTAACTCCAGCCTGGACCTCCTACTCAACCACAGGCTACACCATTTAGACAACCAGGGTGGCTGACTCAGACCTCCTCTCCTCTCTTCTTCCTCTCTTTCTCTGTCTATCCCTGTCTCTCTTTTCCCTTCCAAGAACCAATATCTAAGCCTCCTCTGGAGCATAGCAACAGATAAACAACTGCAGATTTCTTTCCTGCCTACTGCCTACATCTCCTATGGATCCCACAAACAATCTGCTCCTAAACACTTTCTGCACATATCACTTTATTCTAGCCTTCAAAACCAGCAGGCATTCCCTGTAATGGCCTAGCAAGACAGGTAAGTAAAACATGCAATACATAGGCATCACTCTTACTTAAAATCCAGAGAGGAAATGGAAACCAAGGAACAAAACACCTGCCCAACAAAGACAAACCCAGAAATTACACCTAGGTCTATAATTATCCCAAATCCAGATGCTTAGACACCAGCATAAGAAGACACTAAGTAACGGCCAGAACAATATGTCTCCACTAGAACCTAGCATCCTAACATAGCAGGCCCTGAATAGTACAAGACAGCTGAAGCAGAAGTAAAATACCTTAAAGCCAACTATATAAAGATAAAATTGTCCTTAAAGAGAAAATTAATACACCCTTTAAAGAAATCCAGGAAGACACTAACAATTGGAAAAATGAATAAATCCCTTAAAGAAAGTCACAAAAATAGAAACAGCTGAAGAAAATGAATAAAAATGTTCAAGGCCTGAAAAATTAAATTAGAAGGAATAAAGAAAAGAGACAGCTGTGTAGTTTGGTCTGTTTGAGGGGCCCCTGGCAGTGGGATCAGGATCTACCCATGGTATATGAGTTGTCTTTCTGGAGCCCATTACTTATGGTGCGATGTCTTGCTCAGCCTTGATGCATAGATGAGGGGCTTGGTCCTGTCTCAACTGAATGTATCAGGCTTTGCTGACTCCCCATAGGAGGCCTTACTCTTTTGGAGGAGGGGATTGGAGTTGGATGGGAAGTGTGTGTTGGGGGAGACAGAAGGAGGAATGAGAGGGAGATCCATGGTTGGTATGTCAAATAAATTTCAAAATGTCTTAAATAAATACATAAATAATTTTTTTTTAAAAAAAGAAAGCACAAACTGGATGAATTTTGGAAATAAAAAATTTAAGAATCCAAATAGGAACTACAAACACAAACTTTACCAACAGAATACAAGAGAACAAAAAGATAATATCAAGCATTGAAGATACCATAAAAGAAATTGATACACTAGTAAAATAAAATATTAAATCTAAAAAATCCCTGGCACAAAACATGAAGGAAATTTGGGATACTATGAGAAGACAGAACATAAGAATAATAGAAATAGAGGAGGGAGAAAAATCCCAGCTCAAAGTCCAAGAAAATATTTTCAACAATATAATAGAAGAAAATATTCCTAACCTAAAGAAAGAGAATCCTATAAAGGTATAAGAAGAATGAAGAACACCAAATAGATTGGACCAGAAAAAAAAGTCTCCTTGACACATGATAACCAAAATACTATGCATACAGAACAACAACAACAAAAGAATATTAAAAGCTTCAAGAGAAAAAAAAACTGAGTATCATACAAAGGCAAGCATATTAGAATTATACCTGACATCTCAAAGGAGACTCTAAAAGCCAGAAAGCACTGGACAGATGTACTGCAAACTCTGAGGTAACAGATGCCAGCCCAGTCTACTATACCCAGCAAAACTTTCAATCACCATAGATGGACAAAATAAGATATTACATGATAAATTCAAATTTAAACAATATCTATCTAAAAAAATACAGCCCTAAGGAATATGATAAAAGAAAAACTCTAAGCTAAGGAAGTTAAATACTCCCATGAAAGCACAGGTAATGAATAATCTCAGACAAGCAAAACCAAAAGAAGTAAGAAACACATACACACACACACACACACACACACACACACACACACTACTAACAGCACCAACAACAAAATAACTGGAATCAATATTCATTGGTCTTTGATATCTCTCAATACCAATGGTCTCAATTCCCCAATAAAAATACACAGACTAATAGAATTGGTGTGAAAACAGGATCCATCATTTTGCTGTAGCCAAAAAACACACCTCACTGTCAAAGATAGACATTAACTCAGGGCAAAGGGTTGGGAAAAATTTATATAGCAACTGGGCTTAAGAAGCAAAGTGGTGTAGCCATTTATATATCTAATAAAATAGACTTCAAACAAATATTAATCAAAAGAAATGGGAAAAGACACTACATATTCATTAAAAGAAAAATCCACCAAGATTACATTTCAATTCTGATTATCTATACCCCAAACACAAGGGCAGGCATATTTGTAAAATAAATAATAGTATAGGTTAAATCATACATTGGCCTTTGCACACTGATAGTAGGAGACTGAAATACCCCACTTTCATCATAAGACAAGTCATCCAGACAAAAACTGAATGGCAAAATACTGGAGCTAACAGATGTTATAAACCAAGTGGACCTAAGGAATTATATAAAATTTAACCCAAAAACAAAATAATATACCTTCTTCTCAGCACTACATGGAACTTTCTATAAAACTCAGCACATACTTGGACACAAAGCAAGCTTCAATGGATAAAAGAAAATTGAAATAACTCCCTGCATTTTATCAAGTCATCATGGATTAAAGCTGAAAACTGACCAATTATATACTGAATAAAAAGTGGGTCAAGACAGAAATAAGGAAAAGATTAATCTATAATTTAATAAAAAAAATGAATACACAGTACACCCAAACTCATGGGACAGACACCATGGAAGTAGTGCCAAGAGTTAAGTTCATCGCAGCAAGTGCCTATATACAAAACACAAAACAAAACAGAAAACCTGAAAGGTCTTATCCCAGAACACTTGAAAGCTCTGGAACAAAAAGAAGAAAACACACCCAAGATGAGTAGACTCAAAAAATAATCAAACTGAGGGCTGAAATCAATAAAAATAAAAACAGAATAATTATAAAAATAATGAAAAAGAGTCAATTATTTGAGAAAATCAACAAGATAAATAAACCACTATCCAAACTAACTTAAAGCCAGAGAGATAAAAAGAAAAAGAAAAAAGTGTTTAAATTAACAAAATCTGAAATGAAAAACAGGGGATATAACAACAGAAGTTAAGCAAACCAGACAATCATAAGGAAATACTTTAAAAATCTGTACTCCACCAAACTAAAAAATCTAAAAGAAACGGATAATTTTCTCAATAGGTACTACTTACTAAAGTTAAATCAAGATCAGATAAACAATTTAAATAGACCTTCAACCTCTAGTGAAATAGGCATAGTCATTAAAAGTCTCCAACTAACAAGAGCCCAGAAGGTTTTAGCACAGAATTCTACCAGACTTTCAAATAAGACTTAATGCTAAAGTTCCTCAAATTACTTCACAAAGTAAAAACAGAAAGAACATTGACAAATTCATGTTGAGAGGCCACAGTTACTCTGGTCCCCAAACCACATAAAGATTCAACAAAGGAAGAGAATTACAAACCAATTTCCTTTATGAACATAGATGGGAAAATATTCAATAAAATATCTGCAAACCAGATCTATGAACACATCAAAACCATTATCTACCATAATCTAGTAGGCTTCATCCCAGAGAACCAGGGATGGTTCAATCTAGTAAAAACAGTCTATGGAATCTACCATATAAACAAACTATAACAAAAAAACAAATGGTGATCCCATTGAATGAAGAAAAGATCTTTGACAAAATTCAACACCCCTTTATAATGAATGTCCTGGTAATATTAGGGATACAAAGAACATATATAATATAATTAAGGCAATTTATAGCAAGCCCATAACCAACACTAAAAAAAAGTGGAGAGAAACTCAAAGAAATTCCACTAAAATCGAGAATAAGGCAAGGTTGTCTACTCTCTTCATAATCTATTCAACATAGTACTTGAAGACAGCCAAAGGAAATCAAGTGGATACAAATTAGGAAAGAAGTCAAAGCAGCTGTATTTGCAGATTATAGGACATATAAGTGACTCTAAATATTCCACCAGGGCAACCTACAGTGGTTAAACACTTTCAGCAATGTGTCAGGATTCAAGATTATCAACAGCAACAACAGCAAAAGCATCAGTAGCCCTCCTGTATACAATGACAAATGAACTGAAAAAAAAATCATGGGAACAACACAATACACAATAGCCTCAAGTGATATAATATATCTTGAGAGTAACTCTAAACAAGCAAGTGAAAGACATGTATGATAAAAAATTTAAGACATTAAAGAAATAAAGAAGATGTGAGAAAATGGAGAGACCTCCCTTGCTCAAAGATATGTAGAATTAACCTAGTAAAATTGTTCATCCTACCAAAACCAATCTACAGATTCAATACAATCCCCATCAAAATCCCAACACAATTTTGCATGGATGATGGAAAGATAATTCTCAATTTCATAGGGAAAAATAAAAGCTTAGGCTAGCTAAAATAATCCTGAACAATAAAAACTGCTAGAGGTATCACAAGCCCTGAATTCAATTTGTACTATAATGCCATAGTAATAAAAATAGTGTGGTGTTGGTATACAAACATATACACTGATCAATGGAATCTTATTGAAAACTTAGACATAAATCAAAACACACATGGATAACTGATTTTTGATAAAGAAGCTAGAATTGCAAACTGGAAAAATGATAACATCATCAACAAATGGTATTGGTCAACCTGTCTGCATGTACAATAATAAAAATAGACCCATATTTGTTATCCTGTACAAAACTCAAAGACATCAACCTAAAATCAAACACACTGAACCTAGTAGAAGAGAAAGTTGGGAATATGCTTGACTCCATTGGCACAGGAGATGACTTTCTGAACAGAATACTAATAGCTCAGGCACTAACTGAAAAGCTTCAATAAGTCAAAGAACTTTGTCAATTGACCAAATCAACAGTCTACAAAACAGGAAAAAAATTACCAACTCAACATCTTGATAGGGGGAAATATCCAAAATGTATAGAGAACTCAAGAAAATAGATATAAAAAATTAATTAGAAAATGGGGCACAAGTCTAAACAGAATTTTCAGTATAGGAATTTCTCCTGGTAGTGGGACAAGGACTTATCCAAGGTGCTTGAAATGGCTTTTAGAACACATAAAGGGTGTGTTATATAACTTCTTTCAGAGTTACCAAAATATATTAGTGTTGAAATTAAATTAATTAACATTGATTTTATTGTATTTATGACTTAAAAACCTACTTTTGACTACCAGATTAAACTGAGAATTTAATGAACAGTAGCTTTAGCTGTTCTACAAAGTGATCCACACCTGTTGTCTGGGTCACTGCTGTTGCATTGGCACCCATACTGAGAAGGTAACAATTGAGGTTTGAGAATGTCTTAGGAAGGCAACTTTTAAAAAAATTATTGGTTGAATATTTTACAAAGTGTATATAGAAAGATAAGCATACTTCTTCATCTTACCCTTTGTTTCTCTATCTTGTGTCTTCCTGGGTGTCATCTCTGTTCCCCTATTTTTACGTTATATATATACACATATGAAAGAGATTAATTAGTAATATTGTACATATACACTGAAATTTTAAAAGCTAAGGAAAAGAAGGCAGTAATAATTTTCAGGAAAACAGATGCAAATGGAGACATTCATATAACATAAATAAAGTCATGTTATCTTTGAAAAAATCACTTCATATGTACATGGAGGAGATAAGAGTTCAATGATCCATAAGCTTTCTCAGAAGCTCAATTAGAGAGTTTTTCTGAGCAGAATTTATATTTTTCAATAAAAGATACTAAAAATCTAAATTTCATAGTATCATCATTTGCATAATTTTTCTCATCACTCATTTTCCTTTTCAGAGAAAATACTGTTAATTTTCTAGTTGCACCTCTAGTGAGGGAATTAGAAAAACCGAGGTAGTTCTCCCCAGTTTCTGCTCTGAGGAAAGCCACCTGCTGCCTCTCCTCTGAGTTCCACTTGCCTACTTACTGGCTCTTTGGCAGTTTCTTCAATAGAGACCTGGGATTCTTTGTGAATGTCTTCTCTTTGTAGATAACAGATGTGTTCAGCATTCAATGATAGTTCTAAGTTATTTCTGGAATCTTAATAAAATATTGGATATAACTTTTTTAGCTTTATATATATAAATCAATTTCTGATTCTTACTTCCTACTGGAAATGAACCATGAAAAAAATTCCTCTACTTATGGGAAAGTATTCTTTTTTTCAAAAGTAAGGTAAGGGTTTATATACTTCATCATTTATATAGTTAAATTTTATCTAAAGGGATAGTATGAAAAAAGGAAAATTGAGTAGTGCATTAATAGATTAGAAACTGCTGAAAGGCTCTTCATCATGCCAAACTTGGTGGTCCATACCTGTACTTCAGAGGATGAGGCACAAGTTTGAATTCTGTCTGGCTATCAGTATTTCCCAAGGGTAGTTGTGACTACAGAATGGACCCCGTCACAAAAAAAAAGAAAAAGAAAAGAAAAAAAAAACATTCTATGTCAAGAATACAAATTCAATGTGGTAGTGAAGTTTGGTTTATTAGAACTATTACTATATACTAAGATTTTATATAAATTATCTAATAAACTAAATTGTATGTTAAGATATCATAAGCTCTTAGGGAATAACCTTTTTGTACACTATGAAGTTGAGTCTTTGCCAAGGAGCCTTCTGATTGGTTAAATAAAGGCCTAAATGGCCAATAGCTAAACAGAAAGAGGTTAGGTGGGAGAGCCAACCTGAGAGGATACAGTGAAGAAGGTGGGTGGAGTCACAAGGAGTCATCAGGAGACAAGAGAGAAGCAATATGGGCAGGCCATGCTGTAAAAAGGTACTGCAATGTGGCAAAGGATAGATAAGAAACATGAGTTAATTTAAGTTGTAAGAGGTAGTTAGTAAGAAGCCTACACTATTGGCTGTGCATTTATAATTAATATTAAGTCTCTGTGTGGATACTTGGGCATGGGCTGGCAGAACAGAAAAGTTCTGCCTATGTTAAGCATCAAATGTCCCACTTAAATTGATAAATGGTAATCTATAATCCTAAAACTTGTAAATATAGTACAATGGCTAAATATAATTTTGTTCTAAATTGATCTCTGTTGTTGTGATAAATACCATGAATAAAAACAATGCTTGAAGGGTATTATTTTATTTACAGATTATGCTCTGTCATCAAGGAAGCCAAGACAGAAAATAAAGTAGAAGCCATGGAAGAATCCAAGGATTTTTCCCTTCCAGCTTGTGTTCAGTCAGCTTTCTTATCCAACCAAGAACTACCTGCCCAGGCTATGCCTGACACCCAGAAGGGGCTGGAGCCTCCCATATCAATCAATAATCATGATTATCCCTCACAGACAATGACATAGGCCAATCATATCTGTACAAACCTCCGGTGAGAATCCCTTTTTTGAGGTGACTGCTGGTTGTGTCAGGTTGACAATAAAAACTAACCAGTTATGTTTTCTCAGTTATTTTTTTATTCAAGTTTCCTTGTGAGAAAGTTACTTACAAAATTGCAGATAATTTGTTTTTCTGAAAATGGGACAATTTCAATCTATAAATCTATGTTTGAATATGACTAAAAGTTAGGTTGATTATCATTTTCACTTTAGATTAAAATTCATATGTTTTAAAAGTCTTCACATGAAGATTATAATTTTCTAAATACTGAGTGCAATAAACACGTTTTAAAACTCATGGCAATTTATCCTCAGTAGTGACAGAGGAGCAGAAGTAATCAGGGAGGCATGGCTGCTTGAATGAAAGAAAAAAAATGCATTCTCTGAGGAAATAGGAAGCTAGAAGAGTGAGGTTAAATTACTTTATGCCACAAATAAGGTGAGAGCATTGGGTATATGAAAAGCAGTTTCCTCACCCTACAATTCATGGAAATGTCTTCTTTGCCTTTTTATAAAGCATTTTACATGTTTTAATGATTTGTATAGCCAATATTTCACAATGTTCACTAGTGTCATTGAACAAAAGTGATATTCCACCATGATGCACCACACAGATCACTTTGAAGCTGTGGCAGCTATCCCTTCTAGGGTTTGGAAATGCTCCACTAGCTACTCAAGACAGAGAGAAACAGTAATTAGAAGGTTTCTATCATCTTATAGTGTCAAATCTAATTAATTCTTTATGATACCTTCTCAGATCTTGCTTGGTTAATTGTCTCAAAATATTTTAAAAGTAATTTTTACTAAATTTCTTCTTTGACATCTTTGTACATGCATATAATGCATTATAATTACTACCAACACTCACAGACTTTTATAGCTCATCACTTCCTGCAAACATACTCCTTGCCTTAGTTAGGGTTTCTACTGCTGGGAAGAGATACCATGTACAAGTCTTATAAAGGAAAACATTTAATTGTAATGGCTTAGAGGTCAGAAGTTTAGTCCATTATCATTATGGAAAGAAGCAAGGCAGCATGAAAGTAGACATGGTACTAGAGAAGGAGCTGCTGAATATTGACACACAGGCAACAAGAAGTAGACTGATCCACTGGGCATGGCTTAAACATACATGAGATCTCAAAGTCTGCCTCCACAGTGACACACTTCCTCCTATAAGACCATACCTACTCCAACATAGCCATACCTAATAGTTCCACTTCCTTTGGCAACTCTTTTCTTTCAAACTACCACATTCTATTCTCTAGCCCCCAAAGTCTTGCAGCCATATCACAATGCAAAAATGCATTCAGTCCCACTTCAGAAGTCTAATTGTCTATAACAGTCTCAAACTTATTTAAAAGTTTAAAGTTTCTTCTGGGATTCATTCTATCTCTTAACTGTAGTCCCCTATAAAATCAAAATAAAAAAGCAGAATACACACTCTCAACATATAATGGCACAGACTCTACATTACCATTTCAAAAGGAAATAGAGATCAGTGAGGAAATGCTGAACAAAAGCAAGGCCAAAAACCAGTAGGGCAAACTCCAAACATTGCATCTCCATGTTGGATGTGAAAATGCTCTTCAGATCTCCAACTTCTTTCACCTTTGCTGACTGCAACACACTTCTTTTTCCTGGGCTGGTTCACCTCCCTGTTAGTTCTGATTGAAAGGTATCCATGGATCTGGCATCTCTAACATCTTGGGGTCTCCAAGACAATCCATGCTTCACCCTCACAGCTTCACACAATGACCTCTCTAGGCCTTGATCTCTAGGCCCTGACACATGCCTGGCCACAGTGGCATTCTTAGTCACAGGAAAAATTCCAAAATGTCTCTCTTCCATCCTTGCTTTTAAAGCAAGAACCATGTGGCTGAAGCTGCCAAGTTCTGCTGCTTATTGGGCCTGAAACATAGACCCTATGTTCAATTCCATTTTCATAAGCTTTCTCTTTTCCATGGTTTCCTTCACTGCCTGAGCTTGGATATTCTGGAATTTGCTCTGTAGACAAAGCTGACCTGAAACTCAGAAATCTGCCAGCCTCTGCCTTCAAAGTGCTGGAATTAAAGGTGTGCATCACCACATCCATCACTAAGCTTTTCTTTAATTCCTTTTCACAAGTTGGAAACTTAGCTGGATGTAATCTTGCCCTGAGCTCACCACTCCCTTTATTCCATTTCTTAATCTGTTTATCTCCTTGAACACAGGATTTAACTCCATTCAACTTTCTGTTGCTCTCTTTCTCTTCAAATATTTTTCCTTGTTTAGCTTGTTTCTTTTCATTATATATCTTCATTAGCTTTAACACTAATAACCACAGAGCAGAGTTGATATTAAGCTGTTTTGAGATTTTTCTCTGCCAACGGGATTAATCCAAAATCATTCACTGTAGCCTGAAGCAAACGCTTCAGACAGTGGCAAAAAGCAGCCATATTCTTCATCCTAATATCACAAGACTTGTTTCAAGGCCACATGCTATATTCTTCTTCTCTAAAACCTCTTGATCCAGGTATCCACAGTTCAAATAACACTAAGAACCACTGACTTCCATGTTCATATTAGAATGGCGCATTAAGCAACTCTTAAAGCATTCAACTAATTTTATAATCCACAGTCCCAAAGACAATATTCCTTCAAACAAAAGAATGGTCAGGCCTATCACAGCAATACCCCAGTCCCTGGTACCAACTTCTGTCTTTGTAAGGGTTTCTTTTGCTGTGAAGAACCACCATGACCATGAAAACTCTTACAAAGGAAAGCATTTAATTGCAGTGGCTAACAGTTCAGAGGTTTAGTCCATCATCATCATGATGGGAAGCAAGGCATCATGGAGGCAGACGTGGTGCAAGAGAAGGAGCTGCTGTATGTTGACACACAGGCAACAGGAAGTAGACTGAGCCACTGGGCATTGCTTGAGCATATATAAGACCTTAATGTCTACCTAGACAGTGACACACTTCCTCCAACAAGGCCATATCTACTTCAACAAAGCCACATTTCCTAATAGTGCCACTCCCTTTGGGTACTATTTTTATTCTCAAACCACTGAACTCCTCAATACAAAATAACTATTACCATAAATTTCTTTTATCTTTGCTTCATAATCAACTGAGATTTGACCAGGACTTTATGTGTGATCATAGGTTTAGAACTATCCACTGGAGTCTGTCGAACTCACTAGTGGGTACACAACAAAAGACAATGGCTGATTCTTCTCCAGACCCCATCAGCACCCAAGAGTTGAGCTACTAAGCAGAGAAGGGTAAGGCACATGAGCCCCTCCAAGAGTCATGATTGACAACCTACAGGTACAGTCTTATGCAAGTTCAGTACAGGCAATCATAGCTACTCTGACATGCCCAGAGGATGGCATTTAACAACCTTCTTCCTGTCTTCCAGCTCTTACATTCTTTCTGTCCCTTTCAAAGTAATGAAGGGGCACATTGGGAAAGGAAAAGTTTAAGCAGAGATGATATGGAATATGAAGACATAAAGGAGCAGAGAAAGCGTAACAAAAACAAAAAGTGTCTTCAAAAGACATTTGGAAACTCAATACACTATACATTAAAGAAAAACATTGAAAAGGGAGATATCTTACACAATTGGATAGTACTGCTATTGAAATCCATGGGTTTTCACACAAAATCCAAATGCCATGTGTGGGATACCTTATAACCTGAGTGTCAAACAGGCAGGCAACAGAAGCTCCATGCAAAAACATAAATCTGTGCCTTTCCTCTGATGTCTACTAAAGCTAGTTAATGAGACCCTTTTACTAAAGATATTACATACCATGCTTGCAAAATGTAGAAAATTCCCACTGGTGCTGTGCTGGGATCTGGGATCTTCTTCCCTAATGCCCAACTTTCATAGCCTATCTATATACACTACTGTAACTGAAAGTTTTTCTATGTCCCGGCCTGGTAGAAGTCTGGAAAAATCTCTCCCACTCGCACCCTCCAAGTAAACACACAGAGGTTTATATTAATTAAAACTTCATGGTCATGGCAGATTCCTTGCTTTGTAGTTGTTATATTTTAAATTAACCAATTTCTATTAATCTATAATTTGCCAGGTGGCTTTGGTTTACCTGTCTGCTGACATGTTGTTCCTTTGGTAGGGACTGGCATCTGACCCTTCCCAGAATTCTCCTTGTCTGTTTATCCTACCTATACCTTCCTCCTGGCTACTGGCCAATTGGCTTTTTATTTATCAACCAATCAGAGCAACATATTCACAACATACAGAACATTCTATAGCACACAGCAGAAGGAGAAAAATACATCAACAGTCTTATATAGCCAGAAGCCCAATAAACTAGATCAACCTGCTTGAAAAGATGTACCTCCTGATGCAATAGTGGAGTAATAATTATGAGCATAATTAACTGCTTTTTTATTTCATTTGAGACCCACTCCAGAGATTGGAATTCATGCACGGTTTCATAAACCCAGTTAAAAAACTGTTACTGAGGAGGTCTTAGGCCCTAGTCAAGAACTTCCTATTGTTGATAGTAATGAAATTCATATGGAGCTAAACTACCTTTTACATGTTTATGTTTATACCTGTAGACAAAGGCTACTTTTAGCCTTAATCAAAGAAGCCTCCATTTGAAATGGGCCATAGTAAATGCAAAAAACTCAAGGGTGTTTAGGTGCTTAGGATGATGACTATTGAATTCTCAGCCCTAACAGAAAAATTTATACTACCCACTCTAAGGCTCGGGGAACATAATGGAAGAAGAGGAGGAAAGAATTTAAGAATCAAAACATTTTATGTTAAACTTAGTTTAACTGAAACTTGAAATATTCCTTCACACTATACTCAGGTATACATTAAATTTTAGTCATGATTGGTTTTATATCTGACTTCTCTCTAATCTTTATTCATGGATATGTGTTGTAAGTCTCATGAATGTCTCCATATGTGTCAGTGATGATATAGTTAACAAATATGTTACAATTCAATGATGTTTTCCTAATTTAAGTAAAGGCATCTGAGTTTAGTATGATGGCACCATCCTGTAATCCCAGCACTTCTGAGAATGAGACAAGAAGATGGTGATTAGAGGTTAGTCTTGGCTACTAAGCAAGACTTTATCTCAAATTTTCATAAATGAAAGCCAGGAAAATAAAACAGAGTCTTTGGAGGAAAGAACATCCTAGGCTGCAATTCTGTTTCACTCATCATTGAAAACTATATTTAGTTACTGTTATGGTACAGACTTGCCATTTAGAAACTGGTCTTTTGTTGTTAGGTATTCATTCAGAAACTACTGCTTCTGAAAATGCCAGTGTGAATTGTCAGCTCTAGTTTTATTATTGATTTTCATCCACTAATTGAAATCTCTTTTCTTCTAGTTCACAATAGACATTTTACAAGCATTATGTCAAACCTAACAATACAAGTGCAGTGTGAGCAACAGCAGCAACATAGCGAGACATATAAGAAAATGATAGGTGACCCAATCTATGGTCTGCCCAAAAAACGTATTTCTAAATTTTCTATACCACACCAAACCTCACTAGAGTAAAAGAAGGTATTTTTAAAACTCTTTTTACATGTCACTAAGCACTAACTGGAAATCAATAGACTAGTAAAGTGAGTTGGCATATGGCTTTTAAATTGTTTATTTAGTTATAGGTCATGTTCTGTCAAATCACTTCTAGCTTTAAAACATCAAGTAATCCATTTACAAGTAAGGTAATAGTCTGCCAAGTATGCATGGTAGGAACATTACTGGAAGATGAATTAGCTAATCAACAAAGTAGTTAAATGTTAGGAGCTATAAGATCCAAAAGGGTAAGTGTTAATTCAAATAATGTTAAATGGTATTCATGGAAGAAGTGAACTATTCCTCATGCTTTAAGAATAACTCAAGTATGGAAGGGTCTGAAAGGCTTCCTTGAGGGTATTTGTAGAGATACCACAGTCTTATTTCTCAGTTAAGCTAGATTTGCATTCAAAACATTACTCTTAATGAGTACATGAATATTTTGTGGAGCTGGCCATTGGGAGGCAGTTTCATCACATTCTTGTTGAAGTGATGACTCCGCCTGAGTGTTCATTAATTTCAATCTTTGGGCTGCACTGATCTCAGCAGACTGTTAGTCTACAGAGTATGCCTATGTACATGGGATAGAATTACATTTTCTAAGTGAAAAAGACTGATATATTAAAGCAGAATACAAATTAATCATGTTGCAATGTACTGTGGATATTGCTCTGTATAAATAAAATGCTGTTTGGCCAGTGGCCAGGCAGGAAGTATAGGCGGGACAAGTGAAAAGAGAATTCTGGGAAGTGGGAGGCTGGGAGAGGAGAGATGCTGCCAGCCACTGCCATGACAGAAAAGAGATAAGGTACTGGTAAGCCACAAGCCATGTGGCAAAGTATAGATTAATATAAATGGGTTAATTTAAGATAGAAGAAGTAGATAACAAGAAGCCTGCCACAGCCATACAGTTTGTAAACAATGTAAGTTTCTGTGTGTTTACCTGGTTGGGTCTGAGTATCTATGGGCCTGGCGGGTGAGAGAGATTTGTCCTGACTGTGGGCCAGGCAGGAAAACTCTAAATACAGCACTGGAATTTCAAATGACAGATGTTTTCTTCAAGTCCATGTTCTATAGTCAGACCTTTTTTTAAAAATCTACATTAAAATGTAAAATATATACAACAAGGGTAGATATAGTATCAGACAATAATATCACATGATTATCACATTTTAAAGTTGAGCTTCCTGACAGTCAATGCCCAATAGATGTTTTTATTAATGAATACATGCATAAATGAATAGATGAGGAGACTAAGATACTCTGTTTGCAGAGTATGTATTTTGGGGGCAAGGAGATACTTGTGCTTTGTTTTGTCCAATGTCTTCTCCTACCAGTCTTGCAGTGATATCATAAAGATGGTCAGTAATTGCTAAGACATTCCTTTTGTAAAGAGACTCAGTCTCATCTAAAACAGAGTTGTCTAAAGCCTCCCATGTAGCTAAGGATGACCTAGAACTCCTGATTCCCCATCCTGCCTCCTAAGAGCTGAGGTTATAGGTATGCACCTCCACACCTATTTCCTCTCTTTTGCTTAGAGGTCTTCTTCTGACAATAAACCCTTTCTGTAAGGCTACACCACTATGGCCTGGCCTCTTGCCCAGACTTCTGCAGAGCTCTCCTCACTGAATAGTAACTTTGTTCTTACTCATCACAAGTCTGAGAAGCATCTGCTGCTTCTCTTACATTTCTTCCATCTCATGTATTCAGACTTTTCTATTTGGGCACATCAGTTCCCACTCTTTTCATATCTACTGCTCTATACATCAAACTAGTGTGCTTTGCTCTATCTGCCTGGCTTTTCTTTACCAAATACCCAGACATACTCTCAAAAGTTCTCATCTTACCTCTACAGTATTTAACTATCCCAAACATCAAGTGAGCCATGTCAACTCTCACATTTCTCTTTAGTCAAACTCTTTGAAGTCTTTATTTAATTTTAAACAAACCTAGATTTTTAGCATTATCTTAGACTTTTTGTAGGGTGATCTCCACTTGATAGACCCACTTCAGGTGACACAGCATCATTTCACTCTAGTTTAATTGGGACTATTCTTATACTTTAGGATTTTTAGGTATCACCTTCTTCCTCAGGACCCCCACACTCACTTGTAATTTATTCAAATACCCTTAGATGAGACTTCCTGTGGGAATTCTTTCCTCAAAGGGCCACTTCAGGTTCAAACTTTCTACTGTAGTTTCAAAATTGGGCATTAAACTCAAAAGCCACATTGGCAGAGGCAAAAAAGTAATGGTGACTTTATTCAATGAAACTGTAATATGAACAAGATGCCAAGCTAAGCCTGTGCTCAACCCAGTGTTGTATAGAGTATTTTGGAACACAAATGGGAAATACAAGGCCACCTTTGTTTGCTAATACCTTTGAAAGAAAATTCAACATTATCATATCTTCATGGTAGGAAACATTCTGACACCCTGAAATGAGATCTTGTCTAAGGCATCTTATTTGTTTATATTCTAAAAGAATAGCCTCCAGTTCCCTGAGACAGGTCTCCTTTGGAATATTACTTTACCTATGTAAAGATGTGTTACATTTGTTTATGCTGCATTTGTTTAGCAATGTAAAGATATGTTGCTTTGCCTGCCTAAGGCACCTGATTGGTCTAATAAAAAGCTAAATGGCCAATAGCAAGACAGTTGAGGGTTAAGTGGGTATGACAGACAGAGAGAAAAAGTGGGAGGCAGAATCTAGACTAGAGAGAGAAGACAGAAGATAATGAGGGAGAAAGAGGAGATGCTCAGGGCCAGCCAGATAGGCAGATGGACAGGAGAAGCAGAAATGTAGGACATACAGAAAGAAAAAAAAGATAAAAAGTCCTGTGGGCAAAATGTAAATGATGAGAAACAGGTTAAAATAAGTTTTAAGAGCTAGTTGGGAAAATAATAAGGCTGAGCATTCATAACTAATAATATGTCTCCACATCAAGACTTGGGAACTGGTTGATGGCCCAGAGAAACCCTGCTATACAGGTCAGCCTGGATTACATTAGGCATTTTCTAAAAGGACTTGTGTATCAGACCAACAGGAAAAAAATTTATAATGACAAGTTTTGCAAAGTAAATGCTTCAAGAAGATAAAGGACAAAGGCTTTGAAGCATAAAGAAACCTACATGAAATCAGTCTATGATCACTACCACATCTGACGAAGCATTCTAAATCATTTCCTACGGTAAAAACAAAAAAGGAAAGAAAATCACTATGCTCAAGTCCTGAGGAAGCCTTGAATCTTTTTTCTTACTTTTTTCATTTCCTATTTCCTATCTGTTTACTTTCCAGGCTTTCATTATACTGTCTTTCCCTAAGCTCCACATATGGTGGTTGGCTATACTACCACTAGACTTTTTAAACTAGTAGTCTTTCTTCTTTTCTTTTCTTTTTTTTTGTGACATGGAACTAGGTAGAGCTAATTTCCTAGACACAGAGTTGTAGTTGTAGTTGTAGTACACCACACACACAGCTCATTATTTTCACTCAGATATTTAGAATTGGGTAAATAAAAGATATAAATCACTGATGGTTAAGAAATGGCTCTACCTGGGAGCCTAGTGGCTATGCAAGGGGAGCAGATAGGCTACCTTCACTCGCCTTGACTTACACTAGTTTTTCCAGTCTCATCTTCAACCCTGTAGTAGACTGCTTTCTGGAATCGTTCCTCCCTCTCTTCCTCCATCCCCTGGGAATTCTGCTTGATCTCACTGCAGACCCATCTTTCCTTCCTATCCCCATCACTTTGTGTCAGCCTCCAACATCTGGAAGCAGTGTTTACCCTTCAGAAACTCCATGGATTCCTGGCTGTGATTTCTTGCTTCCTGTGGACTCTTCCAGCCCTCCTTATAGTCCACTGCCTTTCCTCTGTGTCAGTCTCCAGTACCTAAAACTTTTCTACCAGGGATCCCCAGTGACCACACCTAGCAGGGACTCAGGTAGGTGAATCACACTATTCTTCTTGTCCTCTATTAGACCTTTCAATTCTCCCCCTCAGCCTGGTAATAACCTCCTTAGAAGTGCTCCCATCTCACCTCAACTCCATTCACTGGAGACTACAAAGCAGCAGGCTACTGAATGGGAAAAGATCTGTGCCAATTACCCATTGAATAGAGGGATAACATCTGAAATATATGAAGAATTTGAAAAGCTCAACATCCAAAAACGAAATCAAAATTTAAAGTCAAATACAGACTTAAACATTGAATTTTCATAAGATGAAGTACAGGAGGTTGAGAAGCACTTAAAAAATGCTAGACATCCTTAGTTACCATAGAAATGCAAATCAAAAACCAATTTGAGAGTAAGCCTAACATCAACCAGAATGGTCAAGATCAGTAAAACAAATGACAGCTCACAATGATAAGAATTCTGGGGAAGGGGAAGCCTCATTCATTGTTTGTGGGAGTGCAAACTTGTATAGACACTATGGAAATCAATGTGGAAGTTCCCAAGAAGATGAGACTCAATCCACTTTAAGATCCAGCTATAGCACTCTTAGGCATATATGCAAAGGGTGCTTCATCCTATCACAAGGACACTTGTTCACCTGCTTCATTTATAACAGGTAGAAATTGAAAAGAGCTTAAATGTCCATCAAAAGATGAATGGATGAAAAAAATGTGGTACATTTTACAATGACATATTACTCTACTGTTTTAAAAAAGTGAAAATATCAGGTAAATGGATAGTGTTAGAAAAAAATTATCCTTGATGATGTAACCCAAACACAGACAAATATGGTAGGAATTGGTTTATATGAATCACACTCAAGGGCAGGTCCCATGATCTGCAGTAGATGGCCAACTCAACATAAACACAGTATTTTTTTAGGCATTTTAAAAAATATATCGTAATGCTTTATCTTGGCATTTTTCACCATACTAGGCTTTTCCTTACATATTGTGGTTTCTTATTTTGTATTTTCTGGGTGGGCATATATCTGCATGTGTGCAGGCGATTCTTGGATTTTTCTTTTCCTTTTATTTTTCTATGTCTTTTGTTTTGTTCTTTGATAATGTGTTTGTTTTGATTTTCTCATTTTCCTGTTTGTTTTCTAAAAAAAAGAGAGATGGCATAAAGTTTTATGGGTAGGGAAGGTCTCAGAGGAGATGAGTGATGGTGAACTGTGATCAGAATATATTATATAAAAATATCTATTTCCAAATTAAAAAGCACAAAAATAAATAGATTCTAGCATATAGTAGCAAATTGTTGGTTTTATAACTAGTCAAATTTCTTATTGATAAATGATTCTAGTCCTTTTGATTATGAATAGAGGTTATAGTTAACTCTCATTTAAAAATGCATTTCTTTGTTCATTCACTTCTAAATCTATTATTATTTACTGGGTACTGATCACAGAGCAGAGTCTCATCATTTAAAATAATTTAGATGAGGACTACATTAGTCCAAGCAAGAACATAATAACAAGCCAATAAGCATATTGTGCTCTACAGAGCAAGCACACAACATGTGATTAAAGAGGATCCATGTGGTAGACTGAAGCAGAAACTCAAAGTAACATCAAAGATTAAGGCAGAAATAAGCAATGTGAGTGGAAAAGCAAATTGTACACCCTGGACAAAGATGCCAAGATTCTATGATCCTGTATCCATGGAAAAACAGATTCAACAGTCTGATACTTGTGTTACTAAATTCTATCGCCAAATAGTCATGGCACTGTTAATTCCATGGCCCTATATGAAGCCATGATAGCATACCATTCAGAACTCAGACCCTGATCCCACCTCTAAGAATGTGCCAGTGAAAGTGTGGCATCTCAAAAAATCAGTAACACTTCTATAGCATGAATCTTAAAGGTACTTGTTAATAAAATCAAACCTGAGGCCAGTTATTGGGGTGAATGCTGAAAGATCAGAGAAGCAGAACAAGCCATAGCCATCTTACCTTGCTAGTTCCTCAGGTGATCCTGTTTCCTCAGGCTGGAAGCTTCTGAGTCCTCCTCCACATGAATCTCTGCTGGGCTGTGCTGTTCCAAAGCCTGAATGCTAAACCAGCCAAATGCTTCTACTTTCTGGTTTTCACACCATATATAATCTTTCCCTTTCTGCCTCCTCTCCCTGGGATTAAAGGTTGGGTTTCTGGGATTAAAGGCATGGGTCACCATGCTTAGCTGTTTCTAAAGTGGCCTTGAACTCAGAGATCAGGCTAGCTCTGCCTCCCAAGTGCTGGGATTGCTTTGACCCATTTTCTAGCCACCATTTCTGGCTCTGCTTTAGTATCTGTCTGTTCTCTGACCCCAGATAAATTTATTAGGGTGAACAATATTCTGGGGAACACAATACCACCACACACTTCCAAGTAGAAAAGTGTAAAGGAAAGGCAATATTTATTCATGTTTGAATATTTAATACCTGATATAATTATTGGTGATGAGCTAAGTAAAATGGATTAGACATGTTGCATGTACTAACGCAAAATCTATCAAAAATATACTGCACTTATTAGGAGTTTGGCATTAAAATAAAAGATTAGACAGGAATAAACACAAATGATTTATATGCAAGCATTCTTTTAATAAATCAAAGGCCAATATAATGTTTGAAATACTAGTTTCCTGATACCTGTCAAAATATCATCTCAAGAATAGTTTTTTGTAATCTTTTCCTTCCCCAAAGGGCTTCTTCTTTGATGAACATCCTGCAGAGATGATAACTTAAGAGCACTGAAGAGGGTGAAGAACAGTCACTGTGTACACTGGGTCTGCTATGGCTCTGAGACCAGACACTCAGAGAAAATGTTTCTACAATGAATGAACTACTTTCTAGTTAACTAGACACCTATAACTGCTTAATATTATTAGATAATAAAAATAGGTTTATCAACATTTTCTGGAATGTTTAGTTTAAAAGTAATGCAAAAAACGACATAAAAATGTGTATAAATATAGAAAATCACATATGTATATATAACATGAAAGTATAAGTAACAACTGAGTATGGGAATAGAGGGAACAGAAAGGGGGTAAGAGAGACAAGCAAAGATAGGTAGCATATATGAGGAGAAATATTCTCAACACAAACCTATACCTACATGGAAACTTCATGAAATAATTAACAAATAAAATGTAATCATTAAATGCTAGGATGATGCAGAAAAAATAGAGTTAAACATATGTCATGAATGGAAAAAAAGGTGTATGCTATGAACATGTAGCAGACACTTAAAATATACTTTTATATATCAGATCGTATATATATATATGCATAGTAGCACTGAACATATAAGAAATGTGATGTGTTTATAGTTATTTATTATCAGAAACACTCATATTCCCTCCTCCCTCAGTTAAAATTAGGACTCATGTTTTTATATATAAAGATGTTGAGTCTTTCATCCATGTGTTCTCAAAGGTGTGGAGAGGGAGAACAAAGACCTTTGAAAGTAGGATACAATTTAGAAAGGCAGGTCAAATGGTGGAAAAATTTGTAACATCCTAGATGACTAATGGGTTAGACTTCAAGATGCCCTAATTACCTAGTAAAGAAAAACTGAAATACAATTAATGCCTGTAGAAAACTAATAATATGACTTCTTCAAAATGACAGCAATCCATCTGGAGGTTTACAAATTAGACAAGGTTCTACCACGTGGGCATGGGAGGAATAACTGCTGCCAGTTCAGTCCTATGGTGACTCTGGTGATTTATTCTTCCACTACACAGATAGGCCAGGTAGTAATGTCATTCTCACAAAAGAGGCTTATATAAGTCAGGTATGTTCCTAGTTGCACAGAATATGTATATTTTCATTTTGTCCTGATCTGCTTTTGATGTATAGGGTGGTGTATAGAAGAATAAAACAACCTTTTCAGTACACACACAACTTATTTATATATATATATATATATATATATATATATATATATATATATATATTCCTGTCATTTGTAGAGATGAATAACTAGTTATTCCATGGTACTCATGATGACTCGTTGGTATATACTGGGTTGAGTACCTAATATGTATCCCAGGTAGACATTCACAGCTTAGATATAGTAATTCCAGATATATAACGAGTGAGTAAAGTCAGTTGACCTGTATTATTGTTTAGATTTATATTGTTCCCTAAAGGCTTGTGGTTGAATCCTTTAGTATGTTGGGCTATTTTGCTGACTCTTAGTCTGCTCAGACATGAACATGATGCCACACACTTCCTCTGGTGAGGAGCCACTAGCTCTGATGCAAGCCCCTCTATGATATGACTGAATCCTCTAAAACCAGGAGCCAAATAATTATTTCTTACTTCCAGTTGCTGCTTGTCTGGTCACATTGATGAGAAAAGCAACCCATCCAATCATCAGGTTTTGATGTCCTTGAATTTTTCATTTACCAACTTCAACTATCTCCTGATATTTATGAGCTATTCAATTTTTTTATTTTTAATATTTCTATGTATTCTTTCTTATAATTTCAATTTATCACTGGAAACATACCAAAATTTATCTTTGTACTTCCAGAGCCATGAAGCAAAGTAAGAACTCATGTGCTTTTGGGGTATTGTTATTGGCAACAGTTTTTGTTGTTGATATTATTTTTATTTTAATGAAACAGGAAAGATGGTAATAAAAGTAGAAAAACAAAGAAAAGGGAATCATAAGTTTCAGAATGACAGGTTAAACAGCCTACAAACTTCTTTTTCATTTGTCTGTCTCTTCTGGTAAAGCACATGTTAGAGAAAGCTCTACAAAAAGCAGCATGCAGCAGTCAGGCCATTAAAGCTGATAGAGATGTCCTTTCTCACCAGATGATGGTTTGCAGGGGTTCCGGGAAGTTCAACCCAAAGGATCTTCTTGAAGTGTGGGAACAGAACTCTCTAAGACCTGCATATTTGAGTGAAACCCAATGCAGAAGAGCCAAGGGTTTGAAATGGGTGTATGCTGGAAGTACAGCTTGTAAGGGACTCAGAAGCTGTAGTGCAGATTTAAGTAGGTTGATTGGCAATTAACAAAAACAAACAAAGCAGGCTATCTCTGGAAGGATTGTGCTGAACTTTATATTACAATATGATCCACCATATGCAGATTACTGGGGAAATATGAACAATTACCAATGAACAAAATAATGAACAAGTAACTAACTAAAATTGGGTTCATTGTTCTAAAGACACAAAGATGAAGAGAGGTATATAATAAGATCCTTTCTGTTGGTAGAATATTAAGGCAACACATGGGAGAAAACAAGAACTCTTTGTGTGTGTGTGTGTGTGTGTGTGTGTGTGTGTGTGTGTGTGTGTGTGTCTGCCTGTCTTCTGCTCTCTTCCTATTAACCTGCTAGTACTCAGTCATGAAGATTCCACCCTAATGACTAAGCATGGTCCTAGTAATTTCTCAAAGGCCCTATCTCTAAACACTATACTTGATTAAATTTTCACAATCTTAATAACGAACAATGCAGATGAAATTCCAAAATATGAAAGCATGAGAAATGAGTCACAATCAATTGAAGTAATCATTTCTCAAGTTTTAATTCTCTTCAATGATATAGAGTTTATTGTTATCATCCTGCAACAGCAGATTTTTCATTTTGTTCAGTTTTTGTTGTAAATGCAGAACAGATAGACTATAACATGTTTCTTTCTTCATTTTGACTGATGTTTATAGCTGGCCTTCTAAGTTTATCTTTCAATACTCTCACTTGGATGCTGGAATACACTGATATTCCAAACCTTGCCAATGCGTTGAAGGTAAGTGGTCAATACTGTTGTAGGTTAGATGTGCACTTCATTTAAAACCAATTGAGCTCTATTTGATAGAGAATGCATGATTTTGTATTTGCAATCTTGACAGATGATAGAATTTCTGCAATTCTGTTTTCTTGGTATTTATCAGAGTACACCTTTTTCCTTGAAGATAAATGCTCCTATTGTTAGGGAAAGAAAGGGCCTTCACAGTAACTTGTGAGCACAATGGAACTGATTAGAAAATTTGGATTTTTTTTTACATGCTGATAATAAAGATTGTTTTCTAAACCAATTCTCTAGAATTTGGTAACTGTTTTGAGAAAAAGAAACTAGCATTTTCATATCCCACATTTCTGCCCTTTGAGCACATGGAAATTGTCCAGAATGTGCTAGTTCCCAGACAACTTCCTGCCTGGTTCTCAACTCCCTTCCTTGACGGATGGACCTTAAGGCTTACACTTGTTCTTGTAATAAGTTGCTCTTTGTAACTTATTAAAAATTTACTTGTATCTGCTTTGCTAGTTCCTTGATTTTTTTTTGTAAGTTCACCAAGGAAATTGTCTCTTAACTTCATTCTAAGAAATTTATAAATGAACACAAAGCAGAGGGGGATAATTAGAGATGGCTAAATTTCTGGAATCCATAGGTATCTCTGAGCTCTTAATTTATCATCTGGGTGGTTCTTCCCTGGAGGCCTCTCCATGAATCCATTGAGCTTGAAGTGACAAAAATAATCAGTACAGCATTTTCTTTGCTGCCCCAAGTGATATGACACCTTGTGAATTAAGCAACCTAATCAATCATCTACTTAGCTGATACTGAAGCCATTCTTATTCTGCCCTGAATATTTCAGATATAAAGTTCTAGCCAAGATTATGGTATTCAAGTTATACATTTTAATATCCAAAAATGGATGGGTAGGCCAGTTCAACCTGCTCTGGAAGCCTGTAGATTTTTACTTAATTTTCACTTAAGCATGACTTATTTAGCTTAAAGAGAAGTTAATTATCACCAATTTAAATCACATAAAAATTTACAATTATATTGCATAGCATTACTTTTTGATTGACCCCTGGGTTCAAGGAATAAACCTCTGGGTAAAAGAGAAGAGTTGTAAATCATGTTCCCTCCCATCTGAAACTGTAATCTCTTTGGGGAACTGTGCCTGTTACTTTAAAAGTTAAAATTACACAGGAAGCAGGAAAGTTTTGCAAGTAGTCTGGGAAGCGCTGCTGTGCTTTGGATGTTCCTGCTGCTGTCTTTGAATTCTTACTAACTGTGTGTGAGTTTCAGTTGATTTCGCAGCCTTGGAGGAAATGTCCTTAGCTATATTTTTAGCCACTTCCAATTTTAATTTATTTTATGATCTTCTAGTAAAAATATAGTAGCATCTCATTATGGTTTTGAGTGAGATTTTCCTAATAATTAATGTTGCTGAGCATATTTTCATGTGCCTATTTTTGACCCACAGAGCTTCCTATAAAAAAATATCTGCTTAAGTCTTTTGCATAGTTTTAATTGGATCCTTTGTTTTTTCAATGTTTTGAGAATTTTATCACACACACACACACACACACACACACACATCCTGGATACAAGTCATTTTGTGATCTGTAGTTTGCGTATATTTTCTTCTAGTCTTTACCTAATCTCTTCATACTACATTTGATTAGTTCTGATATAGGTTTTTTTTTTATGTTTTAATGACATTCAATTGTGTTTTTAAAATTGTTTTCAATCATGTCCATGTGTTACTTTTTGTTTTATACCATGCCTAAGAACTCTTTGTCAAACCTTGTGTTATGATCATATTTTTCTCTATTGTCTTCCAAAATTTGTATGCTATTCTATTTTGCATATAGTCCTAGGGTTTCTTTTGAATTGATAGGTATCAAGGGAGGATAATTCTTCCTTCCTCATACCAATGACAAACAATAACACAGCATTTTTGAGAGTAACTTCCTTTTTCAATGTCTTACCTCTGGATCACTGTGAGAAACAGGCCATGTTTGCCTATTGCTTGCTTCTTTGTTCCTTCTACTGTGCTGTGTATCTATGTGCACAATCAGCACACTGTTTTCTCCTGCTGTGCTGTGTGTCTGTGTGTACTATCAGCACACTGTTTTCTCCTGCTGTGCTGTGTGTCTGTGTGTACTATCAGCACACTGTTTTCTTCTGCTGCACTGTGTCTGAGTGTATAGTCAGCACACTGCTTCCACTACTGTTGTTTCAATGAGATGCTATAGACATATTATATCTGAGTTGTTGCTTAATTACCTTTGAAGAACTTCAACAAAACTGTGTCAGAAGACCTTTTATTTTCAATTATACAGTATTTTTCTGGAAAATATACTTGGTCCACACTTAAACACTGATAAGCAATATACTGGGAAATAAACAGAAAGGCAACTTCTCTGATCTCTGCATGCCATTACCTTATCCTGTGTATTTTAAAATATAATCTTATCTATCGCTGATATATGTTGTCTGTCTTATGCTGTTAAAATGTTCTACTGGGGGACTGGCAAATTGACTGTGAGGTTAAGAGCTCTGACAAAGGCCCTAGTTCAATTTCCAGTGGCCATGTAGCAGCTCATAACTATTTTTAGACCCAGTGTCAGGGCATCCATTGTCCTTTTTTATTTCTGCTTGTACCACACACATATAGTACTCATCCGTGCATGCAGGCAAAGCATTCATACACAAAAATAACTAAATTTCAAACAAAATGTCATTTAAAAGAGTATCTGTCTGACTTATGGCCTTTTCTTCCAATGGCCTAGGGAATCAATGAACAAATTTTCAGGTATGTTCACATTACAAGTCAAATTTGCACATTGACACTTTTTTTGAGATTGTCTGGGTTATTGAATATAATATAATAAAGTATCTATTTTTTGCTTTCCTATCAAAATGAAATTCAACCTTTGCAGATATTTCTCTTATACTGAACAGTCCTCTTGTAGAAATGGCACCTACCAGCACCACAGCATCCCACATCTTACCATGCTGCTGCCTTTAGATATTACCTTTAAAAGCTACATAGGCATTCTACTGCCCTCATGAGCTAAAGTAACACATTCAAATTCTTTTTCTAGTATTATTCTATTCTGGTTTATCTTCTGTCCATATTTCCTAAGGTATTTCTAATTCACAGCAACTTACAGAATGGATGAGTAAAAAAATTAATATGCTCTCTGGTTACTGAACAAACAACTAATATAATTTGTTTACAGTTCAACACATTGCATTTTAACCACTTAAATACAAAAAACACATTCCAATAAACAAAATAAAAATATAGTAGAAAAACAAAAAGAAGAAAAATTATTCTTTAAGAAACCCTGCCCCTAACAGGGTGGACTGTCATTGCTCAGGTGCAGGCCACACCAGTCAGATGAACAGATACACCCCTGATGTACCAAGGGTCAAGCTAGCTACCAGGAGGCAGCCCTCACTTTGGACAAGACTCCTTACTATATCAGAGCTCATGCTGGTTGCCAGAAATCCAGGCCACAAATACTAGAAGACCAAAAAGGAAAGAAAAACCAAGAAACAAAATACCCATCCAACAAATAAAAATGTAAGAAATCGGGGCCTAGACCTAATCATCCCAAACACAGATGCCTAAATGCCAGTGTAAAAATGCAACCAACACCAGCCAGTGCATGGTGGCACCACCATAGCTTAGCTATTTTATGATAGCAAGACCTGAATATAGGTGAAACACAAGAAAATGAACTTAAAACAAACTTTATAAACATGATATAGATCCTTAAAGAGGAAATGAAAAACTCCCTTAAAGAAATTAAGGAAAAAAAACCAAAAAGATGGAAAAAATAAATAAATCTCTTAAAGGATGCCAAGAAAGCAAAGAAAAACCAAACAGATGAAGAAAAATGTACAAAGTCTGAAAACCAAAACACAAACTGAGGGAATTCTGGAAATGGGAAATCTAGGTAAACAAAGAAGAACTACTGAGGGAATTCTGGAAGTGGGAAATCTGGGTAAGCAAACAAGAACTACAGATGCAAGCATCACTGACAGAATGCAAGAGATAGAAGAGAGAATCTCAGGTGTTGAAATACAATAGAAGAAATATATTTATCTCTTAAAGAAAATGTTAAATCTAAAAAAAAAAATACTCTTAAACACATAGAATCTAAGACATCTGGGGGATACCATGAAAAGATCAAACCTAAGACTAACAGCAATAGAAGGAGAAGAAGCTCAGCTCAAAAACACACAAAATATATTTAACAAAACTATAGAAGAAAACTTCACTAACTTAAAGATGGACATGCCTATAAAGGTACAAGGAGCTTACAGAACACCAAATAGATTGGATCAAAAAAAAAAAAAGTCCCCATATCACATAATAACCAAAACTCTAAATGTACAGAACAAAGAAAGAATGTTAAAACCTACAAAGAAAAAATACCAAATAACACATGAAGGCAGGTCTATGATAATTATACCTTACTTCTCAATGTAAACCCTAAAATCCAGAAGGGTTGGGCCAGATGTCTTTCAGACTCTCAGAGACCACAGATGCCAATCCAGAATAATATACCCAGTGAAACTTTGAACCACCATAGAGGGAGAAAACAATATATTTTATAAAAAAGACTAATTTAAAAATTACTTATCCACAAATCTAGCCCTACAGAAGGTAGTAGAAGGAAAATTCCCCAAGAGGGTTATATACACCCACTTAAACAAGGCAATAAATAGATAATCTTACACCAGCAAAATTCAAAGAATATGAACACACACAACCACCACCACCACCACCAAGTTAACATGAATTAACAATCATTGATCCATTATATCTCTGAATATTAATGGACTAAGTTCCCCCGCAAAAAGACGCAGGCTAATAGAATGGGTAAAAAAAGAGGACTCATGCTTCTGCTGCATATAAGAAACACAACCTCAACATCAAAGAGAGAAATTACTTCAGAGTCAAGGGTTGGAAAAATATTTTCCAATCAAATGTATGAGAAAAGCAAGCTGGTGTCTCTGTCCTAATATCTAACAAAAATCTAGACTTCAGACCAAAATAAATCAAAAGTGAAGGGGAAGGATAGTTCATATTCATCAAAATGAAAATCCACAATGAAATCTCACTTCTTAATATCTATGCCTCAAATGCACATTTTTAAACTAAACATTACTAAAGCTTAAATTACACATTAAACCCAACGTATTAATAGTGGGACTTCAACACCCAAATCTCACCAATGGACAGGTCATCCAGAAAGAAACTAAACAGAGAAATGATGGAACTAACACACATCATGAATCAAATGGACCTAACTGATATCTATAGAACATGTCACCCAAACACAAAAGAATATACCTTCTTCTCAGCACCTCACAGAATCTTCTCCAAAATAGACCATACACTCAGATCATAAAGCAAGTCTTAGCAGATGCAAGAAAATTTGAAACACCCTGTATACTATCAGACCACCATGGATTAAAGTTGAATTTTATAAACAGAAACAACAAAAAGCCTACAAACTCATGAAGAGTGAACAACTCTCTACTGAATTAACCCTGAGTCAAGGAAAAAACTATAAAGAAATTAAAGACTTCCAAGAGTTCAATGAAAATGAATGCAAAACATATGAGACACAAGGAAAGTGGTTCTACAAGGAATGTTCATCACACTTAGATAAAACTATTTAAATTGTCCTGTAACCATAAGGAAATAAAAATAGTCATTGAAAGCCCCCCCCCACACACACACACACAAAAGCCTAGGGCTAGATGTTTTACCACAGAAATCGATCAGACTTTCAGAGGGAAGCTAATACTTCTAAAATTATTCCACCAAATAGAAACTTAAGGAACATTTCCAAATTATTTTTATAAGATCATCATCACTCTGATACCCAAACCACACAAAGACTCAACAAAGAAAGAGAATTACAAACAAATTTTTCTCATGACAGTTGATGCAAACTTACTCAATAAAATATTGGCAAACATAATCCTAGAACACATCAAAAATATCATCCAAAGATCAAGTGGTTCAACATAGGAAAATCAGTCAATGCAATCCTCCATATAACAAACTGAAAAAAAAGCACATGGTAATCACATTAAATGCTGAAGTAAAGTCTTTGCCAAAATCCAACACCTGTTTATGATAAAAATCTTGGAGAGATCAAGGATACAAGAAACTTACCTGAAAATAATGAAGGCACTATACAACAAACAAGAGACAAAATCAAATTAAATGGAGAGAAACTTAAAGCTCCCACTAAAATCAGGGATGAGACAAGACTCTCCACTTTCCCCATATTTATTCAGTATAATACTTGAAGTTTTAACTAGGGCAATAAGACAACTTATAGAGATAAAGGGGATACAAATTAGAAAGGAAAAATAAAAGCTTAACTATTTACAGATAATATGATAGGATACATAAGTGACCCCCGGAAAAAAAAATCTACCAGGGAACTCCTACAGGTGATAAACATCTCCATCAAATTAGCTTGATACAAAATTAACTTTAAAAAAATCAGTGGTCCTCTTATACATAAAGGATAGACAAGGCTGAAAAAGAAATCAGGCAAACAACACCCTTCACAATAGATACAAATAACATAAGATATAGTGATGTAACGCTAACCAAGCAAGTGACATATCTGTATAACAAGAACTTCAAGTCTTTGGTGAAAAAAATTGGAAAAGCTATCAAAAGTTGGAAAGGTCTCCCATGCCCATGGATCGGTAGGGTAAACATAGTAAAAATGACCATCTTACCAAAAGCAATGTACATATTCATTGCAATTCCCTAAAATTCCAACACAATTATTTATAGTCCTTAAAAGAATAGTACTCAACTTCATATGGAAAAAAAAAAACAACAGGATAGCTAAAAAAAAGTCATGTTCAATAATGGAAATATGGGAGGTATCATCATCCCTGATTTCAAGCTGTACTACAGAGCAATAGTAACAAAAACCACATGGTATTGGCATAAATATAGACAGGTTGACCAATGGAATTGAATCAAAGATCTAGAAGTTAAGGCACATGCTTCTAGACACTTTATTGTAGACAAAGAAGCCAAAATTATACAATGGAAGAGAGAAAGCATCTTCAACAAATTGTGATGATCTAATTGGATGTCAGCATGTAGAAGAATGCAAAAAGATCCACATGCATCACCCTACCTGACTGTGAAGTCCAAGTGGACCAAAGACCCCAACATAAACCAGAGTTACACATGTTATCAAAAGGACAAAATGGCAGGCTACAGAATGGGAAAGGATCCTCACCAGCCCCACATCTGACAGTGTGCTGATTTTCAAGAAAAGACCCAGCTATACCACTCCTGGGCATATACTCAATGGATGTTCCACCATACAAGGACACTTGCATACTAGGTTCATAACAGCTTTATTCATAATACCCAGAAACTGGTAACAACCTAGATATCCCTCAACTGAATAATGGATAAAGAAAATGTTGGACATTTACACAATGGAGTATTACTCAGCTGTTCAAAACAGTGACATCATGAAATTTACTGGGAAGTGAAACTGGATGGACCTAGAAAAGATCATGCTGCATGAGATAACACAGACTCAGAAACACAAATATGATACATACTCACTTATAAATGGAACTTGGCCAAGAAGTAAAGGAAAACCATGATATAATCCAGGACCCAGATAGTCTAGGTAACAAAGAGGGATCAAGCAGGGAGCATGAATTTCACTGTGTAGGGGAAATAGAATAGACATTGAAAGTAGATAGGAGGAGGGGTCTGAATGTAAGGTGGGAAAGGAAACAGGAGGGATCAGGCTGGGGGAGGATGGAGAGCTAGAGTACTGGAAGAGACAGCTAGTGATAGGGGATACAGAGCCTGAATAAGCCATCTCTTGTAAACAAGAAAGACTTCCGTGAAGAGATTAGGACACCAACCCAGCCACAAATACTTCAGCCTACAATTTGTCCTGCCCACAAGATGAACTAGGGTAAGAGTGGCACAGAAATAGTGGGAGTGGCCAGCCAATGACTACTGCAGCTTGAGACTCCATATCATTAGAAGGAACCAACCCCTGGCATTGCTGGGAGGCCCAGGACTTAGAGGTGGGATAACCCAGAGACTTATGACAGAACCAAACACAACTTGCACAAAAAAATTCAATGAAATGATTTCTAATGATAACCTCCTATTCTCATAGATTGGTGCCTAGCTCAGTCATCTTCACAGAGGCTTCACCCAGGAACTGGTGAAAACAGATGCAGAGACCCACAGCCAAACATTAGGCCCAGTTCAATGAATCCTGTTGAAGGCAGGGAGGAAGGATTGTACAAGCCACATATAGCCAGTATGAACTGTTACTAAACTCTGATTCCATTCCTAGACTTTCTACTTAGTAGCAATGGCTTTTGAGTTTATTTTTTGTTTTTTAAGACATTTTCTTATGTTTATCTCTCCCAAGATTCATTTTTCTAGTCTCCCAGGGTTGTGTTGTACAGTTTCCTATTTCTGTGACCACTCTCATTCAGAATAATCATGTTTCTTTTTTTTCTGTTTTGAATTACTGCTGCATTGCAGTTGGATGCCCAGACATCATGTTAGCATAATATTTGTATTATACACATAAATGTTAGATAAATAAATTGACAATTGAATAAATGAGCATACAAATTTCTGCATAAGTCCATAAAAAAGCTAAGTGACCAAATAAAGCAAGCCTTTTAAAAGCTGGAGGAGTCTATGCAGGGCTTATGCAATCCTTCCATATTGCTTTATGATTGCAAGCAATTCATGTACATAAAATAAAGAGAGTAAAGCAATATAAGTAGCATCAAACACATTATTTAAACCATTATTTTTAATACATGCAGCTTGCAGCTGCATTCATTTCTATTTGTGGTAATTGGATAGCCTTATTTTTAATGCAAGTACCTCGAGGGCAGTAGTCATTGTTTACTCGTCTTTATTTACTCCTCCTAATAAAATTAACATAAGTGTTCCTGTTGATATCCTTATTTGGAAACAATTCTTTATATTTACTGTCATTTTTCATTTTCAAAGAATTTTAGCACTGAGTTTTTCAAATGATTTACCAAGTTCTCCATTAAAAACTAACAATTACATATGTAGTTAGAAGCTTGTACCAAAAAGATAAAAGACATATAGAAGATTATTATATTACTTGCTGTTATCCATAGGTTATAAAATAAATGGATAAAATCATTCAAAACTAAGGAAAATATCTTCTATTATTTGATAAGATATTATTGCTTATATATGAATACATACACACACACACACACACACACACACACACACACAGTTGTTTACATAGTTTCCTTGCTTTGTAGATGGCAAACTACATTAGGGCAGGGGACATTCTGTTAAAATAATACCACCACTGAATCTTCACCATTTGCACAGTGAAGCAATAGAACATTCTAAGAAATATCAAGGGAATATGGCCAGAAGGATTCAGAAAAAGCCTAAAAAGATTATGTATATAAATACAACTGTGATACTCACCACTACATGCTTTAGAAGGTTTTTAGAAAGACAACAGAAATAATTTGTTCAAAAGTGTGTATTTGTAGCTGATGGAATGACTCATTGGTGAAGAACAGTGAATTTTCTTGCAGAGGACCAGTGCTTGATTTCTAGCACACACATGGTAGCTCACAGTCATCCATAACTCAAGTTCCAGGAGAGTCAATGGCCTCTCCTGGTCTCTGTGAGCAATGTACACAAGGGGTGCATTGACATACATTCAGGCAAAACATACATAAACATAAATAAAACTAAATAAATCATTTTAAAATCTTGATTATGCAAATACAGAGATCTTGGCTAAAATGAGACTATATAAGTGACAAATTTCTTAATCTATACATTTTCTGAGCCAAAACTTCAAAACTTGTACATTTAGGACTCATGTTCTTATTTTGCATACATGAAAAAACAATGACATGATTTCTATGTTCACCTGTTTTAGTTAAAAGTGTGTCATGCAACGGGGCAGCTGTGGCACACGCCTTTAATCTCAGCACTTGGGAGGCAGAGCAGAGTGGATCTCTGAGTTTGAGACCAGCCTGGTCTACAGAGACAGATCCAGGAGAGGCACCAAAACTACACAGAAAAACCCTGTCTCAAAAAAAAAAAAAAAAAAACAAGACAAAACAAAAATGTGTCATGCAAAGCACAAGCTGCTTGGAGTTTATGCTACTATAAAAGTCGTAGGTGTAAATGTGATCATTAAAGGACACTATCTATAGTGGTGTCTGTCTCTCTGTCACTTGATTGAATAAAATGAAAAGGTTTGTTAGTAAGTTAAACTAAGGAGGAAGATATAGAATAAAATAGGTATTTTACTTTTATACATGTCAAAGGAAAAATGTTTCTTTGTTATCTCAGTAGGGAAGACATTTATGGATACATGTGAATAGAAGCTTGATTTCACTGTGTGGGTGAAAGCAAACTGAAGTTGAGAAAACAGAAACTGGCTGTAAACCATTCAAGAAGTTGGATTATTAAGAAAATGGGAAGAGGATGATCTATCTCTAAGGTTTTGTGGGGGGTCAGGGGAATTTTCTGTGATTTCTTGGTTTACTGCTAAAATTGATGAGAGTTTAAAGTACATATATCCTAGGATGAAGGATAAAGAAGATGGTATCAGTAAAGATGAAACCTGAAAGGAAAGAGCTACCAATTCGTGTAAAGACACTGTAGCTGGATATTACTATCTGAAAGAAGGCTATCAATAGTATGATTCCAACTATATGACATTATAGAAGAGATAAAACTATACAAACAGAAGAATAATTTGTTGTGCCACTATAAGAGTGGAGAGACCTGGTCCCATTGCCAGGGGACCCACAAATACATCAAGCCATGCAACTTTCATCCCCACTCAAAGGGCCTAGTTGGGTCCCATGCAGGCTCTCCATGCTGAGACAGACAGATCTCTATGAGTTTGAGTCTAGCCTGGTCTACAGAGCAAGTTCCAGGACAGCCAGGACTACATACAGAGAACCCTTGTGTTGAAAAACTAAAAAAAAAAATAAAATAAAATAAAAAATAATAACTCAAAAAGGGGCTGAGGAGATAGCTATGTTAATAAAGGACTTTGGGCACACCTAATGACCTTATTATGACCCACACTATTCATGTGCTAGAAATCACATCTGTAACTCTAGCACTGGATTGGGGAGAAGGTGAAGTAGAGATAAATGGATCTCTAGAACTCCTTGGCCAGCCATTACACTCTATTAGTGGTGTCCAGATTTAGTGAGAGACACTGTCTCATAAAATAAGTTTGAGGCCAGCCTGGTCTACAAAGCGAGTTCTAGGAAAGGCTCCAAAACTACACAGAGAAACCCTGTCTTGAAAAAACAAAATAAAATAAAATAAATAAAATGAGATAGAGAACGATAGATGGAGGACACCTAACATTGAATTCTGGCCTATGCGCACTCATGTGTATAAGCATCCATATGAACATGTGCCAATACTACCTAAACAATTAAGAAATGGAAAACTAAAGAGAATGAAAATTTTACATAAAACAACTGAAAAGTCAATAGAGGAGAATGTAAATGATAAAATTTGTTATGGTTGGAACATGAAATGTCCCATAAATGCTCATGTTGAACCCTTGGCCTTCAGTTGGCGGCACTACATTAGGGACTTTAGGACTTGACTTCTTGCTGTAAGGAATGGGTCACTAGGAACTTGATTTTATATGGTGTTTTGTCCCTGGTCCTTTCCTTTTATCTCCTATCTCTGTGAGGTGATCATCTTTCTTCCATCATCCTTCCAGACATGACATACTGTTTCACAGCAGGTAGAAACAATGGATCCAACTGGCTGGTGACTGATTTTATTTTCATATTGATAGATGAAAAAGAAATAGACAGAGACTGAACTCTCTTTTGGATTTTTGTGACAGGGTTTCTGTGTGTAGCTTTGCGCCTTTCCTGGAACTCACTCTGTAGCCCAGGCTGACCTTGAACTCACAAAAATCTGCCTGGCTCTGCCTCCTGAGTGCTGGGATTAAAGGCGTGCACCACCCCACCCAGCTGAACACTCTTTGGATGTCAATATGAATAACCTGACTTGTCAACTTCATAAATTCTAGAATCATGTTGGAAATGAACCTCTGTGCAACTTGATGAGATCTAGAATGAACAGAGGTGACAAATGTTGTATGTGCTTGGGAAGGATTATTATTATTATTATTATTATTATTATTATTATTATTAATTTATTGTGTGTGATACTTTTTATGTGTGAGTGGGGGCCTGCACATACCATGGAGTACATGTAGAGCTCAAAGAACAAATTCTAGGAGTCAGTTCTATCATGTCACTATAGTTGAACTTAGGTCATCACAGTGATATAACAGGTGCCATCTTGCCCTGTGTTATCTTGATTATCTAATTAGGTAATTGAAGTGGGAAGTCCTGCCCACTGTGAGTGACACCATTCACTGAACTATAACCCTGCACTGTATTAATGGAGAAAATGAGCTGAGCACAGATAGCCATTACTGTCTTCTGACTACAGATGCAGCTGATATAAGTTCCCACAGCCTTGACATTCATTATGACTATAACTTGAGTCATGACTCAAACTTAAATATTTCTTCTTCAAGGTGGTTTTGCCAGAGTATTTTGCCATGGCAACAAAACATAACTAGACAAATGTTATCCTGTGTACATATAAAACATGGCTATGCTGCAAGCCGCTGCATAACGTAATAGAATTCAGGTACTATCACAAAAGCTACTACTTGGAAAAGTCAAGGACTTCTCCAAAGGTCAAGCCATGGCTTAAGTATTCTTGGTAATATTTTATCATATATATATATTAGCTGTTTCCTACAGTGATTTTCTTGTAATGCTGTGTGTCCTTCCAAGAACTCCTAACAGTATATTTATCTAAAATTCCTATCAAGCATCCAAGGCCAAATGAAACAATATCTGTCTCCTAGGTCAGGTGAACAGCTTTATTTCTTGTGCTATTTAGGATGAAACCCTCCTTCCTTAGAACCTCACTAATAGACTTCTAATTTCTTACCTAACCACTTCTAGGAATGTAAATTGAGCACATAAATTCCCTTCTTGACAAACTGATCATTAGCACTCATTTGGGTTGTAAAAGAAAGCCTGAGGGCCACTGCCTGAGGAAAATTCTTACCTACCTTTATGACCCTCATAAGAATTCAAGCCTGCTGACCTTGCTGTATCAGAGGACTGCTAAGGCTTGGGTTTATAACTGAACACCTCAGAGACTGAGGGGAACTGAGGTCTAAGGAGAATGAAGAGAGGATATTGAGGATTTGGGCTGACGAGGATTTTTGACTAGAGAACTGGAGGTCAGGATAGAAGATGAGGAAGAGCCAGACAGGAAAGTACTAGACGGGTAAGAACAAGATGAGAAGGACCTAGATGAGGCAGAACTAAGATGAGAGAATTAAGATAGAACTTGGAGACAACAACAAAGGTAGAGACAAGTCAGGCAAGAAAGGAGCTAGGCAGGAGAGCAGAATAGAAGCTGTATAGAGAGAGAACTGACACAGAATAATAAAGTGTATGGACTAAGGAGTTTCATGTACATAGATTCATTTCTTTTCATCAAAGATTAAATTATCAGCTGGTTGTAGATTCTTCTCAGACCTTGAAGGGGACTATTGAGGGGTCACACTCCCATAGTCCCCATTAGAGCTAGAGATTGCCAATACACAAATGGAAAATATTTTAGAAAGAATAATAATCAGAACAGACATTTGTTCAAAACACATACACAAATGGGCAAAATGTCCTTAAAGAAAAGCAAATCAGTATTTCAATGGAATACTACTTAATCCTACTGTAATATAACGACAGTGATAGACAACAAGTGTTGTCACATAGGAATTGAAACCTTCATTTATTCCAGGGTAACATGTAAAATGATGCCTTGGACATTAGTTATCAACTCCCTAAGATGCTGAAATATACTTACCATTGACCTTAACAACTATATTCTTATGTATCTATACATGAACACCAAGAGCGTATGTGCACAAGACATTTCTATATGACTGTCTCCATGTGGAAACAAACATTACTAATAATAGGTACAGTAGAACTATTCCAGATGTCTGAGTGGATAAGGATATTATGGCTGCCCATGTAATGGGTTATGATTTCCTTTCTGCTACATCCTGGATGAGCCTGGACAACCATCTGCTATGTGAAAGAAGCAACACACCTTCCCCCAAGACTTCTGTTATTTGATATTATTTATGTGAAATGTCAAAAATAGCACTCAGGGTACAGACTAGATTATAAGTTGTGAGGAAACAAGGGATGGCTAGTATAAGAGATTAATGAGTACAGGGTTTCTTGGCAAAACACATTTTTTAAATTTTTTGAAATTAAATGGTTATATCATCTATCCCTTCCCTCCCCCCCCTCCAGCCCTTCTCATTTGATGTTTTGTTTTTCTTTTAGGCAAATTTGATTTTAGACAATTAACAACAAAATGCTATTATGTAAATAAATACTTTCATATGTTTGGTTGCATTAATTTAATTTTAAGGAAACTTACAGAAAATAACCTCCAAGTTTTCCTACTATAAGGATATGTTTTCTTACCTTGATGAATACAAATTCAGTATGTATCCATAGTACACTTTTAAGCATCTTCATATACTCCTAACATAACATTTTGACATCTTATTCTCCTGCCTCTGCCTACTGGGTGATGGGATTGCAGGCATGTATCATTGCTCCTAGCTTAGTGTTATTTTGATTTACATAAATGTAATTAAGCAGTATATGTTTTCTAAAATTGTATTTATTATTCTGAATTATTCCAAAGATAATTGCATTTTGATTGTGGCATGCATTCTTTCCAAAGAGTTGGGTGGTTGTCATGTGACAACAGCACAATTTATTCAAACTAGCTTTTGCAATTGCTGTTTTTATATTCAGGTCATTACTGAGGTAGAATATTTATAAACAATTAACAATCTGGAAAAATATTGTGTTTCCCCAATCTTATTCAGGTTATCACCAGACCTTCATAATCATAAAACATCTGGTTTAAATGAACAGTTTTAATTGAAAATTATGCCGAGCAATGACAAATACCAGCATGTTTCGTCTATTTGAACATATGACATTGGTCAATAAATTAGATAGGATGTTTCAACACCTTTTAAACAATCTTCCTAAAAGTAGTTCCATTTTTTTCTAACAATCTTTGTTTACATTCCTTGATTTATTTTTATACAAATAACTTTATTTTCTTCATGCAAACAAAAACATTTATTGAGTACATTTATATAAATGTGGCAAAGGAAATATCTAAATTTTGTACATCGTTATAGTAATACTAGGATTTTTTTATTAACAGATACTCTTATATATTTACAACTTGAGCTAAGATGCTTTGCACCTCAGTTTATTCAGTTTTAAATTTCAGAGTATATTAGGGATGATAGCTACCAGTGAAATTTTTCTAAAGTTAAGCACATTTGCTTAAACTCCTCAGAAATACTTGCAAAGAAAAAATGCATAGTGAATGTTAGCCCATATTTTAAGTAAGTTCATCCTCTTTTGTCATTTTTAACATTTTGATTCCTTCTATCCCATTACCTGAATGAATATTTGTTTCAAAATTTCCACTGCATACTTAAAAATGGATGTAAGGTTGGTAGTTAACCATATATCAATGTTTATATGGGTTCAAAATTCAAATATACATACATACAGAAGATAATTATAAAAGAGTAGAAAAAATTAATCATGAACAAAAACAAAATTCATATAATCTAAACTTAGTATTGGAATAATTAGACAGGGGATCAGTATTTATTCAGTACAGTTTTTCCCATCTTGGATTAAGTAAATGAACATAATTACTCTAACAGGTAGTCCTACCCTGCCTCATAATAGTGTTCAATTGCAATTGAAAGAAACTGTAGACACTGAGCAGGTATCATTCTATTTCATGTAGAAAATCTCTAAGTAACTGTATTTAGTTACAACTTACCTGGTCCAAGTTGCCCAAGAAAGTAAAAAAATGACTCACTGAAAGGTATCCTGGGAGCATGGAATAAATAACATGGAATTCTAGAGGTCGAGATGATCACTAACAGACAGAATCAGCTTGAGAGTTGGATCATCTTTGAAAGAATTCAAGACTTCTGTACTTTGGCCTTAACTTGGGTAAAGAATAAAATCTGGAAGAGAGCACTGATTTATATGACTTGGATTAACATGATACACATGATAGTGAAGTGATATTGAGAATTCTACTTATTTTTCTTTGCAAGTTTTTAAAATTATAACAACATCATTTCTCCCTTCTACTCCCTCCAGCCTCCCTCATGTTTTCTCATTCCTTACATCCTTTCAAATCCATGGCCTCATTTTCTTTAAAAAATATGTAAAATTTTAATTAAGATGTAATTAAATTACTTTCTACCTTTCCTGTCCTCATTTCAATACCTACCATATTCCATCCCTTTAATTTTTCCAATGCCCTCACTCACTCCATCTCAAATTGATGGCCTCTTTTTAAAATTTTTTTCACTTACATATAAATAGGAATGCATAAAATAAAAATACTGCCTTATGAATCTCTTTAGCTTGACTTGTGTGCAATAGTGGAGTTCATATCTTGGTTATAACCAACAACTGTCTAGTTGCAGTTACCTGCTACTAGAAACCTAGCCAACTACCCTGGGCTAGTGAAGTCATAGGACTCAGAAGAAATCCTTACTAGAGACTAATTCATATCTACATTCTACAACTTATCTTTATGTTCACAGGCAGGTGTAGCTCTCACCCTTCATCAAAGAAGGTTCTCTTTTCAATAAATGGGTAGACAATCACAGAAAACCACAACAGTTCATAATTCAGAAATCATCAGACTGTGTGGAACCCATCCCCAACCAATACTATAACACAACTCCTGCCTCAAAAGCTCAGGGAACATTTCAGTGAAAAAGGGGGCAGAAAGATTGTAAGATCCAGAATATCATGAAGTCTGCTGTGAGATTGTGTCTCCTAGAAATGACAGAGAAGCTAGAATATGATACCTCAATAATATGGCTGCCTATACAAGACAAAATAATAATAATAATAATAATAATAATAATAATAATAATAATAATATCAAAAGATATTCTACATAGAGGAGGAAATCACATGAGGTCATACCCCTAAAATAAAGAACTACAGGCAACTAATGACCACAAAGAGACAGAGAATTATCCTCTCTTAGAGATGGATAATTGCTTATTCAAGACAAGGTGGTGTGCCCTGATATCATGTACATACAAGCCTATTTTTCTGTATTCATTATTCTTACACATATATGCATATAAATATATATATATAAATATATATACACACACACACACACACACACAAAACGTATATACGTCACACACATAAATACATATATATGTAATTGCTAAGTCTGTTTAGTGTTGCTTTTATACATATGATTTGCAAGCTGTCTATGTGGTGTTGTTAACTAATTAGGGACTTAAGCCTGGAAAAGACTAATTTTACTACTCTGTGGAGTTGTTAGTGGCCCATACTCTGGGTATAAGGCTTAGTATTTAAAATGTAGTTAGGAAGCTACAGTAATAGGTTCTCCTCTAACATTCATGATTTTTATTAGTTGCCTAAATTTCTAGTATCAAACATGAATCCCCTCCTAGTGAATGGGCTATGCATTAATTTATACAGCTATTTGTTACTGCCAAGACATGAGTGACAGTATTGCACCCTTAGAGTTACTATACCATGCTTGGTGGAATTATTGATTGCCTTTCTCCCTCAGCAGCTTGTATCATACCTTCTGGTACTAGGAAATCTAATCTTCAAGAAGGAAGTTTTCAGGTCAGATCCAGCACAAATCCTCTGAATCTGTGTCCAAAATGAATGGTGTCTTCAGCAGCAGGAACTTACCTTCAACTTCCAGGGACAAAACAAAGTGAATTCCAATAGCCAAGATTGTTTTCAGAGTCTCTTGAACTCTCCTGACTAGCATCTTGAAAGGCAATTTCTTATGCCTGGTACTAGGGTTTTATGAAAGGAAAATATGCTGCAGTAGGTGCTGTGGATGCAGTACTCTATATTCAGATTATATGAGCTTAGGTCATGACTTAAAGGACCAGGTCTGGCTTAGTGTATTCATAAACAGATGAAGTCTTCAACTTCTCAGTGGTGTCAGCCTTACTACCTGTGCCTTTGAAAAGAAATTCAGATAGAAGTAATTTTCATTCCTGATCTTTATTTTCAAAAGCTAAATAACAAACAAAAAGTTACAAACCAACCTTAACTTTAAACTATATTAAGCACTTGATGTGATATCGGTATATGCACATGATATAGTTTTTGACCTCAAGAATTTAAAACACCTCTGAAAGAAAATGATAGGTAATGCATTTTAAAGACATTATTTTAAAATAATAGACCGATAAAGACATTTAATTTCATACAGAGATATTTATATGTTGAATGACATTTAATTTCATACAGAGATATTTATAGGTTATGTGTTAGAGTGGAAACATATGTGAGACTTATCTTATTCTAGAAATGTAGTGGATGAACTGAGAATGACACCTACAAGGCTCATAGTTTACAATACTTTGTTTCCAATTGGTGGAACTACTGCAATGGATTGACGGTTGTGGCTGCGTTGGCAGAGATATGTCACTGGAGGCAGGCTTTGATGTTTCAAAAGACTCCCTTAATTTCAGTTTTCTGGTCTCTTCCCCCCACTTCCTCTCCCTCTCCTTATTTCTCTCCCAGTCTCTTCCCCATTTCCCCTCCTCCTTCCCTCTCTCTTATGATTATGAGTCAGATGATGTTCCATCTCTCTGCTATCATAGACTAACCTTCTGAAACCGTGATCCTGCTGAAAACAGTACCCATGGAGACGGAAACATGTGTACAGATGCACTTTGGGCATGGGCTCATCAGTAGTGTGTGATGAACTGCATGAAGGTCTTGGAAGGATATGCTACAAGTGCTCCATGTGTCCATTCCAGTTTCCTTTGTACCACAGCAACACTGCCTTGCTTTCTGACAGCCTGCCTTCTGTGGGCTGTGTCACCAGGCTCCACTGCTCTCTGGTATGCTACAGTATACAGTCAGTGGTATTTGCAACAGAAGATTAGGATATAAGGGAAATGAAAGCCTGTTTTCCAGTCTCTCATGTAACTCATAATGAGTTGGTTGTAGCAACTTAAGAAGGTAGACCTATCCACATAGATCATTGTCTGTATTTTGGCAACTGACTTTCCTCAGGGTCACTCAGGCATAGATAACACTATTTTTCCACTTTTGCTAACCCAGGCCTCAGTGGTTTTCCTAAACTTTTCTGATATTTTTATAAACATCATTTGAACTCTTTTAACAATACCTGCCTTTGAGAGTGCATTAGGTTTTTCACAACGAGTTAGTTCAACAAAATGGAAAATAAGGTATTTTCTGATTGTCTTGAGTATGCCAAGTCCTACTATAGATATGTATGTGACAGTGGCAGAATGAAATAGAAGGAAGTATTTTAGGCAGGAAAGGAAAAGTCAAGAGACTCATATGTACTATTTGCCTTTGAAATGTCTGAGATGAATCGGCGTAGAGAGGTCAAAGAGATACTTGAGGATTTGAATTTGGAATTCAGAGGATATAATAGATTTTTCATCATACTTACATATACATATGTAAGAGTTAATAATCTTTTAACTCATGAACAGGAAATATGTAGAAACTATATTCTGAATTTCATACAAAGAAAGTATCCATCTTAATGTTAATAACAAATGGAATATAATCCATGGTACCTTGTTTTAATTTATTGGATGTTGTTAAATAACTATAGCACTTAAAGAGATCTGTATATTCAATGAAATAGCTATTCATATTTTAATTGTGTTTTTCACAGAAATATGAAAACACATTCGGAAATGTGTATGGAATCAGAAAAAGTATAGACACTTCAAGAAATCTCTGTTTACCTGGAAGAGTCGAGTTGGTACCCACACAGAGTTTTCACTCCTACATCCTAGCTTCTTTAGAACAGAAAGGCATTCTGCATGCTACCAAAAGAGACAAGTGAAGACCAAGGCAACCACATCCCTTAAATCTACACCGATGTTTAAGATATGTTAGGGCAACTGTGGCACAAAGCTTCTGGGAATAACCAGTCAATATCTGATTTGACTTAAAGCCCACTCTGTGAGATGGAACTCATATTCAGCACTGCTTGGGGAACCAACAACCTGGGACTGGATAGCTCAGCGACCTGGGATAAAACCAAATACTCCTGTTCTAAAAAATATAAAAATAAAATAAAATATATAGCAATAAAATGACTCTGAGAGACATTCTGTTATATTCATAGGTCAGTGGTTTGCTTGGCTATTAGAGAAGTTTGCTCCTGGAGTGTGATGGGAGAAGATACAGAGACCCACAGCCAGATATTGTGTAGCAAGTAAGAGACCCTTGAACACTCAGCCCAAAAGGGGATGTCTCTATCAATTCCCTTCCATGAGGGCTTTAAGAAATACCATAGAAGAGGAAGCAGAAAGAGTATAAGAGCCAGAGGATATGGAGGACACAAAGAAAACCAGGCCTTCTAAATAAACATTGTCAAAGTTTGTATGAAGTCACAGAGACTAAAGCAACATGCATGGGAGCTTAATGGGTCTGCACCATGTCTTCTGTATATATATTATGGCTTCCAGTGTAGTGATTTTATAGCATTCCTGAGTGTTGGAAAGAATGGGTCTCGCCTGGTAGTGGTGGCACATGCCTTTAATCCCAGCACTTGGGAAGCACAGCCAGGATCTCTGTGAGTTCGAGGCCAGCCTCTTCTACAGAGCAAGATCCAGGAAAGGCGCAAAGCTACACAGGGAAATCCTGTCCATAAAACCAAAAAATAAAAATAAATAAATAAAAAAGAATGGGTTTCACTCTGTTTGTTTGTCTTGTCCAACTGCAATGTGTATTTTTAAAATCTTATTATATCTTATTATGCAAAAAACTGAAAAAGAACAAAACAAGACAAACATGCAAATGACTAGAACCATCACATCAGCACATCTGTAAATATACTCTGAAGCTACAGTGATCAAGTATCATGATGCAGGCTTTAAAAAAAATGATGGCACTAATGGGAGAGAGCCTGAAAATCAGAAAGAAATCCATGTATTTCAGACTAATCATCAGTGTCAAAGTTCCCAAGATTCAGACGAGGTGGTGAACTTTTATTTCTTTTCTTAAACTGTAGTTAAAAATTTATGCTTAAAACCAGAAAGTGAAAAATCCACTGGAAGAAAGCACATATGAAAAGTTTCTTGATGTTAGTATGTCAAATCTGCTTTAATATGACTCGCAAACCAAAAACCAACAGATGAGGGTAAACCCAATTGACATCTCCAAAACAGTCAAGGAAATGATAAACAGGCAAAATCAATGAAGAAATTAAATGCACAAAATACTGTCTTACAATGAGAGAAAACTGCACTTAATTTATGGAACATGGCCTTTATTTTGTCATTTGGTAACATTTTAAAATCATGGTCTGTGTTTTCATTGTATCTTACTAAAAAATTCTGATAGAGTCCTCAAATCTCATTTTGATCTAATTAATCTTTAATGAATTGCAAAAATCCTGCAATGAGCAGAGAAAGATATTCGAAGATTGTCACAAGTACAACAAAGAGTTTGTGTCATTACATCCAATGGAATTTTCAGATGGTGAGAAATGTAATTTGGCTTACATCATCATATGAATGTCTGCAGATGGGGCTGAGGATAGGTAGGCCACCAGCTGATTCCTTGCAAAGGTATGACCTCATATTTCTGATATGCGAATATCACCACCAAAGAGATGTGCCAATGTTGCAAAACCACAACTTGTTATGGCATCATTTTAACTATAGTGTTATTTAGGTAGAGCTTCATAAGTATTGACTTATGTTCTGGTTTGGGTAACTATATTTAAAGGTAAAATATTTAACAGCACAGACTATGTCTGGTCTTTGTTTAACTGATGTTTTAAGGATTTTCTTCTACAAAATACACATACCATTTTTTCCCATCACAAGAGGGCTTTAAGAAGAATTATAATAAAAACAAAAAAATCATGTTTACTTAAGTCAAGGTTTCATTAAGGGCCTATTTTTCAAATATTCATTTATAAATCCTTTGACTGTGACCTACAATATCATAATTTAAACCCTATCTATCAAACAATTTGTTCACAGGGGCCAAAAATGTTAACATTGAACTCATTTCATTATACTATGAATTTCTAATAGGATTTCGTTCATGATTACAATCTTGAACTACCAGTATTTATGATTTTTTGAGCACTTTTCTGTTCCCTTCATATATTTCAAGTGTCACTTCCATGTTATTAACTAAAACTTCCTCATGTGAGTGATGTTTTGAGGGCAAGAAACATGTAGAAATCTAGATGTCTGAAAAAAAAAAAAGTCATCTGGAGGTTTTTACACATGAATTTGTTAGAGGAATGCATCAGAAGCTGTTAAAAGTATTGACTTTGACCCCCAAGATACTGAGAGTAGAATGGGTCCATAACTGAGATTGTCAGATGGTAACTATTCCTCACTGTTATTTCTTCCTTCTTAGTAGATCAACTACTTACCTTCTAAGTTTCCATTTCTCTGTCTACAACATAGAGAGAAAATAGTACACTAAGGTCTGTGAAGTTATTTGACAATAGATAAATCAACTACATTGCTTAGCCGGCTGCCTAGCACAGAGTACTTAATAAATTCTATTAAAGGAGGAGAGGAATTTATGAAATAATAAATACCAGGCTGATCAATCATATATCTTAGTTAAGTGGCTCCCTAAAGCATTACTATAAAGTTAATATCATCCCACTCATCAACCTTTCAATCTACTCTACTTCTTTAGGACTATAGGGCTGGGACATGGCTCAGTTGGGAAAGTGTTTGCTGATCAGCAATGACAACTGAGTTCAACCCCAGAACCAGTGTGAAAAGAAGCACAGACATATGTGCTTATAATCTCAACACTGAGGAAGCATAGACCGGAGGATATTAAGGACCTGATGGCCTGAAAACTTACCCAAATTCGTAAGCACCAGAGGAAAAGGAAACTGTTTTAGAAACAAGATAAAAAGCTCTTGAGGAAAGACACCCAAGGTTGTCCTTTGACCTCCAGAAACACAAGTGTATATATAGGGACACATATATTTACCCCCCTCCAACATGCACATCTACAAACATATTCACAAAAAGGAAAATGAGATAAACATGGGCCACTTTAAACTTAGACTAATAAGCAATTATAAAAATGATCTGAAAATGATTTTGAACAGAAAACACATGAAGTTTCCACTCAATATAGTGCCTAAATATTCTCTCATCCCTCTAAGCCAACAGGCTTTGTGTCCTATATTTATACAAAGATAAATCATACCTTAAAGAATTTTTCTAATTACTGTCACAAAAGCACGTGTACATGATCATGAAATAGATTATCACTACATGTTATGTAGTAGAAATATAAGTTAAATTGAAGGAAGACTCCTGGAATAAGTAGTATTAATGGAAGGCCACTCATTGGGTAGATAAGAAAGTAGAAAAACAAGAGTGTGAGACGTGTCTTTCCAGAGCAAATCAGATTCTAAAGCTCAGAGCAAAGAAAGAGAAGAAAGAGAGCACTCACCCATGCACATCAACTATGGTGTACATTCAACATGGGATTTTGTATACATATCTGGCATTGGGAAAATGCCAAAACATGGAGGCACATTTCTTGGCATACTGTAATCATTTTAGGAGTTCTTCTGGTCAAAATCAACAACAACAAAAGCAAAAAACTATTTAATCTGTCAATAATAAAGGAATTTCTGGCCTTTTGAAATGTAAGGTTGTCACATTTCACATCCAGAAGCAACACAATACAGGGTATTTGTTTTCCCACTTGAGGTTCACAGCAGGAATTGTAACTGTTTTCTTTTTTGTGGCTCAGTGCCAAAAGTAAATTTATTAGTCAAATGAAGTTAACACATTTTCATTTTTAACTAAGGGCAATTTACTTCCTGCTGGTCATTTACAGTTTCTTTTCTTAATGACTGACTTAGCAAAAGTGAAGGATTACCCGAGGCTGCTGCTCAGCAGGTCATTAACAAGTTGTAAATGAGAAGGACATTTAGACTATCACTTCAATCATCTATGTGTTTCTCTATGTGTTTAAAGACCACACTGGAGTCTATCATGGTATTTCAACAGCACGTTTCTGTTCTAGCTAATCTTGTTCAACACTGATTTTGTGACATTCTGTGATGGAATTTTGTGATACAAAATTTGTTTTTTCATCTCATTGCAAATTATTTCATTTCATAAAACAAAACACAATCCCAGCATCTGTTTGAATGTGGATGGAATTCAGTTTATGACTGCTAGGCATATTGGCAGCAATGAGGAAGACACACATGATCTGCTCTTGGTCATCTATCCATGTACACTGATTTCTGTATTACAAAACATACAGGTTTCAAGCTTAATAATACTGAAGAAAATTTTCCCCCATAGTAGTGCTTGATGTAAATCTACCATGCTAAACATCCTCACCAATACATTGTGTTCCTCATACCATCATTTCCTTATCTATTCTGAGCAGTGCTATAGCAGGATTTCATTGAAGATTTGACTTTCAAGAGATTAAGTATATTTTCACATATTTATTGATCACTGCAAACACTGAAGAATAGTCTATTATTGTCTCAAATTGTGTGTGTGTGTGTGTGTGTGTGTGTGTGTGTGTATGTGTGTGTGTCTGTACGTGTCTTTAAAATCAATAGCTATTTGCTTTTCGGTTTTACATACAGAATTGCAAATGGACTCTACAGACATATGACAAGCTTTATGGAGAATTTATTTTTCTGAATTCAGTCATAGTATATGAGACCTTATACTATCTGATATCAAAACATCTAACATTAGAATTTGTAAGTTCCTTCCACAAATGTGATCACACTGCTACTGAAAAAATGCAGTTGTTTTGATGTACCACATTCATCTATATAGCTGTTATATTTGTGTATATGTTATATATTTTTGAATAATTTCATTATTTTATTATTACGTTTCTTTGCTATAAGTATGAACATTCTTTTTTTCTTCTAATTTATCCTTAAGTTTGAGCTTTCTTTTTTTTTGTTTGAATTCTTTTTTATTTATTATTATTATTGTTATTATTATTATTACTATGTGTTTTAATATTACACATCAGCCATGGGTTCCCCTGTCCTCCCCCCTCCAGCACTCACCTCCACCTTCCCCCCAGCCCCTCCCCTCCATTCCCATGTCTTCCAGGACCAAGACTCCCCTGGGGATTCATTTCAACCTGGTGGATGCAGTACAGGCAGGTCCAGTCCCCTCCTTCCAGGCTGAGCAAAGTGTCCCTGTGTAAGCCCTAGGTTCCAAACAGCCAGCTCATGCACTAAGGACAGGTCCTGGTCCCATAGCCTGGATGCCTCCCAAACAGTTCAAGCTATTCAATTGTCTCACTTATCCAGAGGGCCTGATCCAGCCAGGGGCTCCACAGCTGTTGGTTCATAATTCATGTGCTTCCATTCGATTGGCTATTTGTCCCTGTGTTTTTGCAATCTTGGATTCAACAATTCATGCTCTTACAGTCCCTCCTCTTTCTCGCCAGTTGGACACATGGAGCACCACCTGGGGCCTGGCTGAGGATCTCTGCATCCACTTCCATAAGTTATTGGATGAGAGTTCCAGCATGACTGTTAGGGTGTTTAGTCATTTGATCACCAGACTAGGTCAGATCAGGCTTTCTCTTGACCACTGCCAGCAGTCTACAGAGGATATATCATTGTGGATTTCTGGGGACCTCTTCAGCACTCTGCCTATTCCTGTTCTCATGTGGTCTTCATTTTCATGGTCTGTTATTCCTTGTTCTCCCTTTATGTTCTTGATCCAACTGGGATCTCTAGCTTCCCTAAGCTTTCTTTCCCTCAAATCTTGCTCTGCATTACTCCCATTGTCGTGCAGGTTGTTCATGCAGATCTCATCCATTTCCCTGTCATTGGATGGTCCCTGTGCCTTTCCTAGGGTCCCGTTTACTAGATAGCCTCCCTGGAGTTGTGTAGCCGTCTAGTCATCTTTGTTTTACATCTAGTATCCTCCTATGACTGAGTACATACCATGTTTGTCCTTCTGAGTCTGGGTTACCTCACTCAGGATGATTTTTTCTAGATCTATCCATTTGCCTGCAAACCTCATGATGTCATTGTTTTTCTCTGCTGAGTAGTACTCCATTGTGTATATGTACCATATTTTCTTTATCCATTCTTCAGTTGAAGGGCATCTAGGTTGTTTCCAGGTTCTGGCTATTACAAACAATGCTGACATGAACATAGCTGAGCAAATGCCCTTGTGGTATGATTGAGCATTCCTTGGGTATGTGCCCAAGAGTGCTACAGCTAGGTCTTGGGGGAGATGGACTCCCAATTTTCTAAGGAAGTGCCACATTGATTTCCAAAGTGGCTCCTTGCATTCCTACCAGCAGTGAAGGAGACTTCCCCTTGCACCACATCCTCTCCAGCATAAACTATCTTCTGTGTTTTTGATCTTAGCCATTATGACAGGTGTAAGGTGGTATCTCAGAGTCATTTTGATTTGCATTTCCCAGATAACTAGAGATGTTGAGCAGTTCCTTAAATGCCTTTCAGCCATTTGAACTTCTTCTGTGGAGAATTCTCTGTTTAGTTCTAAGATTCATATCTGTCACCATGCACAAAACTTAAGTCCAAGTGGATCAAAGACCTCAACATAAATCCAGTTACTCTGAACTTGATAGAAGAGAAAGTAGGAAGTAGTATTGAATGCATTGGCACTGGAGATCACTTTCTAAATATAACACCAGTAGCACAGACACTGAGAGAAACAATCAATCAATGGGACCTGTTGAAACTGAGAAGCTTTTGTAGAGCAAAGGACACGGTCAACAAGACAAAGCGACAGCCTACAGAATGGGAAAAGGTCTTCACCAACCCCACATCTGACAGAGGGCTGATATCCAGAATATATAAAGAACTGAAGAAATTAGACATCAAAATGCCCAACAGTCCAATTAAGTTTGAGCTTTCTAATTTAGTTTTCTCTGTCATTTTTTCATTTGTAACAAAACACCTTGAATTCCCTGTGTTTTCAAAACCTTCATTTAATCTTTCTTTGGTTAAAGTTTCTAGTGATTAATAAATCATGTGTCTGCTTTTGAGTCATCTTTCTTTATGATCTTTATCATAAATTACTGATTTCACTGTGATATGCCTCATGTTGATTTCACTATATTGATGAGATCTGTTGGATTTCAGGAGCATAAAACATGATGTTTTTCCCTATAGTATGCAGAGCTAAGTTATGTTGAAAGCCATTGTGGTAACATATATCCACATACATTGGTTAAAGAGGGTGCATTTTCTCCAGCTTATGTTTTTCAGCAACTTTGTTAAGATTCAGATGGTTGTTGCTTTGTGGGATATTTCTATGTTCTCTTTTCTATTACAGTGGTCTACATCTAATACAGACATTCTGACTCTTCATTAGCACCTATATTAACTCCTTCCACTGCCTCCTCCAGTTATTTTCTTCCTCTCTCAATATTTAACTTCAATTTATCCTATGTTGTGAATATTTTTATTTAACCATCTAACTACTCCTTCCCCTTTCTGTGTTGATTTTGATGTTAAATCTTCATAATATGTTCCAAATAGATGCTATATCTTTCAACTATACAAATATAACTTCATTATATTTAGGGTATTAGTAACTTCTTACCATTTAAAAAAATGTTACCACATTTTTATTTTCCTATTTTGTGTATGCATGTGCACATATGTGTGCTTACTTATACATGGGTGTGTCATAGCATGCATGTGGAAGTCTGAGAACAACATTCAAGAATGAGTTTTCTCCTTCCACTGTGTGTATTTCATGAATCAAACATAGGTCATCAATCATGCTTGGTGGCAAGCACTTATGCCAACTAAACCATCTTGCTGGCACTTTTGCCAAATTTTTAATTCCTTTTTTAAAATTCCTGAACCTACTAAACCAATTTATTTTAGTTATTCTTTCATATCAGTATCTCAGGTTACTTTATGTCTGTGTCTGTTCTCTGTAGTTTTCTTTCTGGTGCTCTTTACAGTTTCTTTTCATCTCACACAGCTCACAGTTGTGCTTGTGGGTCTATGTTCGATCCTTTTGTACCAGTCTGGAAAGGCTATCAACACAGTATTTACCTTCTCTTCTACTTTCATCTGTATGTTGAGAGCCTTCCCTGAAACATTTACAAAGAATTTTTGTTGCTCTTAATAACAGAAGTGATCAACTAATTGCAACATAATGCGTTGTGTTCAAAGACTAGAAATTATTCAAAGATAAGTCTCAATCAAGGCACAGCAATGAGAATTTCTGAAGTAGGCTCCATGAAAATGTAGAAGTTGGGCAATGAAACATTTCTATACATGTGTTGCTACTTTGTGTCTTTCTTGCAAAAATATGAGTTATGAAATAGCTACAGGAACTCTTTATCACATTGTACCTTTCTTACTGTGTGCAGTCAAGATTGTTCATTACATTTACCACCAGCACAACCCAGCTGTTCTTTGAAGATCTTCATTGACTCACCTCCTCAATTTTAGCTATATTGACTTGGGAGCCTACACACAGACAGTGCCACCACCTATGGTGTCAATTTCATTTTAGAGAACAGAGTTTCCACATGTTACTACATTAGTTCCAAATTACAGTCCTTAAAGCATTAATCTGATGATAAGTTTTAATTTTTTGAGGCTTCATTAGTAATAGTAGTTATTTGTTTGTTTGTTTGTTTTGAGATAGGATTTCCTTTTATAGCTCAGACTAGCCTGGAACTTTCTCTGTAAATGAGGCTGGCATTGAACTCAGAGATCCGCCTGCCCCTACCTTCTGAGTACACCACTGTCACTGGACTATATTATCATTATTAAAGGTAACTTTGAACATATACTATAGAACAGCCCAGAATAACTCATGGCCCTCCCACCTTAATCTCGTGAGTGGTAAAATTACAAACTCAATGCTAGGTGTTTGTTAAACTCTATTGATTTGTTCCTGAGCATTACTTTAAAGATGAAAGAGAGAATAGGGCCTAGGTATCTGGTTCTACTCCTAAGAATTTTTGTTCACTTTTTCTAGAAATCACACAGGTACTTTCTCTTATCTCTGACTTCTAGTTAGCTTTATGTCTTTTATTATAATATATAGAAGCCACTTTACTTTTCAATGATAATTTTCCCTTTTACTTTACAATGGCAATTGTATACATTTAATAAAACGATTCAACTGGCTAGTTTTATGGCAACTTGATATGGGCTAGAGTAATCAGAGAGAAAGGGAATTCAACTGATAAAATGTCTCCATAACATCCAGCTCTCAGGCATTTTCTTAATTAGTGACTGATGTGAGAGGGTCCAATCCACTGTAGATATTGATACCCCTGGACTTGTGCCCTCAGGTTCTATAAGAAAGCAGGCTGAGCAAACCATGAGGAGTAGCACACTTCTATGTCCTCTTCATCAGCTCCTGTATCCAGGTTCCTGCCCTATTCAAGTTGCTGTCCTGAACTCTTTCAGTGTAGATGTACTATAATGTGGAAATGTAAGCCAAATAAACACTTTCTTTCCCAACTTGCTTTGAGTCCTGGTGCTTCATCATAGCAACGGTAAACCTAACTAAGACAACAATATATTTCATTAAAGTATAAATTACCCATAAGCCTATGTGCTTTATGAAGATATATGAAGTATATGAAGATATGATTATTTTTAACTATGTGTTTATAAATCTATTTACCTATACCATAATTTTAAATATACCCCTAGAGTTAGTCTTATCATTAAAAAATACATATTTTTGTCTTGTAAAAGCATAGCTATATTCAATTTTTAATAAAAAAGCTAGAAAAATTCTAATACAATTTAAATGTTGACATCTATTTCCAAGGAAAAACATTATAGGTTACAGTTTTATAAAAGTAAAAACAATAACTCAACCAATTTATTCACTTCATAAGTCAGAAACTTCCTAAAGAATTACCCTGAAATATTAATAGGAATAATTTAAACTGTACTTGAATTTGTTGTAATGAATATTAAAACTATTCATGTGTCCATCTATGTAAGTAGATACACATTTTAACAAGCACATACAACCCTTATGAGCATTAAAAAAATAATGAATATCTGTAAGGCAAAGGACAAAGTAAAGAAGACAAAATGGCAGTCTACAGATTGGGAAAAGATCTTTACCAACCCTACATCTGACAGAGGGCTAATCTCTAAAATATGTAAAGAAATCAAGAAACTGGACATCAAAATATCAAATAATTCAATTAAAAATGGGGTGCAGATCTAAACAAAAAAGTCCCCACCAGAAGAACCTTAAGTGGATGAAAGACCCTTAAGGAATATTTCAACATCCTTAGCCACCAGGGAAATGTGAACCAAATAACTCTGAGATACCATCTTACATATGTCAGGATGGCTAAGATCAAAAACACTGATGACAGCTTATGTTAGAGAGGGTGTGTAGCAAGGGGAACACTCCTCCATTGTTGGTGGCAATACAAACTTGTACAGCCACTCTGGAAATCAGTATGGAGGTATCTCAGAAAACTGGAAATCAATCTAACTCAAGACCCAGCAATAGCACTCTTGGGTATATACCCAAAAGATGTTCAACCATACCATAAGGACACTTGCTCAACTATGTTCATAGTAGCAATATTTGTAATAGCAAGAACCTAGAAACAACCTAGATGCCTCTTAACCAAAGAATGGATAAAGAAATGTGGTACATTTACACAATGGAGTATTATGCAGTGAAAAAAAAAACAAAACAGTGATATCATGAAATTTGTATGCAAATGAATGGAACTAGGAAAACCATCCTGAGATAACCCAGACTCAGAAAGACAAACATGGTATGTATGTACCCACTCACAAGTGGATATTAGATGCAAAGCAAAGGATAACCTAAAAGGGCCCTAATGGAGACATGCATGGATCATCTCCCCCCCTCCCCGCCCCAGGAAGGAGAAAGGGTTAAGGAAGTAGTAGAGGGAAGAAGACTAGGGGAGGGAACATGAGGAATCAAGATGGCTGGGTTTGGGGAGTAACAGAGGAGAAGAGCAATGAAAGAGATATCTTGACAGAGTGAGCCAGTATGCGGTTAGGGAGAAACCTGATGCTAGGGAAATCCCAGGAAGCCACAAAGATGTCCCCTGCCAAGACTCCTAGAAATAATAGAGAGGGTACCTGAACTAGCCTTCTTCTGTACTCAGATTTATGATTACCCTAATTGTCATCATAGAACCTACATCCAGTGACTGATGGAAGCAGATGCAGAGACCTACAATCAAGCAATTGGTTGAGCTCCTGTAGTTCAATTGAAAAAAGGGAAGAGTGACTGTTGGAGAAAGGGGGGTCAAGATCATGATAGAGAAAACCACATAGACAGCTGACCTAAGCTAATGGAACCTCAGGGACTCTGGACTGACAGCTGGGGAGCCTGCATGGGACTAAACTAGGAGGCCCTCTGAATGTGGGTGAAAATTGTCTGGCATGACCTATTTGTGAGGCCCCTGGTAATGGGACCAGGACCTATCCCAGATACATAAACTGGCTTTTTGGAGCCCATTCCTTAAGAGGGGATACCTTATTCAGCCATCAAGCGGGGGGAGGGACTTAGTCCTGCCCCACTTGGTATGCCAGACTATGTTGATGAGTAAATGGGGGTGTGTGTGAGAGGAGTTGGGGGGAGACAGGAGAACAGAGGGAAGGGAAGCAATAATTAATATGTAAAATGAAAAAAAATTAATTTAATTTTAAAAAAGCCCAAAATGTGGACATTGTTAGATCATTTTCACTTTGAAGAAAGAATAGGCAGTTAACACCTTTGGGGTGTTGAGAAACATAAATGAAATGATTCAAAATCAGGTTTTAAATATTCAACTTTTGCCACTTCTTGCTAAACTTAGGAAAACTCATTCTACTATCCCATGGAAGATACTTAAAATTTATAAGATTTGTTTTTCCCTCTCCCAAAAAATACAGTGCAGCTTTTCATTATTAAAAAAAAAAAAAAGATGAATTTCAGGTTCTGGGAACATATGAATAAAAGTGTTTGGAGAGAAAAACTGCAACTTTTCTTTAATATTTAATTCATATTTTTGTTTAAAACAATTTAAGACAAATATACTATTTTCCTGTCTTATTAACATCTACATTTGAACTACTTGTATATACTATGCTAAATAATTTACAAAAATAAAATATAGACTTTCATTTTATGTAAGAGGTTAAAGTAAATAATGCATATAAAGCATTTTATCCAAAGCCTGCCTCAAGAACATAACTCCATGAAGGTCCAATGATGATATTATTCTCACATAAAATTTTTATGAGAGGATCATTTTGCATTTCCCTTTTTTAAATTAAAGTAGTTTTACTTGAACCGACATATGCTCCTATACTGATGCTCTGTTATTCAACCAGGGATTAATAGGAATACATTCCATTAGATACTGCAAAAATGTATATGAATCTACATAATAAGGTATTGTTTAATTGTTTATAAATTCAGGAAAGATTTGATGTCAAATACACTGAGTCTAAGAGTTTAAACAGTGTCAGAAATCTGATTCATGTGGTACAAACCACATGGTTCCAGACAGCTGAAACTTCTGGTCTATGACGAGCAAAAACAATCCAAAGTTCTTTTCCCCAGTGCTTCCACAAAAAAACAAAGTTGCCTGTAGGTTTCCTTCCTAACAGTGGATGGTGAATAGATTAGACATTTTGATTGACATGCATACCTAGTGGTATGCCACAGAAGGAAAAAGAGTGCACAAAAGGAAAAATAAATATCTAATGCCAAAGCAGATGCTACTGGTATTGAGTAGTCAAGGGTAACCCAAGTCATATGCTTCATTTTTCAAGTGAAGATTTTTGCTAACATGTTTTAATCAACAATATTGGTACATTCAAAATTAAAACATATATATGAACTGCTCTTTCATCATCCAATTATAACTACTTTAAAAAATTGAATATCCTTTAGAAGTCATAAACATTTTTTGTCTTTTACATTACTGCATGATTACTTACTTAACAAAGACTAATAATTAATTGCAGATCAGTTAACTGATCCCTAAGGAAATACAGTAGTTTTCAAATTCACCTACTTTCTAAGATAATTGGAATCCAAAAGAAAAAAAAATGTTATTTAAAATGCCCAACTAACTCTAGAATAAATTCCTTTATTTTATCGTTAATACAGCCAACAATAACAAATGTGTTGCATCTCTATAGTGACAGAAATTAGGCCTTTGTGTGCTTACTTGCTATATACCCTTTATTATAGCCCCTTCTTGTGTCAAAATATTGAAAATTTTGTAATATGTATATCATTAAAACAACTTTAAATAAAAGCGAAACAAAAGCATTTGAAGCACATTTAACTTCTTTATGATGTAGTCGTGAATTAGGTCTTTCTGTTGTCAGTAATTAGAACGTGAGACAGATGGTGCAGATGGGTAAAAAAGAGATCATCCTCCAAATTAACAAGTTGTCAGTTGTTTATTCATCAAATGAGAATTTATTCCATTGGTCAAGAGTCTGTTTTAATTTTCTTTTTTAGTTTGCTTATTTTATTTTTTAATTAATGGGTTTTACATATATTATGGTTCTGGTTTTGTGTTTTTATGCAATTCCCTAATGTGTGCACATGTGGATCTCTGAATCTATATTTATTTCTTGTACATCTCTGATGGTTCTTTTCTTTCGGCTGTTTGCCCAATCCCAACTTGTTTGTTTTAGGCTTATTAAATGTGGTGGATCCATATGGGAGGGCCGGTGAGGAGAAGGTGTGAGGAGCAGAGGAACAGGAAATCACAACACAGGTTGTAAAATAAAAAAATGCTCTTTACCTATGAAGACAGGATTTTTCAATTAGAAAATTGTGGGAATTTTTTCAGACAACTTGATTATTTAAAAATCTCTCTCTCTCTCTCTCTCTCTCTCTCTCTCTCTCTCTCTCTCTCTTTCTGTCCTTCTCCCTCTCCCTCTCTTTCCCTCTCCCTCTCTCTCCCTCTCCCTCTCCCCCTTTCTCTTTCTCTGTTCCTCCTTCCCACCCTCCTTGAGGAGACTTCAAACTGACAATCATCCCACATCTGCTTCCAGAGTACTTACATTGCAGGTATATTCCTCAAAGCTTAGTCCTGAATTCTACTATTCTCAGCTAACCATTCCAAATATCTAACCAGGTATTTAAACATTTTCTAACTAAACACACTGAGAGATGCCCCCTCTCTATTTTTACATTGAATTTTCCCTAAATTACTCTTTCTTTCAATTATTTCCTGAGACTTCTCACTGCAAGGTGCCCTCTAATGTGCTTAGTAAGAGCAGAATTGTCTGTGAACTTAACTTTGTTCAAACACAAAAGTAGCAAATGACAGGTGAGTAGAGGACAAGAGCTAGATGCAGATGAAGACACACAGGGTATTGACATTCAAAGTGTTAACCAGAACTCATCTCCTGGAAGTCTGGAACTAAATAATTAGATGAGTGTCAAAGAGGAAACTTTCATCTGACTTTTCTGAACTCCAGCCCACTCACCTGTTATTAACAATCTTCAATTGCCCTTCCCATATCCTTTGATCCCCATGCCATGATCATAACATGTTACCACTTATAGCCTGTGTGATCCTGAGGATTAGAAGGTGCTAACATCATCTGGCACTTCCTCTGAAGTACAAAAAGTGTACAAATGAAAAGGAAGAGGAACCATCCCTCAACCTTCGTGTTTGAGGAAGTTTCCATCTGTACCAAGACAACAGCCAGAAAAAAAGGAATCACACTGAGATGTGTAGTATGGGAAGACCACAACACATAGAAGACAAGTTTCCTTTGCCTGGGTTGTCAATGCCTTACTACAAAATGAATCTGACATCAAATAAAATGGGTACTCTCTATTCCATTAAAATTATGTTACAATCTTTCATGTGTTTAAAACAGTGCATTGTTATTTAAAGTTCTATTAATAAAGACCTTAAATTTAAGCCAGGAGGTCGTGGTGCACACCTTTAATACCAGCACTCGGGAGGCAGAGCCAGGTGGATCTCTGTGAGTATGAGGCCAGCCTGGGCTACCAAGTGAGTTCCAGGAAAGGTGCAAAGCTACACAGAGAAACCATGTCTTGAAAAACCAAAACAAACAAACAAACAAACAAAACATTAAATTTAGATTAAATGAGGAGACATGCAAATAATGCATATGATAAACATTGTCAGTGGTTAAAGTTCCTTGTTAAAACTCATACTTTCTGAATATATTAAAAATATAATCTGACTTCATGGTTTTGGTAAAGTGATAAACTTAACCCTATGTGAACAAAAAGGATATTAAAAAATCAGTTAAATTCAGAATATCTATAAAGTATATGTTTTTATTTGATATTCTCTAGAAACAAAATCTTTCAGGTACTTATGACATTTTTAACGAATCACACAAAATATTAATACTATTGTTATTGTTTCCAGTGAAAAATCATGGAATTCATCATCATGAGTGTGCAACAATATTATATCAATAACTACTAATGAAAACCAAAATATTGAAAGATATATGCACAACATTTCATTGACATGGAAGGAATTGGCGGCAGCATGTTTTTGTCTCTACTCTCTAATAACTAATAATTTACTTTATAAGAGGATAGAAATAGTTTTCTCCAAAGGAAGAGACCAGAAAGAATCTTACTACAACTTGACATACTATGTTTGGTAGAAATCTATAGGAGGGAGGCCTGCCATTCTCTGAATGGAAACAGAGGCAGAGTGGAAGTGGGGGAGAAGAGGAAAGGTGAGTAAGGACTGAGAGGAGAGGAAAGATTGGAAACTTGGTCAGGATGTAAAATAAATAAATTAATTTAAAAAAAGAATTTAACCTAGTTAACATTACCAAAGTTTTATAATTTCAAAAGGTATTTCTGATAAGAGTAAAATTAAATGAGAAAAAAAATAATAAATTTTAAGAAACTTTGGAAGATGGAAATAAAAAAGATATTACTTCCAAAATAGCCTATAGCCTACACAAGAAATGCATGGCCCAAAAATTAAGAAACGTGAGCATACAAATCTATTTCTAAATGCAGGACTTTTAGCAGTTTTCCTCTGTCCTCTTCCAGAAAGGAATCCACCAGCTTTACTTTTCCTGTTCAAATTCCCTCTTGTCCTGAGAACTGCCTCTACATCAGATAAAAGATCATGTAGTCCCTTAACAGTCAAGTGGGACTTCTTCACACTGACCACCAATAATACACAGACACAGACAAATAAAAACAAAAAACAAAAGAACAAATTAACATTGTGAAATCTTATTAATGTCTTTGTATAGATACCAAATATATTCAGGCATGAAATAAAATGACAGAAAAGAAACAAATATATGGGACATAAGGGTAAGAGGACAGGTGTAGTGGGTATTTGCTCCACTCAATTTCTTGGGCTAGCTAGCCTGAAAGAGGTGGTGCTTCTTGCCTGCCTACCTGGCCTCTTAAAAGGGAAGAGGTAGGGGGTCTGGAGCTCTGTTGGACAAGAAAGCTTTCTGGTGTGGGTTTCACAACCTGGTCTGGAGCTTTCCACATCTTTCCCTGGCAGACAAAGAGGCAACAACATCACTTCATTTTGTATAAGGGAATGTGTGATCTCTATTCCATCCCTTAATAAATAAACTTTGTTCCCAGAAATCCATTAATTTCTTGCTTTATCTGGCACCCAACATGAATTGAGCCCCATGGCCTATGGCTAGTCTAGGCATGATATCTGGCTCCAGCCTCCACAGCTGCTGCTGCTTTCCATGCTCCAATTTCCTAGAGGAACCCCAAGCCAAGCAAGCCCTTCCATGCTCCAAGCCACCAAGTCCCTCCTGCCCAGCATCTACATTCCATGGCCCCAACCCACTTTGGCACTTCTCTGATCCCACCACATTGTGCATTTGAGATGTTTGTTGCTACATGCTAGCCCATGTATAATCAGTCTGTCATCTGCCTGAGTGGAGCCCAGCTAGGCTCCACTCCAGGTCCTGGAGCTTGTGTATGCTCAAACTTCATCTTTTAAAATAATTGCTCTGAGCCCCTCATGACACCTGAAAGATAAGCAGATTATAAATGGGAGCCTGTACATATGAGAGAGTTAAAAGACATTAAGGAAGCAATAGCTACCTATGATATGCATTCACCATATATGAGACAGACATTAAATATGTGATCCTCAAGGAACAGAATAATTCCAAACAAATGTAATAATTAATCTCAGCAATATTAGAACATTGTCATCAGTTTTGATGGAAAATTTGGTTATGAAAAGAGGCTAAGGCCCTTGAACAGCAAGGTAAGATTAGAGGTTTTGAGATTTACTGTGGAATAATGCTTTTCTACACTGGTTTAATAAAATGTTGATTGGCCAGTATTCAGGCAGGAAGTATAGATGGGGCAAGCAGATAGGAGAATTTTGGGAAGTGGAAGGCTGAATCAGGAGACTCCAGCCTACTGTCCAGGGAGCAGCATGTAATGTCACAGGTAAAGCCACCAAAGATGTGGTGACATAAAGATTAACAGAAATGGGCTGAGTTTAAGTGTAGGAGATAATAGCCAGGCAGTTTTAATTAACATAAGCCTCTGTGTGTTTACTTGGGTCTAAGTGTCTGTGGACCAGGCAGGACACAGGAAAACTTCAGCTACAGATATTTTTCAAGATCAAATTCTTAGTGAGGGCTGTTTTGCTGATGTAAATTAACAAGCTCTCTTTGATGAGCATACTTTGTCCATATGCACTAAGGCAGCCTTAAATGCTTGGGATAAGATCTCAGAATTAGGGAAAGAAACTTAGCCATATAATACTAACGTCATACAAGGCTCAAAAGAACACTTTACTGACTTTTTGAAAAGATTTACTAGAGTTGTGAACATAACAATATTAGATCAAGAAGTTAGATGAGTAATAATTAAATCTTCAGCTTTTGAAAATACTAATTTAGAATGTAAAAAAGATACTTGCACCTTCAAAGGTCAGATCAGCACCCATAGAAGAATGGATCCAATACACAATCAGTATTGAGTCTCTTAACTAATGGTGGTGCTTGGATAGGAGAAGTGATTTCCAAAGACATAAAGAGACATCAAAGTGTCAAAGAGACATAAAGGCATCAAAGTGTTAAATGTTTTAATTATGATAAACCAGGCTATATAAGAAGAAATTGTACACAAGGTACTCCTAGAAATAATATTTCTTCTAGGAATGACCCAAACTGAAGGTCCCAATTGTTTGGATTATGTAGAAGATGAGCCAAAGTTTGATAATCAATACAGGTCAACAAGAGACAAACAAGGCAACCCTTTACTATTGGGAAATGGTTTTGGGGGGCCTCTCACAGGCCTCCAAGTCAAACATGGTCTATTCATTTCCAGTCACTGTGAAGAAAACTCTTCCCAAGAACAATTAGAAAACATAGTGCCTAAAGTTAAAAAAAACAAAACAAAACAAAAAACAAACAAACAAAAACCAAAAAAACAAAAACTATATTGCACTGGGTGATAGAATAGCTTTGAAAAATGATCAAAAATTCCAAGAAAAACAATAAAACAATCATTTTGGCAGACTCCCATGAATGAACAAAAGCCAAAGCTAAGGTATAAATAAATAACACTATAAGTGAAGGCTTGCTGGACATAGGAGCAGATGTGACTATTATTACTACAGAATTATGGCATCTGAATTGACCTCTTCAAGAGGTAGATCCTCAGTTCCTAGGGATCAGAACTCTACCTCAGGAAAAACACAGCATCAGATGTATTGAATAAATAGGGCCAGAAGGACAGAGATAAAGGCTGAGGCCAATGTAGCAGTGTATCTATGAGGTCATGATCTCTTACAGCAGTGGAATATCTAGATTAATATTCCTCCAATCTCAGAAGTGAACTATAAACCAATTCATGTTTCTAGAATAATATTATAAGACACTGTAAAAAAAAAAACCAAAAAAACAGTTGGATCTATTTATACCAATATTCTTTACAATGTAATAACTCACTCCCTAAGTGTCAATATCTCTTTGCTTCTCAGTAAAGTTGTAGTCAAAACTCAATTATAAATTAAAACTGGCTTTGGAGGTGGAGTGTGACCCTCCCCTTCTTTAAATCCAAGCATTAAAAAAATAACTTCCTTGTTAAAAAAAAAAAAAGTAAGTTCCTGTATAACATCAGATGAGCAACCTAGTATATGACAGAAAAAAACCCAAAAATTTAGGGACTTTTGTTTCAAAATTCTATTTCTTCTCATACTTATTCTTGAATCTTTTGAACATTTCTTTAGCTAGAATGATATACTAAAATTTAAGCTTTGCATTTTGATATTAATAATGTTTAAGTTTTCCACAGTGAACAATAAATTTTCTTAGTAGTACCTATTGGTGAAATTATTAAGGCCACTCCACATAGTTAAAAGAAGGTTTATTTTGTGGGGTAACTTACAAATGAAGGGATAGGTTGTAGGGTCTGGCAAAGGTATCACGGAGTCTGGCAGTGTTCTCTGGAGAACTCTGCTTGGTCTACCTCCTGTGTCCAGCGTCCCAGAACCAAGAGAGCGCCCTCCTCTCAATCCTGGGTCTTCTGCTTCTTCCTCTGCCCCACCTTGTGGGCGTGACCATTACCAAAGCTTCAATGGGGGTTGGAACTTCCAGGCCAATGCTGGGATGGCTATCCACTACATCTCCCCCTTTTGTCTAAATAAGAAAGTTCTAACCTAATACAAGACTATATACAAAGAGATGGTTATCAAATATTGTCCAGGAGTAATGAGGGATAATGACCTAGATAAGTTGGAACTACAATAAGAGCAAACAATATCAAGCAAAAAACACATAGTAAAATCCAGGGAAGTCTAGAGCATGGGTAGGTGGCATGTTACACAGATCATTCTAAAAGATGTCCTATCGTAAAGAACCTGAGTCTAATACTTAATATATTCTATCTAAGATATTATATATGTATATATACTAAGTTGTAACTATAACTGCTAATCTTCAACCTCATCAAAGACCTGAGAAGGAATATAATAATACCTGAGAAATGGAAGAAGGATGCAAGCAAATTTCAGGAGTCTTGCAAGAGTAGACAGAGACAGCTGGCAGCCTGGACAGTCACCTAATGTTTCTCAGCATCATTGGTGCATTCAAATTGGCTACAGGCCTAGAGTATCTGACAGACCATTTTCAGAAGCAGGAATTCTTGGCAAAGTATAGTGGTCTGGACATTTACTATGTTTCTTACTTGACATTATTCTTATTGGTTGTAGTTCCACTTTTGTTTATGTTATTACACTTCCTTTCTCCTGGACAATACTTGATAATTGTTCTTACATTATGTAGTTTTGTATTAGGTTTTGAACCTTCTTATTTGAACAAAAAGTGGAAGAATAGTGAATATTTGCTCCACCCATGTCCTTGGGCTAGCTGGCCCCAAAGATGTGGTACTTCTTGCCTATGTGACCTCTTAAAGGGCAGAGAGAGGGGGTTGTGAGCTCTCTTGGAGGTGGAAGACTTCCTGGTGCATAGTTTGGTGACCTGATCTACAGCTTTACCCATCTTTCCCTGGGAGACAAAGAGGCAATAGTGACACTTCATTTTGTATAAGTGAGTGTGTGATCTCCATTTTATTCCTTAATAAATAAGTCGTCTTCCCAGGAATCTGTAGATTTCTTGCATTATCCAGGACAGAGAGAGTTGAGAACATAATTTATTTTATATGGGATTATAAATATAAATTAAACCCTCATGATCAGTAGAATACAACAAAGAAACATTAGCAGATGAAGTCTGTATGTCTTAGGCTTTCTACCACTGTAAAGAGACACCATGACCGTGGTAGCTCTTACAAATGAAAACATTTAATTGAGGTGGTAGCTGAGAGTTTGAGAGATTTAGTCCACTATCATCATGATGGGGATCATGGCAGTGTGCAGGCAGACATGTTGCTGGAGAAGGAGATGCTACATGTTGATATGCAGGCAACAGGAAGTAGTCTATGTCACTGGGAGTAGCTTCATCAAAGGAGAACTCAAAGCCCATCCCCACAGTGATACACTTCCTCCAACAAGGTCACACATCCTAATAGTGACACTTTCTCTTGGGCCCATTTTCTTTCAAACCACCACAAATTCTATTCAAATTTAAAAATACACTCTTAAAAATGTGCACAAAATTTTATTTATTTATTTATTTGTTAATTTATGGTTTTTCGAGACAGGGTTTCTCTGTGTAGCTTTGTGTCTTTCCTGGAATTCACTTGGTAGACCAGGCTGGCCTTGAACTCACAGAGATCTGCCTGCCTCTGCCTCCCGAGTGCTGGGATTAAAGGCGTGCACCACCACCTCCTGGTAAAAATGTGTACAAATTTGTAAATAATCTTGAGGATTGGAATAAGAGGTAGAATATAGGCAGAAGAGAAGAGGGGAGGGAGGAAAGGAAGGCGAGAGTAGAGAAAGAGAAAGTGAATATGACATGTTCTATCAGACTAATTGTAATTTTGAGAGAAGGAAGAAAAAGTTTTGAACAATTTTTAAAAGCATATGTACAAATCATTATAGCATCTATTCTAACAAGTAAATAATTCCCCAACAAAAACTAAATATACTTTCCAACTATGCTTCAGACAATGTGTAGAAGAATGAATAAAACAACCACATTGAGGGAAGAAGAAAGATTCTGATTTAAGTGGGATGTGAATTCAATGGAGTTATTAAGACAAGGGCCAAAAAAGAAAAGCCAGCAGAGTTTTATATTCTACTTGATAAATTTGTTTCCCATAGGGTAAGAGTCAGCCATTCTGAGAACACTACTCTGTGCTCTGAATTGAGCAGCCACACAAATTAACAGGATGGTGAGAAGTTGAATTCTCAAGGATGGAGTAGGTGCAGAGAAGAAAGAGGATAGGGTCAACCTGTCAGTGTGAATGCTTATTCAGCTTAAAACATGGCAATGGATACATATAGAAACATATGTGCATAGCTAGGTATAGCACACACACATTGTGAGTTCTTGTTCTTTTACTTCATAATTTTCTTGTTACTCACTAAGGACTTCTAGGAAGAGTTTATAAAACATTTATTGTTTTCATTAAATGAAAGCAGGAAATGAGGAAGCCATTTTATTCATGCAATACCTGAAGGCAAGAATCAGCTTTAATGTGATAAAAATTCTGAGCTCTCAGTGAACAAATGCTGGCTTGGTGCTGGTGAAATGCACATAATGTTCTAGTCTCCAAGTTTCAGTCACTCTGGTCCAGGCTTTAGTCTTGGTCATAATTTTTACTAACAGTATGCACAATCATAAACCTTTTAAGTTTACAATTCCATCCTTTTTCCTAAATGATTCAAATTTTATATGTATACCATCCCCATTTAACATATTTAAATCCTCATTACATTAAAGTATTTCAATTTTAGAAACCTGGGTAACCTGTATCAGAAAAATAACAGATTCTGAAGTCTGCTATATTCGAGGCAACTCTGTGAGTTTATTACTGATTTCTAAATTTAATGAAAAATACCCTACAGTTCAGGTGTGTTCATTCCCATTATCTTTTAATCAGGTACTTTGGATAAGCTCATTTTGCTACCTTTATAATGCCTAGAAATGTAAGTATAAACAATTCATAATAAATCATTTAATGAACTCTGCCAATAATCTTTGTTTAGAGAATAAATTTAAAAAGAATGTCAAGATAAATGATCTCTTTATGTATGTGTCCAAAACTTCACTATGTTTGGTTTCCAGCAGCATTATTATACTTTGTAATTCACACAAAAAGAAACTTGCTTCCCCAAACATCTTTTCAACAGCTCATTGGGGTTATTTTCTGAATAAATAGTAATTATATCTATTATTTGCCTCAACTAGGTAACTTATAGAAATTAAGCCAAAAATTTTAGAAACATTTTAGGAGAATACTTTCAAAAGTAAATCAAATACTACGCTATAAAATAGGTTGAAAAGTTTGTGTTAATAATTGGAACTTTTACACAAAACTGTAGTATATGTACTTATTTTGCAAGCTAGTTATTGTTAGAACCCTTATGATAGAAGTTTTGAAGCCTTATAGTTTTTTTCTGATGTTTGAACTAAAACAAAAATGTGTTAAATATTTGAAAAGGAAGAGTTAGAAAATTATTGATTTGATAATATACATGGAACAAAGCAACTAGTCATAGTACTTACAGCAGAAAGTCACGATTCTCCATGACCACTAGACTCCCACTTGGCTATGAATATGCTTCAGAGTCTCTGTCTGTTCCCAGCTGTGCCAGGCTGGGAACCCTGAGCTCCTGCCCTCTCCCAGAAGTCAAGGCTTGATACCTTGCTGCAGCACAGAGGCCCATGGGCCACACTAACTGGAAGCACAACACAATCTGTGAGGAAGTGCTGATAACTAAGAAATCACCAATTGATTGAGTAAAAAATAAGGTAATTACAGTGAGGTGAAACACAATTTAAATTATGTAAAAATACATCAGCAAAATACATCATCATATTTCATCAAAATATATTTTAATCAGCAAACAGTAGTTAAGTTTAGGTAACTACTACTACCACAAATAATGAAAGAGTAAATGTATGAAAACAATGAACACCTGGCAAAGGCTTTCAGGAAAAAAAATCAGAAATTGAGGTACAAACACACATGAAAATAAATTCTCAGTAAGTTTCTTAAAGGTGGCTTTTATGACATAAAGATTCTTAAAATATATACATGTATACATATATGAAGGAAATCTAAACCAAATAACAGGAGAGACAATGCCTCAACTAAAAATCTTTCACCCCCTAGTAAAACATCCACTATCAGCAATGGATTACATCATTTGAATCATTGGGCAAAATGGACCCAATAAAAATCCACCCAAACCTCAGACTGTTGGTTGCTAAGACTGTTGGTTGTTCCCACAAATTGATAGTAGGCACTTACTGTTGAAAACAACATTTACATATCTCATTGTGCATGGAAAAGTCAAGTTGGTGCCTAACTGGAGCCTTCACCATACTGACTAGTGTTCATGGAACTGGAAAAAACTGCATGCTATGGGAAAAGAAAACACCAACAGAGCTATAGAACCTACATTCTACAACAGTGACCTACTTTATGCCACACTGTTCTGATAGTGACAAAAATGTTATAGGAGTATCCAACTATTCTCTGGCTAGCTTTAAGGCCCATTTTATGAGATTGAACCTGTGCCTGACGTTGCTGATTGACACTAAAAGTGTGCAAGAGTCGATAACCCATGGGGCTACAGTAAACTAAATATTAGTCTTCCACTAAACGACTACAGTAATGATTCTTGCCAGGTAGTGGTGACACACACCTTTAATCCCAGCACTCATGAGGCAAAGCGAGGCAGATTTCTGTGAATTCCAGACCAGCCTGGTCTACACAGCGAGGTCCAGGACAGGTACCAAAACTATACAGAGAAACCCTGTCTCGAAGGAAAAAAAAAAAGATTCCTAAAGATAGTCTGCTATACTTGTAGGTCAATGCCTTGCTTAGCTATCATCAGATTAGCTGCCTCTTGCAGTAGATGGGAGCTAACACAGAGACTCACAACTGGACTATATATGTATGTATGGAGAGAGAGAGAGAGAGAGAGAGAGAGAGAGAGAGAGAGAGAGAGAGAGAGACAGACAGACTTTGGAACACTCAATCCTGAACAGGATGTTTTCATCTGCTGTGGGATAATGCTCTTATACACTGGTTTAATAAAATGCTGGTTTAATAAAATTGACCAGTAGCCATGCAGGAAGTATAGGTGGGATAAGCAGACAAGGATAATTCTGGGAAGAGGAAGGCTGAGTCAGGAGATGCCAGCCTGCCATCCAGGGAGCAGCATGTAATAGCACACAGGTAAAGTCACAGAACACGTGGCTTCATATAGATGAACAGAAATGAGCTGAGTTTAAGTGTAAGAGCTAGTCAGTGTGATACACCTGAGCTAACAGCCAAGCAGTTTTAATTAATATTAATACTCAGAGTGATTGTTTTGTAAGTGGGCCATAGGACTGCAGGGGCTTGGTGGGAACTGAGAATATTCATTCATCATATACCTCTCCTTGGGCTCAGAGAGCTATGAGGAAAAAAAGGCAGAAAGATTCTAAGTGTCAGAGAGGAGGGATGACTACAAAGAAACGGTATCTTCAAAACACAGCTAGACTGATGCACATGTGAATTCACAGAGACTATGACAGCATGCACAGGGCCTGCATAGGTTGAAGCCATTTGGTGTTCCTGCATTGACAAGGGGAAGTAAACATGTGTTCCCATTCCTAAGAAGAAAAGGTTGTGGTGTTGGGGGGGTGGGGAAGGATCTGGAATAAGTTAGGGGAGGGGAAATTAGGATCAGAATATATTTTATGAAAATTTTATTTTCAATGAAAGAAAACACATATTAAAAATAATATAATAAAAACATTATGAAAGAGAATCATTATATGTCATTATTCTATGGATTGAATGATATAACTCAGAAGTAAAACTATTAATACAGCTTCCTCAGACTTTAATAACTAAGTAGAATAATAAATGAAATACCTGATCTGCATTAAAATATTAAAGATTATATAGTAATTGCATGTCTAAATTTTGATCTTTCAATAAAAGACTAAGGTTTTCATAGTATCCAATAAGAATTTAAAATAAATGATCATACATTTGACCTTAGATAAGACACCAATAAATTTGGAAAATCAGAAACCTTGAAACCAAACTGGTTGAAAACATAAACAGATAATCTAATTAAACATAGGAGATCCTGAATTAAAAATGCTGTGAGAATCACAATGATTATGTGTTCCAAGGACTTTGTACAGGAAGTAAAGTAGTCGAATAATCTCAAGGCTTGTGATGAAGATTTAACAGCAGTACATGTAAGGGAAGGGAGAATAACACTGACCTTGCCAAATGCTGTGAAGATTATGAGCTCTTCTGCAGTTAGGGAGCTCAAATACATATTCCTAAGTAGAAAAATATGCTTCCAAAGTTAGCGGGTACAAAGCAAGAAATTAAAATCTGTCCAACTCTCAACAAAACAGATCAATTCATCAGGAATTAGACAGATTCCATAGAGTTTTATCCATGAGCACTTGCAATGTCTTATTTTAGGAAGAGCTTTTTCAAATATTTAAAATACTATTAAGTTGAAAATCATACTAGTTACCAAAGTATCAGGCAAAAAGTTTATAATTCTTATGTACAACTTAATGTTGATATAATTTTCAAATTGATGCATAAAATGTAAAGATAAGTCAATGTCAGTTATTTTTTGAAATCTTAAAACTGGATTTCTTCTGAAAAGGAAAATGGAGTGAGTGTATTTGAAGACATGTTTAAATCCCTAGCCAATCTGAAAGCCTAGAAACAAAAATACACTCATTAGAGAAAGAATACTTCCTTTTTGATAAAGTTGAAGTTTTAGATCAACAAAGAAAAGGCATCTATTAAAAATAATATAAGTACAAGTAACACATTTGATCAAATTTTAGGAAAATATTATTAGTCAACAAGACAGAATTGAAGAAAGAGTGGTTGTGTAAATATAAGACATACAGTCAAATTAGAATTTCTTTTTTTCAGTTTATTTATGTTTTATAATTAAGAAAAATTTTTCATTCCTTTTACACACCAATCAAAGATCCCCCTCTTCCCTCCTCCTGCCCCTCCAGCCTCTCCTCCAACCCACTACTCACTCCCCCTTCAAGAAGACAAGGCCTCCCGTGGGGAGGCACATCCAGTAGAGGCACATCCAAGCCCTTCCCCCTGCCTCAAGGCTGCATGGGTGTCCCATCATAAGTAGTGGGCTCCAAAAAGCCCCCTCATGCATCAGGGATGGATTCTGATTCTACCACCAGGGAGCCACCCAAGTAAATCAAGCTAAACAATTGTCTTAGCATGCAGAGGGCCTAGTTCAGTCCCATGCAGGCTCCACAGCTGTTGATGCAACTTTCATGAGTTCCCACTAGTTTGGTTTGGTCATCTCTGAAGGTTTCCCCATCATGATCCTGATTCATTTGCTTATAGAATCCCTCCTCTCTCTCTCCAACTGGAGTCCTGGAGCTCTGCCTGGTGTTTGGCTGTGGATCTTTGCATCTGCATTAGAGAAAAGCTCTGTAATGACAGATAGGGTATTCACCCATATGATCAATGGAGCAAGCCAGTTCAGTTCAAGCACTCTTTCTAATAGTCCAAGTAGGTGTCATCCTTGGGAATTCCTAGCAACTATTGGCAAACAGAATCCAAGAACACATCAAATTAGAAATTCTTATAACAAATTTTGATATAAATATACTCATACGCTATCCAATAAAATATTATTACTGGTTTACCTGAGAATGATGCTTAACAAATTTCCTTGATCCCTTTTTGCTAAATTTGACAACCTTAAAGAGGAAAACTAATTTGCAGATAAATCCTATGAATAAAAACAAAATATATAAAAAAAAAGAGGGAAGGAACTTTATATAGAAGCCCTAGAGTCTACAACACAGCATTGTAAAACTCACGGTTTTGTTTGTTTGTTTGCTTGTTTGTTTGTTTTTGAAAAACATATGCTGCATTTATTATACATAAAAGGTTGGTATTTAAATTTTTTCTTTATTATTTCAAATCATCTCAAAAGGTAAACATAACAGACCAGAGATAATAAACCAAAGTAAAAATGACTAATGAATCAATCTTCACTCCTTTCTAAAATTTTGGATATTCAAATCTACATCTTCATTTAAATAACTTTTCTGAGATACAATTTACATACATTAAAATTTAATGTAAAATCACAAAATTACATTCTAATTGTATGATTCACTGGGTTCTGACAAGTGCACCATCATGTATCTCTGATCATAATCGAGGTAGACGAAGTTCAATCATCTCTAAGATCCACTGGTACTGTTATGTAATATCTTTATACCTTCTTACCTGGTATTTTGAGTCACGTATCTGCTTGCTTTTTTAAAATTCTAGAAGAATTAGATCTTTTTTTTTTTTTTGAGATTACAGAAGGTCTTCATTTTTTGTGATTTCACGTAGTTCTTAACAATGAACTTTTACTCATATTACAATCATAAAGAGCCAAATAAATTGTTGTTAAATATAATTTTGCTTCAAAGATTTTACAAATATAAACAGCAACAGCAGTAAATGTCATATTACTATACATGTGCAAGCTCTATAGACCCAAAGAAGGAAGTGGGAAGAAAAGGCATATCGATACCACAAGAACTGAGAATGGTGGCAATTTCACCTACTTAGGAGAACAGGGCAGTGGGATCACAAGTTCAAGGCCAGCCTGGATAAATTACCAACATCCTGTTTTAATTTTATTTATGTGTACATATCTATGTGAGCTGTGTAAGACTATGTAACATCTCTTCTAGGTTCCAATTTTCAATTCCTGGCCTTCCAGCCTCCATGAGAACAACATAATCAAATATGCACAAGAAAGCTAAAGAAAGGAAAGCTGATGAACAAGATATACTTAAACCTTAAGCTAAGTACTGATTTTAATTTTAATAAGTAGAAGTAGTTAGAAATTGAGCATTGGATTGTAAGTATTTTATTTATAAACATAGAAGCAATAACCACAAAAGTATACAAGGCTTAAGGCTTCTATGTTTTAATTTTTTCCTTACTAAGTAAACTAATTTTGCAATTGAGAACTAACAAAATGGCTTTAGAAAGCCAATGGCATGATGTTCAAAATAAACACAGAAAGAATGGGATAAAATGTCTTATTTTTCTAAACAATGACATTTCCTTCATTTACATATTCACTAGTGTAGTAGAAAGTAGATGATTCTACAAACTAAACCCGCTATAAGCCTAGCAAATACATCTGTTTACAAAACACAGGGCTTTCTTATTGCCTTGTTATGAGTGTATACTCAATCACCTGCGATAATAGGAGACAAAAGTCACCTGGACACTTTAATACCACAAATAAGCCCCTGTGTAAATTTCGGTGCTAGTTTCCACCTTTGCCTCTACCTAAGCTCTTTGCCATATGATTAGTAATTGCATAAACATTGCAGTTTCACTGTCCCTTTGTCGTCCTTCTCCCACACTTTCATCCAACTATTGACATGAAATGAAATGATTGAAAAGTGGTCGTGAGAGAAATAATGCATTTCCATTTCCAGATGGCCAAGTTATGAAAGCTAGGAGTGATAGGAAGTGACAACATGCCCACACGGTTGGGCTTGCCTGGCGCACCGCCTAGTTATTTCCAGTTCAAAATAGCCATTTCTGGGTTAAAACATCTCGAGTGATTAGGACTCCGTGGCTTTGCATAACTGCGTAAAGTGCGCGCAGCCATGTAATCTTCATGCATGCGTGGAGTAGCCACACGGGTTCCTGTATGCATGCGTGACCCAACCTTTATAAAGCCGGCGCCATCTTCCATGACCCTCTTCTTGTCCCCTTAACCATGTGTGTGTTTCACACAGGCCTGTCACGTTTCCCTCTATCCTCTCTCAATAAAAACTCTTCTGTGGTCTTGTCGTGTTTGGGACATTTTCTCGCAGGGTAAGAGCGCCAAAATAACTAACAAGGAGTTCAACAGAAAATGCTAATTGTCTTGAATTTATGTGGTGCTGTTTCTCAAATGTAATGGTATGCAGATTCCAATAGACCATTTGCTCTTTATTACTCAGGCAGATCTTCCACAGCATCTTAGATTCCTGCTGTCAGTTATGTACCATTCTATGCAGGGATGTTATGATGAGCACACACTCACATAAGGAGAGTATTTTTTATATTATTGTGTATCCCTTGGATCAATTCATTAGGAACAATGCTGACCATGTAAAAACAGACAGCAGGCTGTTAAAGGCCTTTGGAGTCAGTGACATAATCAGTGAAATGAGAACATATCTTCATGCTGGTGTCGGCGTTCTCCTTCAGTCTTTTGCTGTATTAACTGGTGGGGAATAACTTCAGGCACTAACTCATCTGAACTTACTGCCCTGCCTTTATGACCTCCCAGTGTCTGCTTGTATTTCTTGTCTTTTCTTCCTCATTTTCTTTTCTCATGCAATAAAACTATTTGATTTACTCTATTTTCCTTTTATTTTACTTCTTCACATATACAGGAGAGTTTCTCCCTCTGGCCCTTCAGAGGATGTGTAAAAAGGCTCCCTTTTTCCCATTTGCTGTGCTTTCTTGTTGACTTCTCAGCCAGCCAATTCTTATGCAGCTGCCCTGTAAACTAATGCCCTCCTTGACAAGAAATTCCATCTGCATGATTACGTTGACTTCAGGAGTAACTGAGATGCTGTGCTCATATATAATAGAACTGAAATGCTAGATGCAAGTTTTATCTTATTTCTTAGGTTGTTTGTGAAATCTCGGATCTGACCTGAACTTCTTTCTTATCAATTCCTTTTGAAGAACAACATTACTTTAATTCAAGAGTCCAGCATAACACATTAAAATTTTCTGTCTCCATTCCTCTGCCTACTTAGGCTTTAATAAACAAGCTACTAAAAAAATGATTCTTTGATTCCTAGGAAGTACATAGTACTGATCTCTCAATTACAGAACAGGATATCCTGGTGGGATGTGGCTTCCAGGATGATTTGTCATTTTAACTCCACAGTACTCTTATATGGGTTTTATTATCTTTTTCATGAACTTTCATTATTATCTGAAGCATGAAATGCAAAAACTAACTCACCGTAATGTTTAATCTTGATTGTCAACTTGGCTAGGTCTAGAATCATCTGGATATAATCTCTCTGTACATCTAAGGGAATATTTCTAGAGATTTGACTGAAGAGAAAAGATCCACCCTAAAAGTAACTGTTAGCACCCCCTCGATTGGAATCTTATGTTAATAAAAAGTGAAAAGAGAAAAAAAAATCTGAGGACAAGAATTCATATCTCTTGGTTTCCCAACTCTAATTTTTTTTTTTATGATGAACTGCCTCATGTTTCTCCATGTCAGTCTGTGTCCTCTTAAACCTCAGGGTACAATATATCCCTGTTCTCTTAAGATTTTTCTGATCAGGCTTTTAGTCATAGTGATGAAAACTAAAACCTGAAGCTTGAAGTGCAAAGTATGTTGAGATAGTAAAACTGTAGGTAAGAAAAAAAAGTATATATATATACTATTTTAAATTATATCCAAAATGAAAAGCATTTGCCTACTGGATAAAGCAGTAGCAGGCATTGTGACTTCCATGCTAAATCTGTCTTTTCTTTTGCCCAAGGTTTTAGCAATATGGTTAGAGATTGTAAACGCTGGCTGCTTGGAGCTTTACAGCCTCTGGGTCATCTTCCTTCCATACCATTGATGGGAAAGGTAGGGAATTAAAAAGTGGTCACCAACCAGGGGTGCTAAATTACATAGAGTTCAAAACAAAGAAAGAAACACAAAATATGTCAGAACACAGTCCATGAATGAAACTGTGTGAGAATTTTTGAGAGCTTGTGAGAAAACTCCAAGTAAACCCGTCCAGAGTCTGTAGCAATGCTTGGGGTGCTCTGGTGCCCCTCCCAGGTGCAGTAAATAGGAGTGGGTTTGCTGCAGATTGCCCATCACGTTACTTTTGGTATTAAAAACTGGTTCGAAGCACGGGTTGCCCTTGGGATTACATTCAGCCTAAAACTCACGTGAACTTTGCTCATGACCTTGCTTAACCCTCAGAACATAAATTGTCCGGTGCCCTGAATAGAATTATGGAATGAGACAATTGTGGATATCCAAAGTTGGATATTGCCTAAGACTTTAGTCTGTCTCAGTCTCCCAGGTTCATGTTACCAACTAGAGCAGTAACAATCTTAGTTTAGAAGTAAGAAATATTCTATAAGAGATATTAATATTTCACCTTCATTCAGGTCATGTTAAAAGCTACATACATACATACACACACACACACACACACACACACACACACACACACACACATACACACACACACACACGGACACATATCTCCCCATATACATGTAGAAACTTGAAGTACAAACAAAACTTTAGAAACCTTTTGCTTTTCAAAATCTTATAAAACCTGATACCCTCTTTGGACTGTTGCCTGGAGAGTTCTGAGTATCTTGGATCTAAAACTTTCCATTTCCTTTGTAATATTGACTTGGCACCTCTCCTGGCAATTATTGTTTTTGTGGCCTAAATTGAAATCCCAATTTTGACATCCTCTTACATGGGCATTTTTATTGGCTCACAAAATTGCCTTCACTATGGAGTGTGCACTGCTCATATTTCAAAGATGGAGAGAAACTTTCTAAGATGCATAAAGATATGATTCATGATAATTATGCCAAAAATGTAAGTGGCTTGTTCAAGATAATCTAAATATTCAAATATGACAAGCCCATAACGGGCATTTACAGCTGTTCCAGTAATAAAAATTACATTTTCTTCAGGAGAGTTGTTCATTGAAAGGAAGCAATCTACTTAAATATTTGCAGAAAATAAATCCAAATATAATCTGCTTAATAATTCCATTATTAAATTAAAATGTATTGGGAAAATTATGTAAGATTGAGTATCTGAAAATGTGAGAAATGTCCTGAAAACAGTTACAAATTCTAGGACAACTACAATTATAACAGTGTTAATAAATGCAACCAACCTTCTATTTGAAGTTCCAAAATTTGAAAAAAAAAAAAAAAACAGGCAAGCAATATACTCCTAATCTTTTTTGACATAAATAAAATCTATGTTGATTAGTTGAGGATTGAGAAAAGTGTGCCTTGTCACAAAAGTTTCAGCCAGTAACACTTACAAGTCTACTAACTAAAGGCTTCTCTCCACAGACCTGTATGTACCCAACTGGACCAAGGCAGCAAACACCCAATGCAAATACACAGCTATCTGTCAATATTTTTTGGCTGTATACTATAACATGCTTGACAAATTTAAATATTAATAAAACCTACAGATGATCCAAAGATTTTTCATTTGTGGGCTAATATTTTAATAGTCCTTCACCTCTTATCTGCCCAGGGATGATGTCTGGACATAAGTAGATGCTACTCAGGCAAGAAATATAGTTCATAGACATACTGTTTCTTTTGAAAATGTTGAAGATATGAAAGAATCAAGATGAAATGAAGATACTTTGTTCCCAAGTCTAATAAGCAGAAAACTCTCCTCAGAGTTACATTACTATGGAAATGAGAAAGTATACACAAGAGCTTTTAGTGAAATTTCTGGCTAATGTACCTTTACTCTAAAGCACTGGGTGGGTACCAATCATAATTCAAACACAATTTATTGAAATCAATGTTAGTTTTACTGACACAATCTTTAAGTTTTTATTATAAGTGCTTCTTCTAGTACTCATTTTCTTCCAAATAAGCAAAGACTGTGGAGAATGGAGCAGTTGGACTGTGCAATGGCAGCTGTTAGAAACTCCTTTATTGTGTTGGCTACCTTGAGTAAAAGGACTGTCAAGTTGAACTATCCTTGCCAGCACTCACCATTTTGAATTCTCCAGGCAAACTACCAGAAGATTGCTACTGATTTTCCCAGCCCCTGATCCATGACTGTGCTAGTTGGTTTGTGACTGATGATTTGTCTCAGAAGGCTCAGTGAATCTTTGACATTTCTACTAAAGCCTTGGAAGGAAAAGACTTCTGGGTTGCCTGGCAAAGCCAGGGTGTGACTGAGGCTACAGGTTCTTTGCTATGATTGGTGCAAACACATATATCCTTTGCATGTGGTTTGCTTTGATTGCACAAGCACCACTACTCTGGCTATATAAGCAGGCTTTTGGGTTCACTTGGTCAGTTGTCCAGGGATATGGTCCTGTAATGTCTTCCCTGGCATTTTAATTATGAGCCCAATAAAGGCTTATCCTGAATGGTTCTTTCTTGTCTACTTTCAGTGGTATAGGCACACACAAAAGGGAGCAAGAGACAAAGGCAAAAAGTTTGAAATTGTGCATTCTCTGATATAAAAATAGGAGGCATGCAAATCAAGTTAATGAAAATAAGGAATGCCCTAGTTGGTCAAAGTTAAGTCCTAGTAGAAGGGAAAAAGTCATGGTGTGCCGGGGGTGGGAGGTCATAGGATGCAAGGGGACGGTCATAGGATGCCAGGGGAAGGTCACAGCTTCCAGGGGAAGATCACAGGGTGCAAGGCTGCAACTCTGGGGCATCAAGTTAAAAATTAGAAATTAAGGATTTCTGAGTCACGAATGTGAAAATTCTTTAATATAGAAAGGCTGTGTTTTCTGGTATTTTAATTTGTGGTTTTCTCTTCACAAAGACATAAAAATAGTAAGACAATATTGTTAAACATGTGCTAGAACTTGATTTCTAATACATAATAAGTGGTGGCATAGTGGATAAAGAGTCAGATATTTAAGATATGAATGTAAGACAAATAAGTTGTGATACTTGAATAATGAAACTATTGTCTTTAAAATATGAGAAAGTGTTCTCTGGAACTATATTAACTACTTGAAATCATAAATAATAATAAGTACTTATCAGTAGAGTATTAAATAGTTTCTATGTGAACATATGGTTTTAGAAAAGATAGATGATGCAAATATTTTAAAACACTATTTAATTTTTTTTTAATTTTAGCTGTACTTATTTTAATTTATGTAGTGAGTGTTTTGTCTTCATGTGTGCATGTATATAATATGCATGCCTTGTGTCCACAATCATCAGAAAGGGGTTGAATATCCTGAAACAAGAGTTAGAAATGGTTGTGTGCTGCCATGTTGGTGCTGATAGATCCTCTGCAAGAGCAAGTATATAACATCTCCAACAGGATAAAATTGGTATATAACATCTCCAACAGGATAAAATTTTATAAATCTTCCTAAATATTTATATAAGCTGTTCTCTGCCAACATATAGTGCAATGATGTTTTTGTAGCCCAAGTTCAATTGAAAATTAAAGCTGCCTTTGGAGTTGGAGTGTGGCTCTCTCTTTCTCTAAACCCAAGCATGCTTGTTAAAGTAAAATCCAAAATTTTGACTCTTCAAAGGTTTTCTTTCTTTCTTTATTTTTTTTAAGATTTATTTATTCATTATGTATACAGTGTTCTGCCTGCATATATGTCTGCAGGCCTGAAGAGGGCGCCAGATCTCATTACAGATGGTTGGAAGCCACCAAATGGGTGCTGGGAATTGAACTCAGGACCTCTGGAAGAACAGCCAGTGTTCTTAACCTGAGCCATCTCTCCAGCCCCAAAAGTTTTCTTAAGGTATAAATATTATCTCAGAATTAATAAAACTAATATGTAATTTAAACTTTTTGTCATGATATTAATGATCATATAGAGTACTAAATAATTCTAGAAAAAAGCTGTATCTAACTTCCTATAGCAATTTCAGGTTTGAGTCTCTTTCAGGTAACTAGGAATAAAGTTTTTGTATTCCGGATGTACATAACAAATCTTCATCATTTAACCTATTTGAGATCTGCTACATATGACATTTAAAATATTTAAGATTTTGCAGTAAACCATGGCCATGCCTACCAGTGACCTTTGAAGTCTCCAAAGGAGGATGCGGTGCTGCAATGATGATTCCACCAGGACTATGATAACACCAATAAGCTGAATACACCAACTAAATATTGGCTTTGGACTACAAACTTCTCAGGATAATTTCACGCTGGCTAATTGAGATGATCCAGCCACACAGACTATACAAGCTCTGGTTTTCCCATTACACAGAGACTGGACAACAAATAATACAGGTACCTCTCCCAGGACTTGACAATTAACAAAAATCTTTCTTTTCAGGATACCCTAAAGATGCCTTTACCCGTAGATAGCAGGACATATTTGTTTTTTATTTTTATTTTATTATTATTATTATTATTATTATTATATTTGTGTTTTAATTTTACATATCAGACATGGGTCCTCCCCCTTCCCACACCCACCCCAAACTTCCCCCCAGCCCTTCCCCTCCATTCCCATCTCCTCCAGGGCCAAGACTCCCCTGGGGATTCATTTAAAACTGGTGGATTCAGTACAGGCAGGGCCAGTACCCTCCTTCCAGGCTAAGCAAAGTATCCCTGTGTAAGCCCAAGGTTCCAAACAGCCAGCTCATGCACTAAGGACAGGTCTGAGTCCCACTGCCTGGGTGTCCCCCAAACAGTTCAAGCTATTCAATTGTCTCACTTATCCAGAGGGCCTGATCCAGCTGGGGGCTCCACAGCCTTTGGTTAATAATTCATGTGCTTCCATTTATTTGGCTGTTTGTCCCTGTGCTTTTTCCAATCTTGGTCTCAACAATTCACGCTCTTACAGTCCCTCCTCTTTCTCGACAATTGGACACCTGGAGTTACACCTGGGGCCTGGCTGAGGATCTCTGCATCAACTTCCATCAGTTATTGGAGGAGAGATCCAGCACGACTGTTAGGGTGTTTGGCCATCTGATCACCAGACTAGGTCAGATCAGGCTTTCTCTTGACCATTGCCAGCAGTCTACAGAGGATGTATCATTGTGGATTTAAAGGGACCTCTCCAGCACTCTGCCTATTCTTGTTCTTATGTGGTTTTCATTTATCATGGTCTGTTATTCCTTGTTCTCCCTTTCTGTTCTTGATCCAGCTGGGATCTCCTGATCCCCTAAGCTTTCTTTCCCTCAAACCTTGCCCTTCATTAATCCCACTGTCTTCTAGGTTGTTCATGTAGATCTCATCCATTTCTCTGTCATTGGGTGATCTCTGGGTTCTTCCTAGGGTCCCGTTTTTTTAGGTAGCCTCCCTGAAGTTGTGAGTAGCAGTCTAGTCATCTTTGTTTTACATCCAGTATCCTCCTATGAATGAGTACATACCATGTTTGTCCTTCTGAGTCTGGGTTACCTCACTCAGGATGATTTTTTTTCTAGATTCATCCATTTGCCTGCAAACCTCATGATGTCATTGTTTTCTCTGCTGAGTAGTACTCCATTGTGTATATTTACCATACTTTCTTTATCCATTCTTCAGTTGAAGAGCATCTAGGTTGTTTCTCTCAGTGTCTGTGCTACTGAGGTTATATTTAGAAAGTGATCTCTGGTGCCAATATATTCAAGAGTACTCCCTACTTTCCCTTCTATCAGGTTCAGAGTAACTGGATTTATGTTGAGGTCTTTGATCCACTTGTATCCATATGGATCTATTTGCAGCCTTCTACACATTGACATACAGTTAGGCCAGCACCATTTGTTGAAGATGCATTCTTTTTTCCATTGTACATTTTTGGCTTCTTTGTCAAAAATTATATGTTCATAGGTGTGAGGGTTAATGTCAGGGACTTCAATTCGATTCCATTTGTCCACATGTCGGTTTTTATGCTAGTACCAAGCTGTTTTTATTGTGGTAGCTCTATAGTAGAGCTTGAGGTCAGGGATCATGATGCCTCCAGAGGTTGTTTTATTGTACAGGATTCTTTTGGCTATCCTGGGTTTTTTGTTTTTCCATATGGCATTGAGTATTATTCTTTCCATATTGGTGAAGAATTGTGTTGGTAATTTGATGGGGATTGCATTGAATCTGTAGATTGCTTTTGGTAAGATCACCAGCCATTTTAACTATGTTAATCCTGCCTATCCATGAGCATGGGAGGTCTTTCCATTTTCTGACATCTTCTTCAATTTCTTTTTTCAGGGACTTAAAATTCTTGTCATATAGGTCCTTCATATGGTTAGTTAGAGTAACCTCAAGGTATTTTATATCATTTGTGGCTATTGTAAAGGGTGATGTATCTTTGATTTCCTTCTCAGCCTGTTTGTCTACTGTATATAGGAGGGCTACTGATTTTTTTGAGTTGATCTTGTATCCTGCAATGTTTCTGAATGTTTTCATTAGCTGTATCAGTTCCTTGGTTGAATTTTTGGGGTCACTCATCTATACTATCATGTCATCTGCTAATAGGGAAAGCTTGACTACTTCCTTTCCAATTTGTATCCCCTTAATCTCCTTATGTTATCTTATTGCTCTGGCTAGAACTTCAAGCACTATATTGAGTAAGTATGGGGAGAGGGGACAGCCTTGCCTTGTTCCTGATTTTAGTGGTATTGCTTTGAGTTTCTCTCCATTTAATTTGATGTTGGCTCTTGGCTTGCTGTAGATTGCCTTTATTATGTTTTGGTATGTTCCCTGTATTCCTGATTGCTCCAAGACCTTTATAATGAAGGGGTGTTGGATTTTGTCATATGCCTTTTCTGCATCTAGTGAGATGATCATGTGGTTTTTTTCTTTGTGTTTGTTTATATGGTGTATTACATTAACGGACTTTTGTATGTTGAACCACCCTTGCATCCCTGGGATGAAGCCTACTTGACATGGTGGATAATTGTTTTGATGTCTTCTTAGAGTCTGTTTGCCAGTATTTTATTGAGTATTTTTGCATCAATGTTCATGAGGGAGATCGGTCTGTAGTTCTCTTTCTTTGTTGCATCTTTGTTTGGTTTAGGAATCAGGATAATTGTAGCCTCATAGAAGGAGTCTGGTAATATTCCTTCTGCTTCTATTGTGTGGAACAATTGAAAGAGTATTGGTATTAACTCTTTGAAGATCTGGTAGAATTCTGCACTGAAACCATCTGGTCCTGGGCCTTTTTTGGTTGGGAGACTTTTAATGACTGATTCTATTTCCTTGGGGATTATTGGAGTATTTAAATAGCTTATCTGGTCATGACTTAACTTAGGTATGTAGTATCCAGAAAATTATCCATTTCTTTTAGATTTTCCAGTTTTGTGGAGTAGAGGTTTTTGAAGTATGACCTGATGATTCTCTGGATTTCCTCATTGTCTGTTGTTATGTCCCCCTTTTCATTTCTAATTTTGTTAATTTGGATGCTCTCTCTCTGTCTTTTGGTTGGTTTGGATAAGGGCTTGTCTATCTTGTTGATCTTCTCAAATAACCAACTCTTTGTTTCATTAATTCTTTGTAATGTTCTCTTTATTTCTATTTTATTGATTTCAGCTCTCAATTTGATAATTTCCTGGCATCTGTTCCTCCTGGGAGACTTTGCTTCTTCCTGTTCAAGGGCTTCCAGGTGTTCTGTCAAGTCACTAGTATGAGATTTCTCCACCTTCTTTATGTGGGCATTTATTGCTATGAATTTCCCTCTTAGCACTGCTTTCATAGTATCCCATAAGTTTGGGTATGTGGTGTATTCATTTTCCTTGATCTCTAGGACGTCTTTAATTTCTTTATTTCTTCCTTAACCCATTGGTGATTCAGTTGAGCATTATTCAGTGTCCATGAGATTGTAGGATTTCTGTAGTTTTTTCTGTTGTTGAAATCTAACTTTAAACCATGGTGGTCTGATTGAACACAGGAGGTTATTCCAATTGTTTTGTATCTGTTGAGATTTGCTTTGTGGCCAAGTATGTGGTTGATTTTAGAGAAGGTTCCATGGGGTGCTGAAAAGAAGGTATATTCTTTTTTGTTCGGGTGGAATGTTCTGTAGATATCAATTAAGTCCATTTGAGCAATAACATCAGTTAAGACCATTATGTCTCTGTTAAGTTTCAATTTGGCCGATCTGTCCAGAGGTGAAAGTGGGGTGTTGAAGTCTCCCACTATTAATGTGTGGGGTTTTATATGCGATTTAAGCTTTAGTAATGTTTCTTTCACATATGTGGATGCCCTTGTGTTTGGGGCATAAATGTTCAGAATTGAGACTTCATCTTGGTGGATCTTTCCTGTGATGAGTATGTAATGTCCTTCATCATCTCTTTTGATTGATTTTAGTTTGAAGTCTATTTTGCTGGATATTAGGATGGCTACACCAGCTTGCTTCTTACGACCATTTGATTGGAAAGTCTTTTCCCAGCCTTTTGTTCTTAGGAGGTGTCTATCTTTGAATTTGACGTGTGTTTCTTGTATGCAGCAGAAACATGGGTCCTGTTTTAGTATCCATTCTGCTAGTCTGTGTCTGTTTATATGTGAATTAAGTCCATTGATATTAAGGGATATTAATGACCAGTGATTGTTCAATCCTGTTATTATTTTTATTTTTTGGTGGTAGTGTGTGTGTACTTCTCTTCTATGGGTTTTACTGCTGTGGTGTTATCTATTGCCTGTGTTTTCATGGGTGTATCTGCCTTCCTTAGGTTGGAATTTTCCTTCTAGTGCTTTCTGTAGGGCTGGGTTTGTGGATAAGTATTGTTTAAATATGGTTTTGTCTTGTGAGTTCTTGTTTACTACATCTATGGTGATTGTAAGTTTTGTTGGGTATATTAGTCTAGGCTGGCATCCATGGTCTCATAGTGTCTGCATTATATCTGTCCAGGTCCTTCTAGCTTTCAAAGTCTCCATTGAGAAATCGGGTGTTATTCTGATGGGTTTGCATTTATAAGTCACTTGGCCTTTTTCCTTTGCTGCCCTTAATATTCTTTCTTTATTCTGTACATTTAGTTGTTTAATTATTATGTGGTGAGGGGACTTTTTGGGGGGTCTAGTCTGTTTGGTGTTCTATAGGCTTCTTGTATCTTCATAGGCATTTTTTTCTTTAAGTTGGGAAAGTTTTCTTCTATGATCTTGTTAAATATATTTTCTCTGTCTTTGAGTTGGTATTCTTCTCCTTCCTCTATCCCTATTTTTCATAGGCTTGGTGTTTTCATGGTGTGCCAAGTTTCTTGGACATTTTGGGTCATGACTTTGTTGGTTTTAGTGTTTTCTTTGACTGATGAATCTATTTCTTCTTCTGTATCTTCATCACCAGAGATCCTCTCTTCCATCTCTTGCATTCTGTTGGTTATACTTGCATCTGAACTTCCTACTTGTTTACTCAGATTTTCTATTTCCAGCATTACTTCTGCTAGTGTCTTCTTCATTATTTCTATTTCCCTCTTCAGGTCTTGGACTGTTTCCCTTGCTCATGAATTTCTTTCAGGGACTTATTTTTTTCTTCTGCTTTATTTGTCCTTTCCTCTAGTTTTTTATAGCATTCTTCCCATTTTATTTGTCTGTTCCTCCACTTTATTTTTGATTTCTTCTATATAAGGCTTTAGCCTCTTCATGATGTTACTTATAAGGTTGTTTTCTTCTTCTTCTTTTCTTCTTCTTCTTCTTCTTCTTCTTATTATTATTATTATTATTATTATTATTATTATTTTTTTCTTCTTTCTTTCTTTCTTTCTTTCTTTCTTTCTTTCTTTCTTTCTTTCTTTCTTTCTTTCTTTCTTCCATTCCATGATGCTCAGGTCTAGCTGTTGGAGGAGGCCTAGGTTTTGGTGATGCTGTGTTGCTCTCTATTTTGTTGTATGTACTTCTGCCTTGGCATCTGCCCATCTCCTTGTGGGTTCATTCTTGGTCTTACCAGAATGAGCAGGCAGATTTAGGGAGCCTTTCTGTGGTCCAGATGGAAGCTCTGGGATGGGTGGGAGCTTTGGTCAAGGTGAGAGTGCTGGCCGGATAGGAACTGGGGGGCTGGACTCTGAGTCTCAGGAAGTCCCTGGGGTCTCCTTATCTTGTCCAGATGGGAGCTCCTTTTGTCCAGATGGTAGTTCCGGGGCAGATGGGAGCTGGAGGCTGGTCTCTGAGTCTCAGGAAGTGCCTGGGGTCTTGGACAAATGGGTGTGGGGGCAGGGTGTGGAGACTGCAGGGTCTACCTTCAGTCTTGGAAAAGGGGAGCCTTTCTTCAGGGCCTGAAGAATGGCAGGAAACTGAGGCCAAGTTGGGCAGGTCCTCCTGGGATTGCTGGTGCCTAAGGGTGGGACCCAGAGGTGGTTGCCTCTCTTATTACAACCTCAGGCACTCACCTCTGGTCCAGATGGGAGTTCCAGGGCAGGATGGAAGCTGAGGGGTGGTTTCTAAGTCTTAGGAAGTGGCTGGGGTCTTGGGCAGATGGGTGTGGTGGCAGGGCAGGGAGGTGATAGGGTTCACCAGAGGGTCTTGGAGAGGTTGAACCATCCCAGTGGGGATGGGTGGTCCTGCCCTATGGCCAGAACCTGTGGCCCAGTTGGGCAGGTCTTCCCTGGAGTGGCTGGTGCCCTGGGTTGTGACCCAGGTGTGGGCCTCTCTGGGTGTGACCCCAGGTACTCACCTCTGCTCCATGTGGGAGTTCCAGGGCAGGATGGAAGCTGGGGGCTTGTCTCTGATTCTCAGGAAGTGGCTGGGGCTTCGGCCAAATGGGTGTGGGGGCAGGGTTTGGAGACTGCAGGGTCTGCCTGCAGTCTTGGAAAAGGGGAACCTTCCTGCAGGGAAACTGGGGCCAAGTTGGGCAGATCCTCCAGGGATGGCTGGTGCCCAGGGATGGGACCCAGGAGCAGTTGCCTCTCTGACTATAACCCCAGGCACTCACCTCTGGTCCACATGGGAGTTCCATCTCTGACTATAACCCCAGTCACTCACCTTTGTTCCAGTGGGGAGTTCCAGGGCGGATAGGAGCTGGGGGCTGGTCTCTTAGCCTCATGAAGTAGCTGGGGTCTTGGGCAAATGGGTGTGGGGGCAGGGTTTGGAGACTGCAGGGTCTGCCTGCAGTCTTGGAAAAGGGGAACCTTCCTGCAGGGAAACTGGGGCCAAGTTGGGCAGATCCTCCAGGGATGGCTGGTGCCCAGGGATGGGACCCAGGAGCAGTTGCCTCTCTGACTATAACCCCAGGCACTCACCTCTGGTCCACATGGGAGTTCCATCTCTGACTATAACCCCAGTCACTCACCTTTGTTCCAGTGGGGAGTTCCAGGGCGGATAGGAGCTGGGGGCTGGTCTCTTAGCCTCATGAAGTAGCTGGGGTCTTGGGCAAATGGGTGTGGGGGCAGGGTGTGAAGATTGCAGTGTCTGCCTGCAGTCTTGGAAAAGGGGAGCCTTCCCACAGGGCCTGACGAACGGCCAGAAACTGGGGCCAAGTTGGGCAGATCCTCCCAGGATGGCTGGTGCCCAGGGGTGGGCAGGATGTAATTTTAAGAACATGATGCCCAAACTCCCAAGAGATTTTTGGTCTTTCAATGGGTTATAGATATTTGCCATTGTTTAGGGTTGTTGGTTACAGTCTGTTATTTGTAATGGTTAAAAAAAAAGCTGAACAAAGGAGATTAGATACTTTTGTTTTGAAAAAAAAGAAAAAGGGGATATACACATGGTAGGATAAAATGATAGATAATTGAATCTACTCTGAAAAGAAAAACGGGGGATGATAGGATAAAAGTAGATTCATTGAATCTCCTTTTAAAAAGCAACTACCTGTTTTAAATATTTTACGTTGGTATGGATCTTTGTATGTTGATACAAATTTGAGATTATTTTTGTTAGAACATGCAGTACATTTCTACTCTTGATCAAGGTACGGTACCTATACAACTCATTTAACAATGTAATATACATTTTTTTGTCCTCAAAAGTGATTATTAACAATTATTTAGGATAATAAGGAAATGCAGATTAGTAGTTAGTCACTTGTTACAATGTTTTCAAGGCCAAACAGAGATATATTTTAGATAGACAAGTGGTCTTCAAACACTTCAGAATTCTGCAGAATATAGCATTTAAGATGTTTTAATAAAGTAAGATTCTTTTTATTTTTGTTATGAAAATGAGGCATGTCTGCTCCTGGCAGTTCCAATCTACTTTAGAGAAGATGATGTATATCAAAGAAACTCCATGTGAAATTTAATTTATTTATGACAAATGTTAAGCACTGGGAAATAATGTGCCCTTTCCTCAACTGCTGACATTATGCTGTCAAATTTGGACAAGCAGGACACAAAAGAAAGTGACTGCCAAACTTTGCCAAGAGAAGGTAAGACAGCCCTGTAGAATATCCCACTTTACAGAAAGGTCTCTCAGATATTCTAGACCTGTAGGCTGAAGATGGATGCCCCAACATTACAGAGGAACCTTGGGTGACTGTCCAGGCAGCCAGCTGTTTCTGTCATTTCTCACATTTTTTGGAAGTTGCTTTCTTGCCTTCTTGCTTACTCAGGCAATATTATTTCTTTCTTGGGTTTCTGATGGAGTTGAAGCCTAGATAGTTATAGTTGTAGTTTTCGTTGTTAACAAATTCAGAAAAGAGCTGGGTGGTGGTGGTGCACACCTGTAATCCCAGTACTTGGGAGGCAGAGGCAGGTGGATCTCTGTGAGTTCAAGGTCAGCCTGGTCTATAGAGCAAGATCCAGTAAAGGCACAAAGCTACACAGAGAAACCCTGTCTTAAAAAACAAAACAAAACAAAAAACAACCAAAAAAACAAATTCAGAAAAGAAACTCACTAAATAGTTGTAAAGTTTATAGGGTTGTGATACATCAAAAGATAGTTTTGGGTTGGTAATGCAAATTAGGATAGAAGGTGAATTAGATACAACCCTTTGGACTCACCAACATAGGAAAGATAACGGAGTATTTTCTCTGAATTTGTCAAATATTAGTGGACTAGATATTGTTGATGTAATTATTGTCTGTATATATTTATATAGTTATTGCACTTATTGTACATAGTTTTTCTTATATTAGTTGTAGTCTTTATTATTTTAGACAAAAAGGAGAAAATGTGATGATATTTTGTTTGTGCTTTAACAAATAAAGCTTGCCTGAAGATCAGAGGCTGGACCTAGTCATTAGTTAACCATAGAGTTCTGGAAGACTGTACAGACAGGAGACAGGAAGTGAAATGGCAGGAGACAGGAAGAGGAATATAAGTCAGTCAGAGAAAGTAGCTAAGCTCCTTTTTGGACTGTAGAGCCAAGGAGGTAAGAGGCAACTTTGCCTGCTCCTTTACTTCTCTGATCTCTCAGCATTTACACTGATATCAGACTCCATTTTTTGTTATTAAGACCAATTGGAATTCACACTACAGTGATACAAGGAAGGTTGAGTTCAGTAAAACATGTAAATAAATGCCAATAAGTACATACTAATTGTTAATAAAGCATCCCTGTCCCAGAACTTTCTTAAGACAGACCAATTTAAACACAATTGCCTGGCATGTACTATAGATTATGTCTGGAAAAGCATAAAATCAAGGCAGAAGGCCACATCCAGATTCAGGGAACAGTGATGACAACATTCAGCATATCCTTTCACCATCCTGGGTTCTATAGCTATGATCTGGTATCCAACAAGAATAAATATATTGTATAAAGTGAATGTAAATGTTAAAGACAGGAGGCATGACATTACATTCAAGAACAATTCAGGGAATAAAATTTACTTGAGAAAAAAAAAGGCCCTCTGCCTTTTTTTCCTGAATCCTCCCTCACAGTTCCCCAAGGCATTAGTCACCATGTGTCATTCTTTTAACCATGTTTCAACACAACTGTAACAGGGATGATATTCTATATAACTTTATTCTGAGTACAACCAGTTATTGGGCCAGAGAGAAGCCAACAAACTTGATCTGCTGAGTCCAGAAACTTTTAGAGATTTCTTTCTGACTGTACAATATATAGCATAAAGAATCATAAATTCTTGACATTGAAAAAAAGTATATAGAATTTAATGTTGAGGTGGGATACTTTAGTAATCCCATTTTATTAATGTGTCATTAAACATGTTTTTTAATGATCATGCATGTAAGGAATGCTTACAGGCCTTAGTGCCATCCAAGCCCAGTCCCCAGTGTAAGCATCTGATGTAGACTGACTTATTTAATACTCAAATCTACCCTATGCATTTTGTAGGTTCATATTATAATAGCATAGAGACCAGATTTCTGAGGCATGAAGGGGCTAGGTGATTACACATGTATCAACCTACAATAGGTGTTAGAACTCAGTGTTATAATCAGAGCTGCAAACAAAGATATAGAATCTACAGCAACTAGTTAGTGTCAGAAATGTAAATCTGAACTCAGTTGCTGAAGATGTTTAAGTCACTTAGTCAGTGTGGTAGTACAGGAATTTTATTCTATAACTTGGAGGACTATGGTATAGTTAGGCTTAAGAACTACGTATTTGTCTTATTTCACTGTGATACTCCAGATCCATTGCTATAGAAACAGATCAACACTGAAGAATGTATCATTGGTGGGGACAGTAGAGAAGTGGGTGGATCACCCTCCCACCTTGTCATCAAACAAAGTGAAAGAAAAAAAGTGAGAAGTTGAATATTTTGGAAACCAAACACTTAAAAGTTTAGCATGAAATGAATATCTTAGCAATAATGCTTACAGATAATTTATAGAAGAGCATGAGAGGGACCTGGATATGTAAATAAAATGTCCAACACAAATTCACAAAGAAAACAAAGCACAGAATGGAACACAGGAGGTGTGATGAGAAGTTGGAGAAAACTTAACAAAACTTACAGAATTGAGGGGTGGTGATCATATCATTTTATCTGAGCACAGGTTTTTAACAATACTGATATATGGAGATTCAGAAATTTATATCAGAAGCTGTGTCACTTTGAAAAAGAATGGCCGCCATAGGTTCATATGTTTGAGTACTTGGTCCCCAGTTGGAACTATTTCTGAACAATTATGATGTTTAGCCTTGCTTAAGGAGGTATATTACTGAGAATAGTCTTTGAGGTTTCAAAAGACAGTTGTGTGTCCTTTCTGCACACTGATTGAGGTTTGAGATGTGAACTCAGCTGTTCCCCTCAACCATGTCTTTATTGTGACACTATGGAGAGAGAGAGAGAGAGAGAGAGAGAGAGAGAGAGAGAGAGAGAGATGCTGACTAGGAAAAATGGTTAGATAGTAAGACTGAGAAACAGTAGCCTGAGGAGAAAAACAGCTAAATGACCCCTTGTGGTTTTGTTCTGAGCAGTTGTATAGATGATAGTGTTACTTTATCTTTTGGAACCTTGAGGTGTGAGGTTCATGGAAATGCTAATTCAAAAGTCAATTGACAGTGGGCTATGTGGGTCCTGATTTCAGCAGACACACCTGGAGTAAAGATGAAAATATTATTTGATAAATGACTTTTCATGCCATGATTACAGATGAGGCTACTCAAGGAGGAAGATGGTAATGGAGTGATAAGACAAATATAATTCTGTTGCATGAATCCTAAAGGGTCTTATAATAAAAACCCAGAGCCAGATATCGGGGTAAATGCTGAAAGATCAGAGAGACAAAAGAACAAGCCACAGCCACGTCTCACCTCACCAACTCCTCGAATTCTCTGAGTCCTCAGTCAAAAGGGCTTGAATGAATTCCTGTCTCCTCATGCCTTATGTGCTTTTCTCTCCCCAGCCATATCCCTTCCTGTCTCAACCCTGTTAGTGCTGAGATTAATGCTTGTGTGCTTCCCAGATACTGGTAGCAAAGGCATGAAGTCTCAAGTGGAGGAATTGAAGGTGTGTGTCACCACTGCCTGGCTCTGTTTCATTTAGACTGGATTAATCTCGTGTAGTCTAGGGAGGCCTTGAAATTACAGAGATTCAGACGGATCTCTGCCTCTACCTCCTGAGTGCTAGGATTAAAGGTGTGTGCTATTATTACCTGACCTCTCTGGCTATCTCTGTGACTAGCTCTGTCCTCTGATCTTCAGACAAGCTTTATTTCCTATATGACAAACAATATACCACCACATAATTCAATGTCTTCTTTTAAAGTAACTTAAAAGGTAGGCTTGGCAGACCCATTTTAGTGATGGACAAAACCAAGAACTGACTAGGTTTTATTAGTTAGTAATGGTTAAGTCTAAAATTCAACCATATGGGATTCAGAATATACATATATGTCCATAAACTAGATTCTAATTTAGTAACTATTATTAACATGGATTTTATAGTATAAAATATATTATGTATATTAATACATAGAGAAAGTTATTTTCAGCAAGACATTTTCTTTGCATTTATTAGTGTTTGTGGTTGCTCTGTGCCCCCTGTCCCAGGGTTGGACATACAACATAGGGTCTCATTTTTTACAAAGCAAGCATTCTGAGCACTGGTCCTTCTCCTGAGAGCCCAGAAGCAAGTTGTAATTAGAGAGCCAGGTACAGCTTTTTCTAGTCAATATTTGACCTGAGAAGCCTTGTCTATTCCAATCAAATCACTAGTGCCATGATGGATAAACCACTAATAGAATTAATTGAGTTTTTCAATATCTGCGTGTTATCCTACACATATTGACCACCAAACAAAATCAACTTCTGAGATTCTTCACTTTCAAAAAGAAGATTCACTTTGGAATCTTTTGCATGATTAAGAGCAAGAGTGCATAGATCTGTAGTGAAAAGGCAAGAAGACCCTGTGTTCATCTCAGCCTGACTAAGCTACAATAGGTTTCTTCCTCACAATAACTCCTCTGCTGCTCTCCTTTGGGACTTTGCATTAAGAGAGACACTAGCTATTATGAATTAATTGTTCTATGCCTTTAAAATATATGTAAATCATTTCCTCAGCCTCCAGACCACTTTACACCCAGAAAATGTCTTTCAGAAGCATATGAATCCTTCTCCAAGGGGAAAACATCTCTGCCCCTTACCTCTATGGAAGAATGGGGTTTACCTTCAGTGAGAGAAACAAATGTCCATTTCAGAGAGAAAACTATTAACAAAATCAGAGCCAATTCATTCCACATCTCACTCATCTACCTGTCAATTCTCTCCCCTAGACTGTACTCCAAAATATCCTCCAGTGTAATTTCACCTGCACATTAAAATACGGAAGAACTTCTGTTGTGTTCCTTGGAAAGAGAAAGTGAGTTCAGGCATCTAGATTGCACCAGTCTTGAATAAAAGTCTCCTCTTTGTTCAACTTTGTCCAGTACTACTTCTACTTAGATCTGAAAATAGGGAAAAAAATTAATCAGACTAAGTAATAATCTCCCAAATCAGAGAAATTCCAGTGAGATTTGGCTTCTCAGCTTGAGTAGAAAGTGTTAGAAACTGAAAGCACAAAAGCCTAAATGAGCAAGTTGTATCCATGGAGCAGCAAAGAAAAAAAAACAAAGGTGTTTCAAAGAAAGAAGGTTCAGCCTAAGGGTTTTCAACCACTGCCTAACCAAAGTGTTTTGTTGTTGCATTGCTCTTTCATTTGGTTTCTGGTGGAGGCTTTTCTGTGTCTTGTAATAACAACATGTGTGGTTTTTATCCATTCAAGACACTCAATGCCAGGAGCATTTCTCCATTTTGACAACCAAAATATTTCCACATGCTGCCCAATGTCTCAATTAGAAACACTGAGTTAGGATGATATAAGGTCTACACGTGCAAAATTACCACAATCCTTACCATATTTTCCAAGTCCACATTGAAACATTGCACCCACACCGCCTAATGGTTTTTCTTTAGGGAGTAATACATAGAACAATGGAACATATAAATGGAAAGTAAATGTTCACTTAGCTGAAATTTATTATCAGTCAGCAAAGTCAGAGAAGATTCCATCAATGGCTCAAGCCACCTAGGCCTGTGCTAGAGAAGCAATGTAACTAAATAGATTCCTTGCCTCAAAATGAGCTCATGTCATTGGCCATGCAGTACACAGATGTCCATACAGGCACAATATTCAAACACATAAAATAAAACACATAAACCTTTGAAAGAAATTGTTACTTTTTGTCAGGGAAGTACAATTAATGTAGCCCTGAGGCAATTCTAAATAGATTAACAAGATTATATACTTCTGAATGATGGCATCAACATTTTAATAAAAATGGATTTTTAAAAACACATTACAGTTCTTTTTTTTTAAAATAAAAATTCTTCTTTGCTGAAATGACTCGTAAAAGAAGCTTCTTGCTAAGTGGAGTTCCCAATAATGTTTTCCCCTGAATAATAGCCCAAGCTATACTGTAAATTAATGTTGATGCTGTGAAATAGGTTGAAGTGCTGACTGTGAAACAGAATTGCTAATTATTAAAAGAAAAGATTGAAAATGCAAATAGCATGGAAATGCTTGATCTCAGCTGGCAGAAGCAAAAATAATCTAGTGAGGAATAACACCACATCAGCACCTCTGAGGAGTTGAGGTTTTGTTTTCCAGTACAAATGTGTTCTGAAATTTTCCATATGTAGTTGGTGGATGACAAATATCCTGGACTAATAGGTCCTTTATACTTAGAAGAAAATGATAAATTTTGTTTTTATTTTCTTAGTGTATTTTAAATAAAACTGTATTTTTCTTTTGGTTCTCTCTACATATAGTTTATTGTATATTTTGAAACATGCAAAGGTACATGAAAAATATTTTGTAGAGAGTTTCAAGAGAAAGCAGCATGGTTCTTTTCAAAGCAAATAAAATCAATGTCTGTTACACTCGCTCCTTAAATCTTCATGTAGGAACTCAGTCTTTTATATGTACTAGAAAGGAAGTCTCATTGAAACAAGGTCATGTAGAAAGAGCAGTTTCTCTAGGCATGTTCTGAAATGACTGACCTTGAATCCTCTTCATTAAGAAGATCGTAAAAACATAGTTTTATAATTTTGATTATTAGAGATATTGTATAAAAGGATAAAATAAAGAGTCTGCATTATATCAGGGTTATGTCCTCAATAATTTATGGCATAATTTCCATATGTCAAAAATTATTGTGCCTCTAAATAGGCAAATAAAGACTAATTAAAATTTCACACCCTCAATTGGGAAATAAAGTCATAATGAACAAGTGACAAATGAAAAAGAAAATCCTTTTCTCCCTTGCCACCACAGGAATTTATACAAGTTTCAGTTCAGTTCTAAACACTGACCAGTGACTTAGGCTGTTGTTTTAGCAAAATATGATCAGTCTGGAAGATATAAATATACTTTAGTATATTACTTTAACAGGTCCCTTTTCATCCATTAGTTATGTGTCTAAAATACCCTTGATAAAATATAAACAACCTATTGTTTTATAATCTTATTTATATTATAATTATTAACATCTTGATGTGTTTCTTTAGATTGAGGAAAAGACATGAGTAATAATTGCTCATTACCATGAATTTTAGAGACATTTTTTAAACACTGAAATGGGGTTGGAAATCTGGCTTGGTTATTAAGAGTGAATCTTGCAGAGGAACAGATTTTGGTTGGGCTGCCCACAATTGCCTGTAGCTACATCTACAGGGAGATCTCTTTTCTGGCTTTCAAGGCCACCCTTGTCTACACAATGAGTTCCAGGAAAACCAGGGTTACAAAGCAAAACTCTGTCTCAAGAAAGAAGAGGTATGAGAAGAAAAAAATGAGGGAGGAAGGAGGAGGAGGAGGAGGAGGAGGAGGAGGAGGAGGAGGAGGAGAAGAAGAAGAAGAAGAAGAAGAAGAAGAAGAAGAAGGAGAAGAAAGAGAATAGAATAGAACAGAAAATAACAATCACATCATTAGAGGATTGTCATTCAAATAGTGTCAACACTTTCTAAACTACATGCAATTGATTAATTCCAAAAATTATTTATTATTGAATAATGAATGAGTCCAATAATACCATCTACCAGTCCATATTCTTAAGCATTTATTGCTATAATCTAATGATTTAGTTTGAAGAACACTTTGGCAGAGTCTTTCTTAGGAAAATATTCCAAACCAGCTGATTCTAGCATGTGCAATTATTTACTAGTATCTATAAAATAGCACTTCATTTGTCCTGAAGCTTAGACCAGAGTTCCACAGTGGCTTTACAGTAATTTTGAGTACCTGCAATACAGATCCAGTGACAGAAAATAACCCAAAAGGTGAGGGAAAACATGTGAACTGAACTTACATGACCAAAGTTACAAATTTACTCGATTTTTGGAGTCTTTAAAACTTTATTTATCCATTCATTTATTTGGTTGGTTTGTTTTGTTAAGATTAAAGCTAGTACTGGTGAGATTTCTTAGTAGGAAAGGTACCTGTCACCAAGCCCGAGGCCTGAGTTCAGTCCCCATGAACCACTAGGGAGAAAGAAATAATCCCCGGGCTTGACCTTTTACCAGCCAGGAATCACATAACCAGACACATGTAGAGAAACAAATCAGCAAAAATTCAATAAAAATTTTTCTTACAAAAATTACTAAACTGGCTGAAATTAATATTTCTCAAAGATTTTTGATGAAAAAGAATGAAACCAAGTTGTGGAATTCTTACTCTTATTGCCTAGAGCTACAGCCAATGACATCCTCAGCACAGGGCTTTCAGCAGCTGTCCACTAGGAATGTACAGTTGTCTTTTAGTATGGCCTTTTTCCAGATTGCCTGCCATCTTAGTGAACAAGACTATTGTGTACTTTTCCAATTTCAAACTTTATGCTGTTTCCTAACTATTCCCCAAAACTGTTTGCATAATTCCAAACATGAAAATAATCAACACGTAGTATTTATTGTTTTGTGGTGTCAATATCAGGAATACCTGTGTTCTACTATCTTTAATATAAAAATTACATATTTAGACTTCTTGAAAATTTTAAATTGTTGCTCACTTTTAATGATCTACACTGTATCCCATAAAAAATAAGTAACAAGCTTTCTAAAGATGTCAAATTACCACATTTCTATGCTAGTTATTCATTATTTTTCTATCAGATAAAACTTTGAAATAAAAAAAAAATCTTTAACTCATTTTTTAGGGAGTTTTCTATTTTCTTTATCAATTAAAAGTTTTTTTTTTTTATGTTTGGAATCATTCATTGTAAGGGACTGGCTTTTGCAGTCCTCAGATTAATCTTACTATAGTTATTTCCTAGAAGAGCCATCAAATACACAGTATTAGCATAAGACTATAACTTTTCTTTTCACCTTTGCCAATATTAAGATTATGCTGCCATCTGATTCATAGGCAGGTTTACAGTCATCCATCATGTTAAATATATTTAGACTCTAAAATATCACTCATCGGGATTTTATTAACTCGTATGTCACATATATTCAGACACAGAGACACATGGTCAAGTCAGACTGTGCTTAATCTTACAAGAACCTGAGGGATTTAAGTGAAATTTGTTTAAGATTCACAACTATTTAAAGATTGGCTGTTGGAGTAAAACCCAGTCCTGGAAATTAAAGAAAAATGTGGTAAGGAGATAAGAATGAAAACATGGTTGCCTTTGCAGATGAACTTCAGAACAAACTCTCTAGTTAGCAGTGAAAATGAGGGCTGGGAACACAGCTTGTTGGTGTAGCTCTAGCCCAGCTTATGCACGGTACTGTGTCTCATCCCTCCCTCTTCAATATTACTAATGAGAAAGTATACAATGATATATTTACTTATTCATTAATTCACTGATTCTCACCACAGAATAAAAAGAAAGAAGAGAAAGCTCGTTGGGTGGGGTGTTTGAGATATGGAGCTATAAGGTTTTGTTTCTTTCACATCCTTATTGAAGTTTGGTGGTAATTTCCTCTTTGAAATGCAATCCTGCTATAAAAAATATGTAGTTAATGTGACATTAATTTCTGTTAACAAAGTACTTGCTTTTAAAATTATGATATTTTATAAAAGTTGGAAAATACATTGCATAGCAGATGTACTGGAATTTAAATTTTTGGAGCTCCTTTCCACCTTTGGTGAGGTAGAAAAAATAAGAGGGAATTATTTCAACTGCTAGTATAATACTATCTTTTTGATACTTAGCAAATGGTCTTATAATCCTGGAGGCACTTGCACTGTGGGGCACTCAGTTGATGAGCTTCCTGATATTTGGAACTCACATTCCTTTGGACAACAGAAATACTAAATATCTAAGCAAATAAACTAATAAGGAAAGTTCTAACAGTGACAAGCACCATAAAGATAAATAAAAAGGCAAGGAAAGGGAACTAATAAAGAAGTGCCATTTTAATAGGACAGTCATATAAGGTCTCACTGGAGAGGTGGCCTTTGAGCTGATGTCTGGAAGCCATGCTGAAGTAAGTCAGGCTAAAATTTGGTATCAGACAGGAGTCCAGAAAAGAGAACAGTGGAGGCCTCTGAGTAGAAGTTTGACTAAGGAGCAGCAAGGAAGAAAGTAGATAAAGTAAATAGGCAAGGGAGGAGAGTAGACTTACAGCCACAGTCAAGGATAACATGTTTGGACTCCTATTAAAGACCAAAACAAGTACATTAGGATTTCAGATATCTTTGGCAGAGCATGTTGATTACATTTGAGTATACAGTTGAATAGTAGGGTTATTGCTTACAGGCAAACATGGCCAAGTTATTACATACAGATCAATTGGGCAGCAGGTTTTTTAATAAACAGCTAGGTCAAGGAAACAGCTGTAGATAATCTTGGTAGGAGTTTGGTTGTAAATATATTGGTGGTAAGGAGAAATATATGGTGAACATTTTCTTCATACACTATCAACATTCATACTTGGACCAGAGGAAGGCTTTCTCATTTCTCTGATGGGGTTGAGGCTCTGTAATTTTCCCAGTGTCTGAGCTTATGGTCCTCAGCAAGGCCTGCTCATGTCTGCAACATTCACTCAGTACTTCACTCCCTTGAGGATTCCTCTTCTGCCCACAGTAAATAATTTTTACTTTTTATTCATTTTTTTCAGTGTGTTTTGTATATATTTAAGGCCCATTGCCAAAGTACTTATTATTTAAACATAAAAGATGATTGATAGTTTGGTAACATGGTAGCTGTTTTGTCTTCTTAAATGAAACAAAATTTGAAGAAAGGCCAAAGGTCAATATTCTAAAAGTCAATGTTGTTTTTAATGTTGCTTAATGATAACTACATAAATAAGCAGACAGAAATTAGGTATTACTTCAGACTATGACACGGTAATATCCTTGAGGAGAAGGTGAAGGTCACAATCGTTCCATCAACATTCTGAGTATTCCCATCAAGTTTGAATAGAAGGAGATATTAAAAAAACCTTTTTGTTTTGATTGCATTGATTATTTTTCAAAAGTATTATAGAATGTAAAGTGATAAATACTGTAAAACGAGTGTACTTCAAAAATGATTAAATACAAATTTGATAAAAAAAAAAAAAACCAGAGACATCAAGTATCAGGATGTGAGAGCTAAACAGAGAATAAATTGCCCCCCAAAGCACCCATCACTCAAATGATTGTACAAAGTAAGAAGTCACAGAAAAATTAGCATTAATAACTATTTTGTCTCTAGTGTTTAAAATTTAATTTTTTCTATAAATAGCTCCAGGACATGATATGCAGACAATGTGTAAAGATGGTTTTGTGGCTTCATTATAGAATGTGTGATGTAATATGTCAGTGTCTTAGGACCAGAACACACTGGCAAGGCAGGCTGAGGGCACATGTACAGGATCCATGAGTTGATTGGTGTCTGCTGTGTGAAGAATAGTCAAGTGATTATTCATTTGTGTTATCACTAATGAATTACATAACATTGCTAAACCAACATGGTATTGAAAAATATCACGAGGAAGTTGTTCTGGACTACAACTTATACCTATAATAATTGATTCTTTTTAATAATAATATCACATTGACATACAATAAACTTAATGTAAAATTCATAGGATAACCACTTAAAACTGATTCATATTTTTTTTAAAGATCAGAATATCATTTTTGTGAGCAAAGAATACAAAGTAAAATTAACTAAAGCAGAGTTTTCCTCAGGTTGTCTTATGAAAATCTCTTAGTTGTTGTTGCTTTTGTTGGTGGTGGTGGTGGTAGTTTTCTTGTTGTTGTTGCTTTGTTTTGTTTTTCAAGATAGGGTTTCTCTGTATACCCCAGATGTCCTGGAACTCACTTTGTATATCAGACTGAGTTTGAACTCAAAGATTCACCTGACCTTCCCTCCTGAGTATTGAGTTTAGAGGTGTGCACCACTACCATTTGGCTGAAAATTTCTCATTTCTATAAGTGTTTATATTGTTATGTATTAATTTTCTTCATTTTGTTTAAACACCAAAATCTTTCTAAAGGCAAATTTAAAAATAATAATATAAAGTTAGTCAACTTATTATAAATCCTATGGTGGACCATTCCACACCCCTAACCTCTGCCAGACAGTGACTTATGGTGCTGTATGTCTTCATGTAACAGGCTTTGATACAGAAAGGGAAAGTAGTCATAGCAATGAGTATGGGGAGAAGACCAGCATACAAACCAAGATGTTCTGATGTGTTAAGTCAAACTGTGTTTTTGTTTTGTTTTGTTTTGTTTTAACTCTTTGGAGCCCACCACCCAACTCTCAAATTAATACATGGAGATACTTATAGATGCCTGGCTATAGCTTGGCTTGTTTCTATCTGGCTTTTCTAACTTAAATTATCCTGTTTCTCTTTAACTACATTTTGCCTCTGGGCTTTTGCCTTTCTTTATTTTATACATCTTTCTTTTCTCTTACTCTGTGAATGGCTGTGTGGCTGGATGGCTGGCTCTTGGCACCCTCCTCTCCTCCTTTCTTCACTCCTCCCTCTTTTCTCAAGTGAAGATTTCTCCTCTTATTTATTCTCTCTGGCTGGCAACCCTGCCTATCCTTTCTCCTGCCTAGCTATTGACTATCAGCTGTTTATTAGACCAATCAGGTATTTTAGGCAGACAAAGTAACACAGTTTTATAGAGTTAAACAAATGAACATAAAATAATGCAACACATCTTTGCATCATTAAACAAATATTCTGCAGCATAAACTAATTTAACACATCTTAAACTAATATTCCACAACACCAAACCTTCTAATTTATATTCTAAGATACCTGTGGGGAAGCAGGGTGAAGAGTGGGTGGCAAGATTGGAAGATGCCTTCATCTCCATCATGCCAGCCTAGAGGTTGCTCAGTATACACATGCAACTTGTTTGAATAATGAACTAATTGATTTAATGATAAATTAGCAAAGCCATAAGTTCATTACACAATAATCATAGTAAATAAATTGTTCATAAAGAGAAAACTGACACCTATAAGAATTTTATTTGCATCAAATATATAAGAAGTTCTTATTTCCATGAATTAAAGGAAAATTAAGTTTACACTTTTCATGGTGCATGTGGTTTATTGGATTTCAAATAAATATTTGGTCCTTCAGTTGGGTGATGTAATGGTTTTTTAATGATTATAAGTGTTCCCTCTACAAATCCATCTGTGATTAAGGATTAATCCTTTTTTGGTTTCAGAAGATCATCCATTGTTCTATAGAAAATATGAAATAGCATCTTCATGAAATTAATATTATTGAAAATCCAAAACAGAGATAATTGTGTGTTAATGTTTGGCTTAATTTCAACTAAAGTACTTCTTATCATACAGCTGGATGCTAATTGAAAAAATCTTCCATCTGAGCCCATTTGCTCTTTGGTATACAATTGCAATGCTATTATTGCTAAATAGCAGTTGTGTAGTATTTAGTGTACAATGGTAACTCTATTATTGCTAAGTAGCAGTTGTATAGTATTTGGTATACAGTTGTAATTCCATTGTTGTTAAATAGCACTTGTGTAGTATTAGGTATACAATTGTAATTCTGTTATTGTAAATAGTAGTTTATAGTATTTGGAAGAATGTTGAGTGTCTGATATACTATTTTAAAATGGTCTTCTACCAGTCTATAATCTTTATTTCAGAAACTGAAATAACTTGAATATGGAAAATGTTAGATACATTTTAGTCAGATTCACCCCTTTCTTATCTAGTGATAAGTAAACTTCAAAGCAAAAGGCAAATGACATATACAGGGATAATACTATTACCATTATTATACAAAATTAAATGGCATAATTATGCTTCCAACTACATTACTACTTTGAGTTTTTAACTTGGATTATGAATTTCAACCATTTTTACCATTCAATTGTTTTATATAAAAGAAAATATTTTAAATAATATGTTATCTCTTAATTCAATGCAGTAATGATGCATAGCACTACAAATTACAGACATCATTAAAACAATGGTCTGAAATGTAAGTCTAACCACAAATGTAAAAACATTCTTATGTCCAGGTTATCATATGCCACCAAGATGGACACCCTTTGGAAAGCATTGCTCAATTTTAAAGAATTCTCCTAATGTGAAGAACTACTTAAGCTTTGTGGAATGAGATAAACCCAAATGCTGTATCAGTGTGGTATGAAACAAGTAGATAAACAGTTTGACAAAATAAAAAAGTATCTGAATAGGATTAAAATATGTATCAGAATTTTTATTTTGCACACAGTAGTCATATAAAACTTTTGTGAATGAATATGCATATAGGGTAAAAACATATAACATTTTCTTTGTAGTTTGTGAACAACTGGGGGCGTCATGCCATGCACTAGAGGCTACAGGCTAACTCCCAAGAGGCTTCTAAGGATCCTTTCTTATCTGAGTGCATTTCTCATCTTATAAGACTCAAAGCTCATTTTAAAGAATCTGCCACCAATCATAGTAGTGTCTTAGAGACCAGTTTCCTGTCACTCTGATTATAAAAACTTTTGATGCAAATCAGAGTGCTGAGTAGATACATAGAGCAAAGCAAATCATACACTTAAGTGAAATTAGGGACTATTAATTATGATAAGAAGAGTTGGAAGAAGCAAGTTTGAATTTGTGAAAGTGTTATATGTCCATGGACATAGAAGAATTGTCTTATTCAGGGTCCTGACATGTGAGAATTGTCGGTTAAATAAACTTCTGATCATCTTCACTAGGGTCTGAACTGCAGAAGTATTTTAGTTACTTTTTATTATTAAATATTCCAGTCACCACTTCTTTGTAGAGTAGTGCAGTAAAATAGGACTTAATATCTCAACATCTACAAGCCATGTGTTATGACCTATTATATATTATATTTACAATTTTAATTTGCCAGATATTTTCTGATTGGAACTCATAATGATCTCTATTAAAGTAGGCAAGCATCTGTAGCTAGATAGCTTATACATACTAAGAGAGAATTTAGCACTACTATTTTGTATATTATCCCCCATCCACAGCTCCAGTATCTTCAAAGAAGAGGAGATAGAGAGATTCTAAGAGATAGAGGTGATTGATAACACCAAAGAAACTGTGCTTTCCAGACTCAAGAAGACAGTGGTATAGTTTAACACACAGATTGTGACATCATTCACAAGACTTTTATAAGCTCAAGCCAAACAAAATCTAGCACAGAAAGGGAAGATGAGCATGAATTCCCACCACTAGTGAAGGAACTATTGGCATTTGATATCTGGTAGAGGGACAGTCATAACTAGCCATAGTCTACTGTTGCACAAATCCTAATTGGTCTTAATAATAAAAACCTGGAGTCAGATATAGGAGTAAATGCTGAAAGATCAGAGAGACAAAAGAGCAAGCTATAGCCACCACCTCTTACCTCACAAAGTCCTCAGGCTGAAAGAGCCAAGGTCCTGTCTCCACCCCATCTTATCATTTCCTCTTTCTGTCTAGCCAAATCACTTCCTGTTTCCACCTTCCTAGTGCTGGGATTAAAGGCATGAGATCCCAAGTGCTGGAATCAAAGGTGTGTGCCACCATTGCGTGGCTCTGTTTTTCTTTTAGACTGGATCAATCTTGTGTAGCCGAGGGTGGCCTTGAACGTACAGAGATCCATGTGCCTTTGCCTCCCTGGTGCTGGTATTAAAGGTGTGTGCCACCACTGCCTGGCATCTATGGCTAACTAGTGGCTTAGCTCCACTCTCACCTTCAGGCAAGCTTTATCTGTTAGATCACAAACAAAATATCACCACATTTCCCCTTTTTTTTTGTCTAAAATAAAAAAGGTTATATCTAATATAAGAAAAACTATATACAATAAGTACAATAATTGTATACAATATATACAGGCAATAAATGCATCAGCAATGTCTACTGATTTTGTATTAGACAAATTCAGAGAAAATACTCCATTATCTATCCTGTCTTGGTGAGTCCAAAGTTTGTAATGGACTTTCTAACCTAACTTGCATTACCATTTAAAGCTGTCTCTCAACTTTATACACTTTACACCTCTTTAGTGAGTTTCTTTTTCTGATATGAAAAATAATAACTAGCTCAGCAGTGATGGCACATGCCTTTAATCCTAGCACTAAAGAGGTAGAGCCAAAGTTCAAACCAACCTGTCTACAGAGTGAGATTCAGGACAGGCACCAAAACTGCACAGAGAAACCCTGTCTGGAAATACCAAAAAAAGAAGAAGAAGAAGAAGAAGAAGAAGAAGAAGAAGAAGAAGAAGAAGAAGAAGAAGAAGAAGGAGGAGGAAAGGAAGGAAGGAAGGAAGAAAGAAAGAAAGAAAGAAAGAAAGAAAGAAAGAAAAGAAAAACTATAACTCTAGTCTTCAACTCCCTCAGAGACCAAAGAAGAAAATAGTAAAAAGGAAGTTCAAGGAAGAGACTTCTAAAGAATTACGAGAAATGACAGAAACAGCTGGCTGCCTGGACAGACAACCAAGGTTTCATTGTAACTTGGGGGCATCCATCTTCAGCCTACAGGCCTAGAATATCTGACAGACTCTTCTGTGAAGCAGGATATTATGAAGGGCTGTGCTCCCTTGTCATGTCAAAGTTCAGTCATCCTTTCTTTTTTGCCTTGCTTGTCCCTTTTTGGACAGCATACTGCCAGCATTTGAGGCAACGGCATTTTCTTGTCTAGTGGCTAACTTTTGTTATGAAGAAAGTAAACTACATATGGAATTTTTTTTCAATGTCCATCACCTTTTCTGAAGTAGATTTAGTGCTGCCAGGAGCAGACATGTCTCTGTGTCATAAAAAAAGAACCTATGTTATTAAAACATCTTAAATGTTCTGCACATCTCTGAAATGTTTGAAGACAACCTGTATATCTAAAATCTATCTGTGTTTGCTCTTGAAAACATGCCTAATAGGACTACAAGTTTGATGGTAATAGGTAACTAATTACTAACCTGCATTTCCTTATATCCTAATTAGTCTGTAATAATAAATTCCAGGACTAGAAATTTACATTACATTGTTAAATGACATGTATAGGTACAATACCTTGAACAAAAGTAGAAGTCTATGTACAGTATATTCTAGCAAAACAATCTCAAATTTGTATCAATATACAAAGATCCATATCAATGTAAAATATTTAAAACAAGAAGTTGCTTCTTAAAATGAGATTCAATAATCTACCATTTTATTCTATCTATATACTTCCTCCTTTTTTTATCAGAGTAGATTCAATAATCTAATTTTTATCCTATCATTTCTATATTCTCCCCCTTTTTTCTTTTTCAAACAAGAACCCTGAATCTAATCTTTATTTAGCTTTTTTCCCTGGCCACTAACAATAATAACTTGTAACCAATCACCTTAAATGATGACGATGACAAATATCCATAACCCTAGAAAGACCAAAACACACTCAACCCACCTCTTGGAAATGTGGGCATTGTATTCTTAATCTGGAGAGTGATGATATCTTTAGGGGAGCCTAAAAAGAAAAAAATGGGTTAATGTGAAGTCCTGGGAGAGGTAGCTGTATCATTTGTTGTCCAGTTTCTGAATAATGAGAACGTACAGGGCTTGTCTCAAGTCATGGCTAGAGAGTCTGTGAGGCTGGATCATCTCAACTAGCCACTGTGAAATTTTCCTGAGCAGTTTGTTGTCCAAAGCCTATCTTTAGGTGGTGTTTTCCAGCTTACTGGTATTATCATAGTCCTGGTGGAATCATCATTGTGGCACCCCATTCTCCTTTTGGAGACCTCAAAGGTCACTGTTAGGCATGGCCATGATTCACTGCAGAAAACTGATAGAGACTCAAACATGAAATCATGTACAGGAGGCTAGATGAAGCCTTTTTCTAGAATTAATTAGTACTCTATATGACCATTAATACCATGACAAAAAAGTTTAATATATACATATATAATATATTTATATATAACATAATTATATATAAAATCTTAAAAATTTTGAGATAATATTTATACCTTAATAAAAGTTTTAAAGAGTCAAACTAAAGCCATAGGATTGTGGGACTAGCAGTAATAGAATAGTCCCTAATTTTTTGTTTTTCTTTTTTCCCATATCAAGTGGTTCTTCTGACATGAGACAGAGATTTTGGGTTTTTCTTTAACAAGCATGCTTGGGTTTACAGAGGAATAGGGCCACACTCCAACTCCAAAGCCAGCTTTGATTTTTAATTGGAATGAGACTAAAAAAAAAATCCCATTTATATTATATGTCTGTAAAAAACAGCAGAAACAAACATTTAGGAAGATTGATAAAATTTTATCCTGTTGAAAATGTAAATATCAATAGGTCAATTTACTCATTTTTTGGTAACATTTTTACTGGATGATTTTCCTTTTTCTTCACATGTCTCATTTATTTAATGGTCTTTAGATTCCTTAGCCTTTATTCTCCTAAAAAGACAAAAATAAATCCCTCCCCAAAACCTAATTTTGGGGAGATTCCATTTTGGCAAGTTATATCTAATAAAATGAAAAACATTAGTTAACCTTAAAGTTAGTTTAGATTAAATGGCCACGTTTGCTGAATTATCATATCTTCTAATTAAGACATCTCTCTTATTCCAGTTTCTCCTAAATTTTTTGTTCTGTCTTCTATAGATGGTCTATCATCCAAAGCAATATGATTTCTTACCAAAGACATTACATTTTTTAAAATTTCTCTATGAAGGAATTTCCTCAACAGTGACAGGAAACCACTGTACTGAATTTGACATGGGGACCAGTGAGAGTCCCCTCAATATGTTTCCCAATGGCAAAGGGTCACCTTCACTGTCCCTACATTCATCAGTCCAATATCTACCTTTGCCACACCTTCTGTATACTCCAGAAGGGAGGGGGCTTTCTGTTTGGATTATTCTTAGAAAAAACATTGTATCTAGGAATACTATGTTTACAGTCCCTTTTTAGGTGACCTTGTTTACCACAATTAAAACATCTGACATTACTATTTTTCTTCAAACCTCTGGAAATCACTGCTCCTATCCAAGCATCATCATGGTCATAAGATTCAATATTAATTTTTTCTCAGACCCATTCCTCCATCTGATTTTGCCTTCAATGGCCTAATTACCATTTGCATTATACATATTTTTCAAAAGCCAGAGATTCAATTATTATATGTTTAGCTTCTTAATTTGGTATCATTTTATTTACTGCTAAAGTCAATCTTGGTAAGAATTCAGTGAAAGTTTCTTTTGGGCCCTGCATAACTTTAGTAAATGATTCAATTTCTTTCCTACTTCCTCAATTCTTTCCCAAGCATTCAAGGCTGCTGTATGGCATAAAGCCAGGGTGTGATCATCATATAGGTATTGCCTTACTACATTAGCATAATCTCCCTCTCCAAGAAGTTGGCCTTGGAATATTGCCATACCTTTAGCTCTACTTCTTTGTTCAACAGTCCTAGCCTCACCTTTCAACCAGGTTCTCCATTGCAATTGAGGACCAGCCTCCAAGACTGCTGTAACCAAATCTTTACAGTCTTGAGGGATATGTGGTGATACTGTGTTCCCCAAAATATTGTGCACCCTAATAAACTTATCTGGGGCCAGAGAACAGAACAGCCACTAGATATAGAGGCCATAAAATTGTGGCACACACATCTTTCATCCTAGCATTCCAGAGGCAGAGATCTGCTTGGATTTCTGTGAGTTCAAGGCCACACTGGAAACAGCCAGGCATGGTAACAGGAGCCTTTAATCCCAGGAAATGATGGAAGAAAGCAGAAAGATATATAAGGCGTGGAAACCAGGAATTGGCCTGGTTAAGTTTTTAGGCTTTCAGCAGCAGTTCAGCCGAGATTCATTCTAGATGAGGACTCAGAGGCTTCCAGTCTGAGGATATAGGATCAGCTGACAAATTGGCAATGTGAGGTAGCTGTGGCTTGCTCTGCTTCTCTGATCTTCTAGTGTTGACCCCAGTACCTGGCTCCAGTTTGTTTTTATTAATAAGAACTTTTAAGATTCCTGCTACAGGGATAATTCTATTACAAGTTGAGGACAAGTTTAACATTTGCTTCACAAAGGCGAATGCATGCCATATGGCTATGGCTTTCTTGAGTTTCCTCAGTAACATTTGCACAAGAGTCCATTCAGCTCTTACACAGCCTTTAGAATATCTATCATTTGGCAGTTCCTGTGAGGTTACTGGATAAATTAAGGTTGTCTATTTGAAAACCTTAGGCTGTTTCTCTCTAACCTTATAATGCAATGCTGAGATTGGTTCTCCTTTAAATCCTCTGTCTGGGTCTGAATATCTCTAGGTTCTGTTTTAATAAGTTTTTCTAGTACTTTTATCTTGGCACTCATGTTAACCAACTTTTTAATGATAAGACAAAAAGGATCAAACAGATAATATTTATAATCAACATAACATAAATTCCATCTAAATTAATCATCTTCTCATTTAATTGTTCCATTTTCAAACTGTGCATCATGTAATCATACAGAGACCATCATAATAGTGTTTCCCATTTCTTAACATGGGAAAAACCTCTCTCTCTCTCTCTCTCTCTCTCTCTCTCTCTCTCTCTCTCTCTCTCTTTTTAACTAATTCCTCCTTTTAACAATTCCCAATTGTCTCACCAAATCTGCCAACAACGATGATTCAGATGTGAGGCTGACTGCTTCTGCATTAAACAGTAGATGTTGGAGTGGGTTTCATGGCAGCTACCTAGTGTGGCAGCAGCCTAAGGAGGGGGTCCAGGAAGAGCCCATATCCAAAGAGCCAGCTGTCTTCATGGGGGAATGTGTGAAAGCGGATAACTCCTAGGGAGTTTAGGGTCCAAATGTCTGTGTGTGGAGTTTGCTTCAGAGAAGCTGTAACAGAAACTTAGCCACTGGGGTAGTGATTCTGACTATGTGTAGCTCTGGCCTGTGCCAGTGGCTGCAAAGTCACAAGCAAGTGGCTTTTTTGTGAATTCGTGCCCCACAAGTTGGACTCCAGTTGTATCACCCTGATACCTGACTCTGAGTTTTTATTATTAAGACCAGTTAGAATTCACACTACAGTTTGTCCTTCATATACACTTTATATGTTAAAGTCCTAACACTCAGGGTGATAGTACTAAGAGGTGGGGTCTTAGAGAGTTGAATAGATAATATGATCCAGCACAGGTTTATAGCATGCCAGGGCAGGCCCCACTACTAAGACTAGTTTGGCTACATAAATGACCTTTGATAAACTAAATAGGACACACACACACACACACACACACACACACACACACACACACACACAAGAATTAGAGGGCAGGAAAGTAAATACCTGCTAAACAACAATCAATATGTTGCCTTATTGACCACCATAAGAAATGAAATTTTAAACTGAGCTGACAGGTTGAGATTGAATTTTGTGTATAGGCAAATGGAGAAGTTTCAAAATTACTTGTGCTTTTTCATTCTAAATTACTTTTTCACCTGTGTATGATATGTCTGTTTGTGTACCTATGTACTCCAATGAAGGACCATGAGGAGGCCAGAAGTTGGCATTGGCAGGACTTCTTGTTTCTCTTTGTTTGTTTGGTGGTTATGTTTTGTGGGGAACAGGTTGGTGGTTTATTTTTTCTTTATTTCTTTTTTCTGAGCAGAGAAAGAGAGGTACACTAATTGAACCTGGAGCTCATCATTTGGGCACTGGTAAAGCCCAGTGTACTTGAGTAGATGCTGGCAGATTCTGGGATTTCCTTGTATCTCACACATTTCCCAGTTTATTCCATCCATCATGTTGATTTGAAGGTTCTTAAACTTTGTTTCCATGAAAAACTCCCAGGAAGAACTCATTCATAAAAGGTTTTGTCACCTCATTCACCTTCACCTTTTGCTTTCCATACCCATGAGTGGGGCTTGCTAGAATCTAAATGTTTCATCTTCACTTATACTTTATATATTAAATTTCAAACACTCAACACTCAAGGTGATTGTACTAAAATGTGAGTCTTAGATAAAGGAGAGCTTGCTTGAAATACACTCATACTCCACTAGCCAAAGGCATGCATGGTTGTATATAAACTCCATGAATGAGCCTTTTCCAAAGAAGGGAACAAAAGGACTTCCATTTATTCTACATGTAAGGACTTCCATTTCTTCTACATCTACAGAAGATGCCATTTATCAACCAGAAAGCTTGCCTGATGCCAAACCTCCAGGTCCTCAGTCTTTGCTTCCTCATCTATGGAATTCTAATTAAAACCTATTGTTACTTATAATTTAATGATATGATAGCAGTTCATCTCATAAACATAAAACCCAAATGAGGATCAATCTTTTATTTAATATTTTCTGAATAGGTGAGATCTTTGAGTGTTACTTTTCCCCCTGTCTTATGTTATTTCCTAAAATAATAGTTGCACAATGTGATGAAAAAAGTGGAGACATTGGAAGTAAAGAAAGCATTAAGGAAGAGAAAAAAATCTAAAGTAAAGCAGCAAGGAGTGGGTGGTAAGGAAAACACACAATTTCACATTGGCACACAGGCAGTGGATGAGTTAACATCTGTAGTCTTTAAGTGGTATAACTAAGCAGATGGACGGTTCTAATTTCTATAATATCCAGTTGCAATAAAATATATTAAAAATGTCAATTTTCTACCCAGAACAACAGTATTTTAAGGGTTAAAGAAACCAGTAAGGGTCACCAACTCCTTCTGTAGAAGTACTACAGTATTTATATTTTCATGCTAAATATTTGCTGTGATTGATAATTTCTTCTTCTTCAAATACTGCTTTGATCAACAGATAGTTATTAGTTATTATATACTTAGGCCTTGAATTTACATAAAATTTGTTTTCCCCTAAAATATATCATCTTTATCTTTTTATCTTTTACTATGAGCCTTGTACTCATGTAGATGCTTCAGATGGGACACATGAAGCCAAATGTATTACATGAACCAGTTGATTTACTACTTCATGAATGAAGCACTTTGTCTTAGCTCAATGTCCACTGTAATTCTTATACTTCTTGTTTTAAAATTACTTATTTTCACAGAAACCAATAGTAATATTTATCATAAAATTCATATCAGTGAGCATATTCTCCTCCTCAGGGGTGTTTGATCTATCTACTATTTCATCTGGAGATTTAATTGAATATTCTGTCAATGAACATACATGTTTTAACTTTCAGGCCTGAATTTTTACTCTGATTTGATCCATCATATTAACCTGACACTCTTAAAAACTGCTCTAAATACTTTCTCTCCAGATTTCACTGTTTTGCCCATTTTAATTATTGACTTTCCATCCTGTCTAGTAAGCCAAATGTGAGTATTGGTTCACAAATTCTTTCCCATGATTTTTGGACAACTGATGGTTTGCATTCATGACTCCATGTCTTGTTTACTAACAGGTACCTCAGATCCCTCAGTCCCTTCATATGAGAACATATTTTCTGAGATTTTTTTGGATTAACTCACAATTTATTTTTCATTTCCCTTCTAATTTCTAGGAGTTTTGTTGTTGTGGTGGCGAAGAAAGCTGTCTTCTATTCATCTGTTCAACTTTTCATTCATCCATTGAGCATCATTTCCTAAACACAATGTCAGACATCAACACCAAATGGTAATGAGACAGGACTTCACATTTAATATGACTGATACGTAATATGCATAAAATGAGGCTATGATATAACTGTTATCCACACAGCACAGGTAGGAGTAGAGCAGAGGGCCAAGGAATATTTCTCAACAGAATGGATATTTAGCTATTAATCACAGAACCCTGTCCGACAATGGAAGAGAGAAATTCCAAGCAAGTTGACCTTACTCAGTGTTAAACTTTGTTTCATTCACTAAACTGCAAACTTCTTGAATCATATTCTAAGCAAGGAGTGGTAGGTTAGACCTCTCATCTCAGCATATGGGAAACTGCAAACTTCTTGAATCATATTCTAAGCAAGGAGTGGTAATTTAGATCTCTCATCTCAGCATATGGGAAACTGCAAACTTCTTGAATCATATTCTAAGCAAGGAGTGGTAGGTTAGACCTCTCATCTCAGCATATGGGAAACTGAGACAGGAGGATTGCTATGAATTCGACTCCATTAAGAAAGTTAGATGATGCTTCAAAACTCCACCAAGAATATTAATAATAAAATGATAACCAAAGGGTTTTGCTTTCTCCTTGTTTTTTTGTTTTATTTTTGTAGTTGTTGTTTGTTTATATTTCTATTGTGACACAGTTTTTTGGTTGTTGAGACTTTAATGATCAGCAATTTTGCTTCTCTTGCTGACTTTACTCACTCTTTTTTCATATTACCTAATTCAGAATATCAGAAAAATGTATGTTTTATGAAAAGACATTTAATTTGATTTGAACAAAATAATCAACATTAGGTTGCCAGTGAGCAGGCTCAGAGGGTAAAAGCACTTACTGTCAACCCTGACGACCTGATTTGGATCCTCAGAACCCACATGGTGGAATGAGACAACCAACTCCTGAAAGCTGTCTTCTGACCTCGGTGCATGTGCTATGACACATATGCTTGCACACACACACACACACACACACACACACACACACACACACACACAAACTACTAAGTAAATACATGTACATTTTTTTTTAAATCAATTTTGGGTTTTGTTTTTTGGATAATGTCAGAGAAAAATAAAATTTGAAAAAATGTATCTAGTTTATGAAATATTTGTAAACAAATTGATTTTATTTGAATGTCTATTCTGAGAGGCACAGTTCTCTTATGTTTAGTATGTTCATTTCTTTAGGAAAGCCGAGTCAATGTAACTGACTTGATTATATGCTTAAAAAAGGAGGCCTGTGTACTCCTACTGAAATGCCTGCCTTTGAATGCTCATAGCAGAACAAAGGAATGAGAGAGCAACATCAGCACAACATACAACATAGAAGAATTGCCAGTCATTCCATAACCTCAACATAATTTTCTAGTTGAAAATAAAATGAAACTCCATCCTTAGTGCTAGAGGAAATGAGCAATGCTCATGTTTAGTCCCACTCTGGAGGGAATACTCCTCGGCAGGCAGCAAACACAAATTGTATCAGAACACTTTTTCAGCAGAAAAGACACAGGGCCAGATGGCCTTCTGGCAAAGAACAGGGAAGACTTGATGAAACTATCCTGTGATGGCTTCAGATTCAGCCAAGTACTACTTTGCAGTGACTCGTCAAAAAGAATAAAAGAGGACACTCAGGTACTAGGCATGGTTTTGACATGATTTGGGTTTAATGTTCCTTTGTGGATATTTTGGGTTTTCTATAATCCCTTTCAATAAAGAAAAAATTACAAAATTAATTTTACCTAAAAAGAGTGTTTTCTCCTGAACAAAAGTTGAGTGTTCTCAGAAGTAAATCTTTAAAAACCTTGACGTAGATTTGCTACTCACTAAGCATATTTTGCTTTTCAAGGCAAACACAATGTACATATTCATCTACAAGCACAGCCATATGAAGGTGAGTTAGGAGTCTGCACTTTTATGATATCAAACAGCAACAGGAAGGTCTGTAAAACTTCTGTCCAAATGCAGCCATGACTCCTAAAGGACTTGTTATCTGTGCCTGTCTTTCATCTCTTCCCTTTCTTCCTGTAGGTAAATCTCCATTATGCTTTCAAGTTTACACTGGATCCATGTGTAGGATTTATCCATTACATGTATTTCCACCTTCTGCAATGGAATAAGCAGTGGTAATATTTTCTATCACTGGATTCGGTACATGGTTTAGGGGTAGACACATTACTCAAAGGAGCAGTTGGCATCTATATTGGGATTAGAGTATATGCTATGGGAGAGCCTCTGCTTCTCATGCTTTCAGATGTTAACAAACATGCTGCCTCATTACTGTGACAGAGTAAAATGTGCCTAGCAGTAAGGGCTAAACAGCTGACAACAGCAAGAGATGCAGTATAAACAGTGCATTTTCCAGACTGTGCTCATCCAGATAGAATGCTGAAAGCAAGTAAAACCAAGCACAAATAGGTAAACAAGATGATAACACATTTAAAGACTTCTCCACACCAAAGAAATCTGTGGGACAAGAGAGGAGACAGAGTACAAAGTGTGGGGGAAATACTGGCTGTTCATCAACAATACTCAGGTTATAGAAAGAACTCAAGAATCTAAGTTTCCTTTTAATAGCAGACTCACTTTGCTCCAATAGCCAACTATCATGTTGAATCAGTCTTGGAAAAACCCCCTTTGGGAAGGGGAGTCACAATTATAGTTTTGAAGCTCAACAATCATAGGATATTATTTTAAGAAGAATAACAAGAAAAACAAGAATTAATTTAAAAGAAAACAAGAGATTTATTGGAGATACTTCATGCAAAAGGTACAGGCAAGAGAATGGGAACAAGTTGAGGAACTTTAGAACAACATGTCTAAGGAAGGTCAGTGAAGGTAAAGACAGAAGAAAAGATAATTCTGCAGGTAGAACAGCTTAGCTGAAGCCTCCTCCATTCCAGTGCAGAGAGGTAACACCTACTCTGTGTCTGGATTGGGAAGAAATAGAGAAGCTTTGCAACGTTACCTTCTCCTGTTCTGTCTTGGCACCATGAAGAGTTGTGCAGAGGTAGAAACCAACTCTAAAGGTATCCAGATCTGGACATTCTCATCAGAGTGATCCAAAGTGAGTGCTTCACCTCTCTAACTCAGTGCCTTTTTTTTTTGTTGCTTTTTTCTTCATTAGCTTTATGACGTTTGAAACATTTTCAAATGTATGAGCCCTTATGTTAATCATTTGACTTCTCACTTTATATATGACCCTTTTTCTCTGCATTTGCTCTTGTTAAGAGTTTCTGGGTTTCCATTTGGTATAAATAACACTTATTGCTTGATGTCAGATTACATAGATTTATGCTATTATTACTATTATGATTAACTTATTGAGATTTAAATTTCATTTAAAATTTGTTGTTTTATGATCAGATTATTTTCTTATACTTATTTCATTTTCTTCTAGAAGCAATGTGAATTATAGTACCACCCTTTGTCAAACTACCCTTCCTCATGTCACATATTTGATGTTTTATTCAAATTGTTTTATGAAGTTATATTTATGGACCTGAAAATTATTTCTCTTTCAGTTTCATACTGTTGAGATCATAGTGACATGGTAGTACAATGCAAAATAAATGACTACAGAAAATTCCAACTGGATTTTTTTTTTCCAAAAATGGATATGACTAACAAAGATGCTGGCTAATACCCCAACCCCCCAAAACAACTGCAAAATTAGGAAAATGGCCAATATGGCTCTGGGAAAACAGAGAAAAATATAAAAGCTGAGAATCTACCACTCTCAGAATGCTGTCGGGACATCAAGAGACAGGGAGCTTTGTGTGCAGGGGCTCCTCGCACACCCAAAGTCCAGCTGGGTTAGAACAGCAGCCACCATACCAAGTAAGCTTCAGCTCACAGATCACCACTTTGACTTGCTAGAGGGCAAATGCATAAGCCAGACCATCTTATTCGTGAAAATAACAAACCTGACAGGAAATGAACAAGAAGCCTTTTAATCCTTCCTCGGAATGTGTTCCCAATAGTGGAAAGAAGCAGACCTAGCACATATTCTACCAGGAAATCATAAAAGTACATAAGCATTAGAAGAGTGAGTTGCATCTTTGTTTATCCCTGCTGGAAGGCACATGCAGGCTGTATGCACATGCAAGGAAAATGCCAAGAGACAGTGGATACCAAATGCCAAAAGAAATGCTGTCCGATCTGTTAAGGAGCCCTTGAACTAAGCATGTTTCCAAGTACAAGAGGCAGAAATCCTCAGGGCTCACAATGAATATGTCTGAATTCTAGGTGATCACTGAGGCATGCACATGCAGGAGCAGCCTCTAGAAAGCAGCGAAATCAAAAACATAAGACTTTCAAAAACTTAGTAGAAACTTCAGCCACTACAGAATCCAAAGTGGGTAGAATAGACTATCTGACACATCCAGTGGTTAACTACAAAATCTACGCAGCATGAAAAGGAACAGAAAATGCAAATTGCGTAAAAATACTCAGGTGGTTGTCAGCAGAAACCATTCAAGCAGTTTACAAATTCTGGCTGCAAGAAAAAGCTCAATAAAGCAATTATGCGTGCTTGATAAACTTTTAGAAGCCATGTTCAGGAAGTATAAGAATAAGAGTGGCCCAATAATTAACAAATAGAGTTTCAAAATACAATCAAATTATGTGAAAAAAGCAAGCACACACTTTAAAGGCAAAAGTACTATAACTTAAATAAAAATGTAATATTTTTTAGATAAATATTTGAAATAGGATCCTGAAAATGAATTGATTTATCCAACCTGAAAATAGAGGAGCATAATTTATACGAAGTCCTTCCCCCACTCCAAGTATTTGATGACACCCACCAATCACATTTACAAGTAATAGGAGCAACAGAATGAAAGCAAAGAATAACTTGCTGAAAATAAAAAAGACTTAAAACTTTCCAAACTTAACATTAGAATTTGAGACAACCAAGAAGCCCCACAAACCTATCAGGACATGAAGGGAGACACACATTTACACACACGGACAAAGTACAGTAACATTGTATGAGACAAAGCTAAAATTCTTCTGAAAGCAGCAAGAAAGAAATGATTCATCATGCACAAGAAAAAATATGATTAGTGACTAATGTCTCATCAGAAACAGCAAAACTCCAGACAGAATGAAACAAAGAGTCTGTCAACTCAGAAAGTTTATGTAATAAAAGTACCAAGACAAGGAGAGATAAAGATATTCAGAGATATAGGAAGATATATTGACAGTGTGCATTGTAGTTAGAGTTTTCCTGCCTGGCCCAGTCAGGACAAATCTCTCTTACCTGCCAGTCCCACAGTCGCTCAGACCCAACCAAGAAAGCACACAGAAACTTACATTGTTTACAAACTGTATGGCTGTGGCAGGCTGCTTGTTATCTACTTTTTCTATCTTAAATTAATCCATTTCTGCTTATCTATACTTTGCCACATGGCTTGTGGCTTACCACTGTCTTTACATGTTGCTTCTCATGGCGGCGGCTGGTGGTGTCTCCCTCCAACCTTCTACTTCCCAGCCTTTTCCTCTTCCTTGTCCCGCCTATACTTCCTGCCTGGCCACTGGCCAATCAGAACTTTATTTACACAGAGCGATATCCACAGCAGTGCATATTTAAAATATATTAAAGGAAATCTACCATGATTAAAGGCTAAACAAACCAAGCAGTAACTCAACTCTGCAGCAAAAAGTAAGTAACAATGAGGGTGGCAAATACAGAGATGTGTGTATTATATACAACATGTATAATTTAAAATAAATATTTTTCTTTTAGATAGAGAAAGTAGTTCAAAAACTAATATTATAATGTAATATTATTGTTTATTTCACACATTAATAAATTATAATATCTATAATATTTATATATTATATAATATATATGATATGATGATGATGGAGGGAATATAAATGAAACTGAATATTTTCAGAACTAATATTAATTTGAAATTATGACAAATTAAGATTCATGTTGTGGTCTCCACAATCATCTCTATAATAACAGAAATGATAATGAAAATGACTACAGTGTTTTCAAGTGTATCAGCAAAGCTCATGTGTTTGGAAACATCATTGCAGGTGTTACATGTTGGTTGATTTTGGAGCTGAAGCCTTTGGAGAAGGAAATTATGTTTATATTAGACCATAAATGTTGGGTTTCAGAATGTGAACAATGCTTTGTCATCCATGGAAGAGATACCTAAGTTTGTACACTTCCAATCATTTTCCTTACGAGTAGCAAGAATTCCCACCATGTTCAGTGCCTCGGTGTTGATATCTTGCACTGGAAATTATGTTGTCTCGACCAACACAAAACGGACTGAGACAAAAATTAGTATCAAGAAGTGGGAACTTTTGATACAACAAATTCCAGAGCATGTGGAAATGGCTTTGAAACTTGATAGTAGACAAGAACTGGGCAAAAATGGAAGCTAGAAAAAGCTTGTATCATTGATGGTGATTCTTATGAGAACTTGAAGAAACAGTAAACATGTTGTTTAGAGAATGGCTAAGTGGTCATATTCAAAATACAGGTATTCCTCACACAACACACTTATAGATACTAAAAGTCATTTTGAGAAATGAAAAACAAAGTATTAGAAATATAATAAAGACCATCCTTGCAATATAGTTACAAGGAACTTGGTAAAAACACTGTCCTTGTCCTTGTCCTTTACAGGATGGGAAACTTTAAAATCAACAAACTAGGGTATTTGGTAGAAGAAATAACTTAACAGCAGACCTTTCTATGTGACTAATTTTTATTCTCTCTGTGAAATCAGTAAAGAATCTAATTATTAACAGATATAATTTGTAATTTAATAGGAAATAGAGAAGAAAAATATTTAATTTGTGACCCAATATGTTTTGGGGAAAAATAAGTAACAATGTCATCACAGATAGAAGAGACTCAAGTTTTTGTCTTTGAGGCAGTGGAAGACATTACTATGAAGTATTTCAGAAGTTTTCCAAACTGCTTCTTCCATAATGTACCCAATATTTATGCCAAAACAATACCCATCCTTCTGAAGCACTTTGAGGGAAAAATTAATGTCATTTTGTCTTAATGTCAAAATTGATCACTTGCTTTCCTTCATCCGTATTGTACCATAATTTGGTATATATACATTTGGAAGCTGAGATTAATTTACATTTCTGAAGGTATATACTAGTTTTAGCTTTTTCATACTTACATAAATTAATAAGGCACTTTAAAACCTACCTCAGATTTATATTTTCTTATTATTTAGCATGTAAATAAATAAATTTTCTTTTATCTTTATAAAATGTCAAATTTAAAATTAACAGAGTAAGCCAATTTCATGAGAAGATAAACATCATATTCTGTCAAATTGGAAAAAAAAAGTCAAAGAAAAAAAGAAAAGAAAGAAGAAAGGAAGGAAAGAGGGGGAAATTATAAATATTAAATTTTGATAAAGTTTCAGTTTCTACTTAAATCTTTTACACTGAAGTTGTATTTAGTGTCAAATACAAGAATATCTTATCTTACCTGTTTTTAAACATTTATACTATTTTTAAGAATTTTTAATAAATTCAGCCCTTATAGTTAGGTCTAAGTATTTTTTTAATCACACGGTTAATCCTTTTAATCATTTCTTGAAGTCAGGATCAGGCTCTGTATTTAAAACCAGAATTTATATTTTTCCTGGAGTTTTATACCAATATCATGCTACCAATTTACAGTAGTTTCATAATAATTTTTGAAATATACCAGTGTACTTTACCAAACTTTAAATCAGATCTTCTTTAATTTTGTGGTAATATAAGAAATGTATATATAAAGTAAATATATAATGTGACATTAGTAAATGTGATTAATTATATCTTTGTTACTTAAGATTTATACAATTCAGGATAACTCTTTCATGTGAAAACAAAATTATTTATTTTCTAATCCATGTCATTATACTTCCTTTTTTTTTTTTGACTTCTTTGTTCCTGCAACTAAATTCCTCTGATTTATTCTTTTTGTTCTGTTGAATCCATTGAATTCCCAGGTGTTTCATTATTTTAATGTGATAAGCTTGACAGACTTCTACTTTTAACATGTATTTGATTCAAAGAAAACGTATAAAATTATACTTCCCTCACAGTAAGCATTGTATGTGATGATAGTGTGGTTGGTTGTCAAAACCAAAAACATTGTACGTAGCTTCAATATTTCTGATTAGCTGGCTGCTTCAGTTTCTCATTTTACCTCTTCTGTTATGCCACAAGGTCCTACCCATGCTCCCACTCCATGTTTGCCTGTTAGGATGTACATTCCTTCAGTCCAGGAGACTTCTGTCTCTGTTTGCTTCTGAGAACTTGATACTACTTACTGTTTTTAACATTTTTCTTCTCTCCTACATTACACCCCGAACACAGTCTTCTCTCCCTCCTCTAAATGGTACACTAGTTACTTTCCATTGTGTCATTAACAATGTTGATCTTGTTCATTTGAATAAGGTTTGTTCCCCATAACTTTACTTCACATTTGTAGGTATAGGTAAATTTGGAAATTTTTCTGTAAGGTTTCAAGTCACTTATTTAATACCCAAGTAGAATTTTCTAATTTTGTGTTTATTACCTTAGTTGCAATTCTTTCATTGCTTCAGGTCCCTTTTTGGCTATATGTTTTTAAGTTTATTTATGTTACTAGGGACTCACATTTATTTCATTGTCTGAATTACTATTCAATGATTGCGGTGAGTTTTGTTGTTCTCATATTATATATGGTAATACCTTATTTTGTAACATTAAAAATAATAGAATTCAAATATTTTTACTCAGTGAACACAGGAGATAGTTGACTTCATTGGCTAGGCTGTGTTGTCTTTCTTATGTATTGATTGATTTATTTGTGCATTTATTAATTGCTAGCATTAATGCCATGGATCAAGTACATAGAAGCTTGCAGACACACACTGCATGTAACTAAGAGTGCATTGATTTCCTAGTTACCAAACACGGCAGACGTATGGAACACACTGTGTGTAACTAAGAGTGTATTGATTTCCTAGTCACCAAACATGGCAAACATATGGAACCTCTGACACGGGGCTTATACACAAAACAGTTTGCCATCTTCTATGTGTGCTTTTAGTTGATAATCTGAGTAATTTACTTTTTAACAGAAATGAAAGCTTAGTTGGTACCAGAAATAAAGTATTTCAGATTGTAATGGCATTGCTTGAACAGGTTTTCTATTCCATTTTAGTGTGCTATCTATGCCAAAGTCTGTTGCCCAAAAGACTAAAATTTTACAGCATAGTTCTAACCATAACTCTGAATCTAAATCATCTGTTCTGTCCTCACTGAAGAAACAGGAATGAAAGTAAAAACAATAGGATTTTCCAATGGATTTATTTAAAGAAAAAAAAAAAAAGATACTTCCAATTCTATTCCTAAAAGCTGTCTTATATTTATCTGGTTTACACACATGCTAAAAAACAATTTACTGTCTTCAACATCCCATGTGGGGTAAGCAACATGCTGCTTTCTAGGGTGACAGAAACCACTTGTTTTTTCTCATCATATGCACAAAACCAATGTGTGTCATGGAGTTTATCTTATCCAAATGATTTCTTTTTGGATTATTATGGATAATTCAAAGTGCTTCTTCTAAAAACAACAAATATGATGACTCCAACCTGTCTTATTTAACACATTTTTTAAATCCCTGTTGTGTCTAATATATACTTAAAGAAAGGACCACCTAAGCTGCTAAATCAATAAAATCAACTCTCATAATACAGCAAGACAGGTTCCCTCAAAATTAACAGACACACTAAGTATTGTAGCCATTGAGAGTTTTGAAGCATAGCTTTATTTCCATTTTAGTAAAAGGATGAGCAAATACTATTAGCTGTCATTTATCTGCTTAATTTCTTACTCTTCAGACTAAACAGAGCATTCTCACATGATAGACATTCTTCCTCAAGACACATCTTGACTACAAGAGATAGAAAGTCAATCCATCTTTAGCACATGAATCATAGCTTCACTTTCCTCAGCCTAAACTTTTGGGAAGTGAATGGGGTAACCTGTGTTGTAGAGTATTATTTTAAGATGTGTTAAATTTGCTATACTGTGAAACATTTGTTTAATGATGCAAAGATGTGTTGCATTCTTTTATGTTACATTCATTTAACTCTGTGAAGCAGTGTTACTTTGCCTGTCTAAAACACCTGATGGTCTAATAACAAGCTGAAGGATCAAAGGCAAGGTAGGAGAAAGAATAGACCAGGCTGGCAGGCAGAGAGAATAAATAGAAAGAGAAATCTGGGAGGAAAAGAAGAAGGAGCAAGAGAACAAGGAGAGGAGGACATTGGTACCAGCCACCCAGCCATACAGCAAGCCACAGAGTAAGGATATACAGAAGTAAGAAAAGAGAAAAGCCCAGAGGCACAAAGTAGATGGGATAATTTATTTTATTTTTTATTTAAAGTTTTTTTTTTTTTACATTTTACATACTAACCACAGTTCCTCTTTCCTCCTCTCCTCCTGCTCATCCCCCACCATACCCTCCATCCACTTCTCAGAGAGGGTATGGCCTCCCATGGGGAGTCTGGCATATCAAGTTGAGGAGGACCAAGCCCGCCCACTCCCCACCCCACCCCCACCCCCCCACCCCCCTAACCCCTCATCAGCAGCGAGCAACTATGTACCAGCCTTAAAAAGCTGGACATGGACCCCCACCCCTTTTCTGTTTCCTCTCTGCTGTCTGCTCTGCCACATTTCACCCCCTCTGCCAGGCCTGGCTTCTCCCTTCTGTCCCCTCTCCTTTCTAATAAAGCCCATTTTAACACTGGTAACCATGGCCCATGATTCTTCTACCAACCAAACAGCACTGTTCATCCTTTCACCCACAAACTACCTAAGCCATGCACTGTTACCCACTTTCAGAGAGCCTAGTTCAGTCCCATGCAGGTTTCCCAGCTGTCAATCCAGAGTCAGTGAGCTCCCACTAGTTCAGGTCAGCTGTCTCTGTGGGTATCCCCATCATGATCTTGATCCCTTTGCTCACATAATCCCTCCTCACTCTCTTCAATTGGACACTGGGAACACCATCCAGTGCTTATCTGTGGATGTCTGCATCAGCTTTTATCAGTTACTGGATGAAGGTTGTTTAAAGTTAAGAAAAGACAGCAAGAAACAAGCAAAGCTAAGGCCAGTTATTTATAATTAAGAATAGGCTTCCATGTGAGAATTATTTGGGAGCTGGGTGGCGGGACCCCCAAAAGAGCTAAGACCAAAAGAGCAAAAACAACCAACAACAAAGCTGAGCCAGTTAAAAAGCATCATGTCAACACACAAGAAGGAATATATCAGAACATTCCATGTGTGGGGAATTTTATTCAGTGGATTCTTCATAGCTGGCGTAAGAAACAGTTTTCAACTTAGCCTTTGATAGCTCACTTTGAATTTTTTTTTTTAAATCTCCATATTGTACAATTAGAAGCAAAGAAACATTTATTTTCATTAAGCTTTTTCTTTTGTGCCTAGTGCTGAGAATTTACCAAGGTTCGATTGGGTCAAGCAACAAACTAGCTAAGTACATCCCTCAAAGAGTAATTCCAAACATTGTTAATTTCCTCTTTCATTCCACTTCTCTTTTTCTCAGGGGTGGATTTCAATGGCAAAATTATTTGGGAAAAGTACATATTATTCTATCAGCCCATGTATATTTGGTTTCCTCTGTGAGACTAAAGAGTCATCAAAAACATGGACCATGTGTTCCCAAACTATTCCAAGATGGTTCCCTTACCATTACTGAACTTTCAGTATTTTCTCATTTGCCATTAAATCCTGGGTGGCAATTTCAATAGGAAGTATACCCTAATGGTGAATTAATTACAAGGGCCTGTTCTTTGTATGAAAAGGCAGATTTACTCAATTGAACTAACAAGAACGAATCGAAGAAACTCAAGAGAAAATGTATTAGTCCAGAAAATTGGAAAGAAAGGAATCACAAACAAAGGATAAAGTGGGATTTGGAATAGTTGGTATATTAGTCAGGATTCTATAAAGAAACCAAATTGATGGACTATATTGCAAAGGAGATTTATCAGATTGCCTTGCACAATACATGCACTGGAGTCCCACAATGACTGTGGATACACTGGAGAGACTGAGAACCCTGTAGTTGTTCAGTTCTTGGGCCTGGATACCTCAGACATTCTCAATCTAGCATGTGATTACTGGAATAGTCCTAGAGAGTCACTAGTCTTCAGTTCACATTAGCAGGCAAAAGGAAGTGGGTCCTGACGTCAGCAGCTGGCCACTGCAGTGGCAGCAGAGTGAATACACTCACCAGCCAGGGGCAAAAGCAGGAGGATTAGTTAGTTTTCCTTCTGACCTGCTAATATCTGAGCCACCGCCTAAAGGGGCTTCCCACATTGCAGGGAGATTATTTTCCTTCTCTGTTAATCCTTCCAGGAAATATCCAAAGATGTGTCTCTTAGTTGATTCCATATCCAATCAAATTGAGCATCAAGATGAGCCAGCACACTTGGCCTTCCTCTAACCACAGAAATGAATAGCAACAAAAGCTGCACAGAAAACAAAATGATTTGAAATTTTTGGTCAAATCTTAAATGTGATTCTTGCTCTTACTATGTATAAAGGGAAGCCTCTCTTTATGGTACTGAAATTACACACAAATATAAAGACTATAACATTTTCAAAGGAGTCCTTTCCTGAAACTCAGTGTACATACAGATGAATGCTGACTGCTGGACTCATCTCCTCAAAGTAAGACAGAAGCAAGGAAACTTCTACATGACTCCACCTTCCTCCCCATAGGCTACTAAAAGACTTCACCCAACTCCTTTTCCTCTTCTCTTTAGTTTCCCTGCTATGATATGTATCTTCATATTAGAATTATTATTTTTCCACATTAGGTATAAATGCCAGATGTCAATCAAACAGCAGTAAATGTCTTTTCTTTTGTTGTTAATACTGTCTCTGATATTTAGCGAATGGGATTCTTGAATTTAGAAGATAGATACATTTACTAGAAGAACTGTAAATAGATGGATTAGCTCAATTTTAACTTCTTAGAACAGTTACATTACTAAAAGGGGTTGTCATTTTTCTAGACAAATTTATTTCCATTGAATTAGACCTAAGTGCTTTGTTTGAAACATAGTTAGGAAATACCCATTTTCTTTGGGTTATAATTATTTTCTCTTTTACTTTTTCTTACTATGGAAATATTCTAATCTGCATTTCTGTCTTGTCTGCTGACCTGAGAAGTCTTTGAAAGTAAGGACTATACCTATGTGTTTCTTTTACTCCAGAGCCTAGTAAATACCCTGGCAAGAAGTAGATGTCCAATCAATATTTTTCCACAAGAATAGAAGCACACAAAGGACATTTTCTCTTTGTTTAGAAAAATGAAGCTGGTGGTTCTGCAGACATATTTTCAAAATGTCTCATTTTTCATGATTGTGAGCTAGTGCATATGGCCTAGAATTCTTGTAATAGGAAGAAATAGCTACCATTCTTATTTTACAGAAAGTAATAGATTTTACCACATAATTTGAAAATACACTGACTTTTCATACATTCTCTGGGCTTGCTCCAGGCATAGAGATGCCTATTTTAAAACAAAATGCAATTAGTGACTTTCATAACAGAAAAAAACCACTACCTTCATTTACCCTCCTGTGTATGCTGATGCTTGGTGACAGCTCATATACTCTGTGGACTTGCCTAACAGTTCTCATGAGGCAACCCTATCCTGTAATGGGGTAAGAATGTAATTGTGCTCTTGTTAAAACATGTTGTAATGTCAGGCACACTGAATTTTAATTCCCTTGATGGGACCAGATAATCAGAAAATTTTCCAACTACAAGTAGACTTTGAAATAGCGTGTGACATTTTTACGTCTGGCCATAATTTCATGCTTTGCCACCTTTGATCAAATGTCATCTTAAATGAAGGCAGGGAAACAGAAAATGAATGATACTGTAAGTTCACAATATAAGAGATTCATTAAATCTGAAGGTAAAACTCATGTAAAGTAACAATACTCTTGCAAGATTTCATATGCTAAGAGAGCCAAAGGAATTCAAAAAATTCCACAGACAAACATGTATTTTGAATTTCCCTAATATTATTTATGTATAGAGCTTATTACCTGACAAATATGAATTACTTATATTCTGGAGTTCTCAGATGCAAGATAAGAAAATATAGTCTCTGTCAAACATACTATTAGGGTAGGTAATCTATGAGTGAACATGGCCTGGGACCACAGATTTGGATTGCTCGAATTTCCATGTTCTAACATGATAGTGGGCTGATAAAGCTTTACAATACTAGAATAAAGAAATCCCAAACCAAGTCACCTTTATTGGTGGAAACATTAGGTATATTTCAAACAAGGAGGGGACCTGTTTAAGGCTTCATAGCCTTTTGTTGATGATTTTGTTTGATTGAAGTCAGTTTGGGTCAAATAATACATTCCAAAAGGTTTCACCAGTTTGTCACAATGATGTTAAGTTAGATATAGATGTGGGTAAAGAATGGCTATTACAGGGGCTTAAATTAGCAAAAGAATTATTGTAATCAGGCTATGAGCTTGGTGGTATTATAATATTTCCACAGTTCTTAAAGTCCTATGAGAAGGCTTAGTGTAAGGTGATCTTTCCTGATCCTCTACTTACATTTTAGGAATATTGAATATAACTGAGCATCCTTGAAAACCCCCATGAATCCATTACCCATGTGAAAATGGGCTTCATGCATGAATCCACTTATGCTTATTTTGTAGTGTGCAGGAACAGGTGGAGTAGATTTGATCAAATATTTCAGAAAATTTAATTTCCAAAGTGAAATCTATCTTCAATTTGATAGAACTTTGACTTAGTGATTGTTTAATAAAAATGCTTATGTAGCTATTTTATTATAAAATCCTTGAAGTCAAATTGAAGTGAAAGATTATGCTGTTTTTTTTTCTTCCTGACAGAAAAGGATCTTTGAGCAGCTGTTGCCTGAATCATATTTTCTCATGAGGAAAGATGTGAAAACACCAGAGATCCCAATAGTATCCAAGAGAAGAGAGAGACAGGTGATTACCAAGACTAATCAGGATTGTGAAGACCAAAAAAAAAAAAAAAAAAAAAAATGAGACTATAATAGGATTACACTCCATTTTCCTCAAGGCCCTGGATTTGTATACCATGCTGTAAGGCTTGAGAGGCTGGGATGCTTCTAGTAATGTCAAGCTGGCTTCAGACAGCCAGAATGTCCTCACTGTCCTGACTGCAAAGGGAAAGATGTCTTCTTCTCAGTACCTGCTTTGAATTCTCACAGGATTCCATGTAAGATGATACCAGATAACAAAGGGTCAAAGTTGAGAAGAGCCATTTCAAGTGCTCATTGTAGGGCTCTATCATTCAAGACTGATAGAATACTCTCCATGTATTTTTAAATCCAAGTTCTGACAAAACTTACATAAAGCAGAATTTAGATAAATGATGCTATCTCTTAACAAATCCAAAAGAAAGACATTATTGGATTGCATAGTACTACATCTTTTTGACTAGAGGTCTGAGAGTTTATAAAATATCTTAATAATGACTAAATAGAACTGCATGACATCAACACTACCAAGATATTTCATCATTTCTGACCAAACCAACTGAAGTGAAGGCATTCTCTTTTTCTGCTGAGCATCTATATACAATGCCTTTTTAAAGCCACGTTTTGCTGATGAGCATGGAAGTGCTGTGCCTGATTGCAAGAGACTTCATCCACATGAAGTGGCAAATAGAGCAAGCTGCCAGATTATAGGGCATGGCACAAGCTAGTCCTTTAGAAACATGTATACATTGCCTTGCAAAGTACTCATTTGGGTATCGTTTAAACACTTACATTTAAAATTTTCCATTCGCCATTTTCAAAAACAGGGAAACAACTTGTAATAGATTAAAGCAAGACAATCCTCCCTACCTTCTCTGGGAAGGTAGTTACTCATCAAAATTTACTATTTAAACATAAACATAAATTCAATGAAATTAAATAACATTGCGCTTTTGGTTATATTATCTTCATTTCCTAGCATAATAGACAAACATGACTGCCAGTATCATATGGGGTAATGCTGACATGAGCCATTTCTTTCACAGCAGCCATTTCTATTGAACATATGGCCCTAAACCATTTCTTTGGCTAAATCTAAGCTCTTGTTTTAAAAAGAACAAGCTTTTTAATTATTTAGTCTTTTTATAGGTGAATTAAGTCCATTGATATTAAGAGATATCAATGACCAGTGATTGTTCGTTTCTGTTATTATTTTTGTTTTTTGGTGGTAGTGTGTGTGTACTTCTCTTCTTTGGGGTTTACTGCTGTGGTGTTATCTGTTGCCTGTGTTTTCATGGGTGTATCTGCCTTCCTTAGGTTGGAATTTTCCTTCTAGTGCTTTCTGTAGGGCTGGGTTTGTGGATGTGTGGATTAAATCTGGTTTTGTCTTGGAAGGTCTTGTTCACTCCATCTATGATGACTGAAAGTTTTGCTGGGTATATTAGTCTAGGCTGGCATCTATGCTCTCTTAGTGTCTGCATTATATCTGTCCAGGTCCTTCTGGCTTTCAAAGTCTCCATTGAGAAATCAGGTGTTATTCTGATGGGTTTGCCTTTATAAGTCACTTGGCCTTTTTCCTTTGCTGCCCTTAATATTCTTTCTTTATTCTGTACTTTTAGTTGTTTAATTATTATGTGGTGAGGGGACTATTTTGGGGCATGTGGTGGGTATTGTGTTCCCTGAAATATTGTGTGTTCCCCAAAATAAACATATTTGGGGTCAGAGAACAGACAGCCACTAGAACAAAGCCAAAAATGGTGGCTAGAAAATAGGAAGAGTAAGCCATAACAGAAGTTGGGCGGTGGTGGTACACACCTTTAATCTAATCCCAGCACTTGGGGGCAGAGCCAGGTGGATCTCTGAGTTCAAGGCCACTTTAGAAACAGCTAAGCATGATGACCCATGCCTTTAATCCCAGAAACCCAACCTTTAATCCCAAGGAGTGGGGGCAGAAAGAGAAAAGTATATAAGGTGTGAGGACCAGGAATTAAGGAAGAAAAAAGCATGTAGTTATTTAAGCATTTGGTTGGTTAAAAGTTCAGGCTTTGGAGCAACACAGTTCGGCTGAGAGCCATTGGGATGAGGTCTCAGAAGCTTCTAGCCTGAGGAAAAAGGATCACCTGAGGAAATAGCAAGGTGAGATAGCTGTGGCTTGTTCTGTGTCTCTGATCTTCCAGCATTCACTCCAATAACTGGCCTCAGGTTTGATTTCATTAACAAGTACCTTTTAAGATTCCTACTACATGGGGGTCTATCTAGTCTGTTTGGTGTTCTATAGGCTTCTTGTATCTTCATAGGCATTTCGTTCTTTAAGTTGGGAAAGTTTTCTTCTATGATCTTGTTAAATATATTTTCTGTGCCTTTGAGTTGGTATTCTTCTCCTTCCTCTATCCCTATTATTTGTAGGTTTGGTCTTTTCATGGTGTCCCAAATTTCTTGGACATTTTGGGTCATGACTTTGTTGGTTTTAGTGTTTTCTTTGACTGATAAACCTATTTTTTCTAACGTATCTTCAACACCAGAGATCCTCTCTTCCATCTCTTGCATTCTGTTGGTCATACTCGCATCTGAAGTTCCTGTTTGTTTACTCAGATTTTCTATTTCCGGCTTTCCTTCTGCTAGTGTCTTCTTCATTTTTTCTATTTCCCTCCTCAGGTCTTGGATTGTCTCCCTTGCTTTTTCATGATTTTCTTTCAAGGACTTATTGTTTTCTTCTGCTTTAATTGTCCTTTCCTCTAGTTTTTTATAGTGTTCTTCCCATTTTTTGTTTGTCTGTTCCTCCACTTTATTTTTATTTCTTCTATATAAGGCTCTAGCCTCTTCATGATGTTACTTATAAGGTTGTTTTCTTCTTCTTCTTCCATTCCGTGATGTTCAGGTCTAGTTGTTGGAGAAGGGCTAGGTTCTGGTGATGCTGTATTGCTCTTTATTTTGTTGTATGTACTTCTGCCTTGGCGCCTGCCCAACTCCTTGTGGATTCGTTTTTGGTCTTATCAGTGTACTTAGTCCAGACAGAGCTGACAGATTTAGGGAGCCTCTCTCTGGTCCAGATGGGAGCTCTGGTCAAGATGAGAGTGCTGGCCGGATAGGAGCTGGGGGACTGGACTCTGAGTCTCAGGAAGTCCCTGGGGTCTCCTTATCTTGTCCAGATGAGAGCTCCTTTTGTCCAGATAGGAATTCCAGGGCAGGATGGAAGCTCTGGTCCAGATAGGAGTTCCAGGGTGGATGGTAGCTGGGGACTCTCTGGTCCAGATGGGAGTTCCAGGGTAGGATGGAATGTTTGAGACTGGTTTCTAATTCTCCAGAAGTGGCTGGGGGCTCTGGCAGATGGGTGTTGGGGCAGAGTGTGGAGATTGCAGGGTCTGCCTGCAGTCTTGGAAAATGGGAGCCTTCCCACAGGGCCCACTGAATCTGTTTCATGAAACTTTATAGTAACAAAAATATCTATAAATCTATATTTAGAGAGAAATATATCACATATATACATATATATATATATGTATATATATATATAATATAGAAATAAATATGTATATATACATTAAACTGAGATACTTTTTAATTACATTGATATGACCATAAAATACGTGGGGAAATTTCAGCTAAGGCCTCAGATGCTAAGTGCTGACAGCCTTTTGGTTGGTTGAAGCTTGTAATCTGATAGGCTAATATATTCTAAAACATGTTGCTTATTAGTCACAGGGCTGTTAAGACATGAACAGAGAAGAGCAAGAAATGGCTATTAAGAGGCTAAAGATAGGACAAGATAAATTGTAATCAGGACTGAATCTACAACATTCCAACCTGTCCATCAAAGTTCTCATCAGTTAATCTGCCTCACAGAAGGTTCAATGTAAGGTGTGGTTTCATTCTGGGAACTCCCCCCACACTTTTATTGCAAATAGATTATTCTCTCATATAATATATCCTAATTACAGTTTCCCCTCCCTTTACTCCTCACAGTTACTCCCTCTCACCCTGATCCACTCCCTTTTCTGTCTTCCCTTAGAGAAGAGCAGGCTTCTAAGAGACAACAACAAAACATATATAATATAATAATGTAAAACAAAGCCATCATATTGAAATTGGACAGGGCACACCAACAGAAGGAAAAAAGTCCCAAGAGAAGGCACAAGAATGAGAGACCCACTGAATCACACACTCAGGAGTTCCATAAAAATACTCAATTGAAAGCTACAATATATATGCAGAGGACATGGTATGGACCATTGTAGGCCCTGTGCTTGCTGCTTCAGTATCAATAGGTTCATATAAGCTTTGCTCAATTGATTTAGAGGAACTTGTTCTCTTGATGTCCTCCATCCTCTATGGCTCTTACACTCTTTTTGCCTCCTTTCTGCAAGGCTCCCTGAATTCTGAGGGAGAAATTTGATGGAGTATCTCATTTAAAGCTGTTTGTTTCAAGATGTCTGAGATGGTTTGAGTTCTGGGATGGTCACTAAGGAAAGCGTCTAACAGGAAATGGAATCAGTCCAAGAGAAAGATGTGTGTTGTAGACAACAAAGCTGAAAGGACTTGGAGATATGAATAGTGCTTGGACATCAGACATGGAGATGCAGAGTTTGGGGTTTTTCCAGCTGGTTTTCAGTCTTGCTTTGGTCTCGTGTTTCTTCAGTATGTTCCTTTTCCTTGCTTTTGAGATAGTAATGTATATCCTATGCACTTGTGTGTTGGAAGTATGCGATCTGCTTTTTGATTATGAGTTCACAGGGAATTACAGTTAAGAGATTCCCATGGGTCCTGAAGAGATTTTGAACTTTAGACTTTTGAACAATATTGAGACAATAATAGACTGTGGGGACTTTTGACGTTTTGCTGAATGCATTTTTGCATTATGATTTGGCTATAAGCCTGTGGGGCCAAGGAGTAGAGCATGGGGGTCTGAATGAAAGTGGCCCCAAACGCTCCTAGGGAGTGGCACGACACTGGTAGGATGTGTGGCCTTGTTGGAGGTAGTGTGTCACTGGGGTGTGCTTTGAGTTTTCAAATGTTCAAGCTAGGTCCAGGGTCTCTCTCTGTTCCAGCTGCCTGCTGATCCAGTTATAGAATTCTTGGCTCCTCTCCAGCACTCTGTCTGCCTGCATGCTGACATGCTTCCAGCCATGATGATGATGATGGACCAAAACACTGAACTGTCCAGTCCAAATTAAATGCTGTCCTTTATAAGAGTTGTTGTGGTCATGACGTCTCTCCACAGCAATAGAACACTGACTAAGAGAGTTTCTCTTTTTACATAATGTCTGAATGTGGCTCTCTATATTTGTTGCCATTTACTATAGGAGGAAATTTCTCTGATGATGGCTGCATAAGGCACTGTTCTATGAGTATAGAAGATTATCATTAGGAGTCATTTTATTGTAACTTTTTTTCTTTGTAGGCTCATATTATTTAATTTTACCATAGATCCCTGAGCTATCTAGTTTCAGGACCTTGGTGACCAAAGCAGTGTTCCATGTTGGTTATATCTGGTGGAGTTGGCCTTATGTCAAATCAGATAGTTTTGGTTACTCCAAAAAGATTGGTTCCACCATTGTACTAGTATATCTTACAAGAAGGGCACCATTGTACATCAAAGGATCTGTGGCTAGGTTGGCTACATACTTATTTTTAATATGTTTAGTTTGAGAGCTTTTTTATTATTATATTTGTGTTTTAATTTTACAAATCAGCCATGGGTTCCACTGTCCTCCCCCCCTCCCGCCCCCTTCCCCTCCATTCCCATCTCCTCCAGGGCCAAGACTCCCCTGGGGATTCAATTCAACCTGGTAGATTCAGTCCAAGCAGGTCCAGTCCCCTCCTTCCAGGCTGAGCAAAGTGTCCCTGTATAAGCCCAAGGTTCCAAACAGCCAGCTCATGCACTAAGGACAGGTCTGGGTCCCACTGCCTGGATGCCTCCCAAACAGTTCAAGCTATTCAATTGTCTCACTTATCCAGAGGGCCTGTTCCAGTTGGGGGCTCTGTAGCTTTTGGTTCATAATTCATGTGTTTCCATTAGTTTGGCTATTTGTCCATGAGCTTTCCCAATCTTGGTCTCAACAATTCATACTCTTTTAGTCCCTCCTCTTTCTCAACAATTGGATTCCTGGAGCTACACGTGGGGCCTGGCCATAGATATCTATATCCACTTCCATAAGTTATTGGATGAGATTTCTAGCCTGACAGTTAGGGTGTTTGGCCATCTGATCACAAGACTAGGTCAGATCAGGCTTTCTCTGGACCACTGCCAGTAGTCTACAGTAGATGTATCATTGTGGGATTCTGGGGACCTCTCTAGCACTTTGCTTCTTCCTGTACTCATGTGGTCTTCATTTGTCATGGTCTGTTATTCCTTGTTCTCCCTTTGTGTTCTTGATCCAACTGGGATCTCCTACTCCCTAAGCTCTCTTTCCCTCATACCTTGCCCTTCATTACTCCCACTGTCATCCAGGTTGTTCATGTAGATCTCATCCATTTCTCTGTCATTGGGTGATCCCTGTGTCTTTCTTAGGGTCCTGTTTTTTAGGTAGCCTCCCTGGAGTTGTGTAGCAGTCTAGTCATCTTTGTTTTACATCTAGTATCCTGCTATGAGTGAGTACATACCATGTTTGTCTTTCTGAGTCTGTGTTACCTCACTCAGGATGATTTTTTCTAGATCCATCCATTTGCCTGAGAGGATGTGGAACAAGGGGAACTCTCCTCCACTGCTGGTGGGAATGCAAGCTTGTACAGCCACTTTGGAAATCAATATGGCACTTCATTAGAAAATTAGGAATCTATCTCCCCCAAGACCCGTTATAGCACTCTTGGGCATATACCCAAGGAATGCTCACTCATACCACAAGGGCGTTTGCTCAGCTATGTTCATATCAGCATTTTTTATAATAGCCAGAACCTGGAAACAACCTAGATGCCCTTCAACTGAAGAATGGATAAACAAAATATGGTAAATATACACAAGGGAGTACTATTCAGCAGAGAAAAACAATGACAGCTTTTATCTATAGAGATTACAGAAGAGAAACAAACCTGATAAGCTTTTAGATAAAGAGTGAACAGAAGAAGTTTAAAAATGTGAATAAATTTGAATGAAATGAACAGATAATGAGGAAACTAAGAATATTCCCTGGGTGTAATAAGTTGTTTCCATTTATGTAATTTATATGAATAAGTGCAAAGTTGTAGATAGTTTTATATTGGGCTTTTTACATCACTTGTATGTATGAATGAGAAGGAATTAGGAAAGTTATGCATTTCATCTCTAGATACTCCTGCATTTTGTCTCTTCTTTTAAGACGCATATATCACTTTGCAATATAAAAATATTTAATTAAAATAGTATATTGTGTATTTCCTTCAAATACTGTTTGCCATGGATCTATAATAAATATTAAGAGTTAGACTTAGGTTGGGCTTTATAATGTATAAAATACTTTCATACATATTTTATTTTGCATTGACCTTATCATGGCAGTTGGGCAGAACATACTTCTTTTCTTCCAACATAACTCCAGTTAAGGAGTGATGAGGCCAGGATTCTGGTCTACATATTCTGAATCTTTAAAGAAACACCCAATTTTCATTCCCTGAACAAATGTGATAGAAGGAATTATGGTCTATAATATTTAGTATCTTGTCGTCTGATCTTACTTGACATTTCTATGGTTTTTAATGTGACTGTCTTTTGCCAAAGCTTTAAAAAATCTACAGGAAATAAAGTGAAAATTTAAGATTAAAAAATAAACAAAACCAAAACATATCTAGGAGCTTGGAAATGTTCCTGTCACTTCACAAGCATGAGGAGCTAAGATTGTTCTCCCAATATTAAAAAAAAAAAAAAAAAAAAAAGTCAAGCATTGTTAAGCATGTCTGCAATCCCAGGGCTGGGGAAGCAGAGATAGGCTAGCCCTGGGACAAGCTGGCCAGTCAGTGTGGCCAATCAGTGAGCTCCAGATGTAATAAGTGAACTTGTCTCAAAATATAAAATGGACAGTGATTGAGAGAAGCATGGTGTTACTGATGTCTGACTACCACATGCATGTACACATACTCATGAATATGTTTACATACACAGATTACATTGTCTGCAATATACATTACATAAACAAATACAAATAAAAAACTGAAAATAATGTTCTTAAAGAATTGTAATTTCTGCTCCTATGAAAGATGATTTTTGTACATAAACACTTTTTGTGTGTGGGGAAATTGTTTATGACTACAGGGGAGTGTTTTTACTGTATCCATTTGTATCAAATGGTAGCATCCTTTTGAAATGAGGTCATGTTAAAATAGTAATGAAGGAAGCAGTAGTAGTATATTAATTCATTCAGGCCATATAACAAAATAGTATAAATTGAGCAGCATAGTGACTACTTTGTCTTGGCTAGATTTATATCAACCTGACATAAGCTAGTCATCTGAGAGGAAGGAACCTCAATTGACAAAATGTCTCCATAAGATAGGGCTGAAGCAGGTCTATAGAGCATTTTCTTACTTTGTGATTGATGGGGAAGGGTTCATTTCTGGATTGGTGTTCCTTGAAGTTCTATAAGACTTCAGATTGAAGAAGCCTTGAGGAACAAGCAAGTAAGCAACAATTCTCCATGGCCTCTGCATCAGCTTGTGGCTCCAGGTTCCTGCCTGATTTGAGATCCTGCCTTGGCTTCCCTCAATGATCTGTGGTCTATAAGCCAAATAAAACCTTCCCTCCCCAAGTTGATTTTGTCATGGTGTTTCATTGCACAATAATAACCCTAATTAAGTCGATATTGAAATTCATTTCTTACAGCACTGGAGGCTGTGAAGCCGCCTGCCGTAGGTTCATTTCCTTGGGCTTGGATATTGCCTTTGCACTGTTCCACATGGCAGAGAGGGTTCCCAGGTACTCTTATAAGGACACTACTCTTAATCCTTTTCAGGACCCAGTTACCTTTTATAAGCATGCCATCACTTCCTAGGATTAAAGGCATATGTCACCATGCCTGGTTGTTTACAGTGTAGATTTGAACTCACAGAGATCTGGATGTATCTCTGCCTCTAGAATGCTATGATTAAAGGTATGTGTGCCACCATTTTCTGGCCTCTATGTCTATTTAGTAGCTGTTCTGTTCTCTGACCTCAGATAAGTTTATTAAGGTACACAGTATATGGGGACACAGTATATCACCACACAGGTGGTCAATAAACCTAAATTTTTTTAGGTGATTGACACCATTCAACACTGATATTTCATTTGAATATAAGATTTTGGGCCAGGCAGTGATGGCACATGCTTGTAATCCCAGCACTCAGGAGACAGAGGCAGATCTCTGTTAGTTCAAGGCCAGCCTGGTCTACAGAGCTAGTCCAGGACAGGCTCCAAAAAGCTACAGAGAGAAACCCAGTCTCAAAAAAAACAACAACAACAACAACAACAACAAAAAAGATTTTGGGTGATGAGATAGGAAGATTCCTAAGTGTGTAAGCATGCTTACTGCTGAGCATGCCATTGCGTGCAAAACACACACACACACACAAACAAACTAAGTAACTAAGTAACTAACTAACTAATAATTGTAGATTTAATCAACCTGTTTGTTCACACCATTTTTATGGATATGGATAAATATAATTAATAGTCCAGTCACAAAATAATCCCATAAAGAACACCTGTTAAATTTGAGCATATACAATCTCTGGAACATTTGTTGATAAAGGCATCTAGCTTGAAAGCTCCAAATAGCAAGTATAGTTGAGGGTTTTGCATGTTTGCAGACAGATAAGTGGGTGTTCTCCTTTGTTCAAGGAAGCATGCCAAAGTTGGCCATCTCCAAATCCATTAAGTTCAACAAGTCCCATGAAGCCATGTAACTCTGTAGTTATGTTTTAACACACAGATGAAAATGTGAAGGTGTCATTGGGCAAGAGAAAAATGTCTTATCAACTTTAGGCAAGGGTATTTGCAGATAACATTTGGCATGCAAGACTGAAAGGCAAATTTCAGAATCTTCTGTGCTATATTAACTGACAAGTCTCTACTTCTGTAAGTATGGAAGATCCCAACTTTTAGTGTGAAGCTGTACAAATAATCTAGAACTCTGCTATCTATTTAACTGTCAAATAAAGAAAGCCATGGGTTTGGCAACATATTAGTGATTAAACCGATAGGAAAATATTATCAACATCTTTGATGTGACATCCAACATGAAACCGTTTATACTTAAAAGTTAATATTCAACAAAATTATTATCATATATTAGTGATGTTTGTCATGGACATTAAGGTCAACCTTTCCTCTTTCACCATCCATTGAGTACTGGCTTAGGCTACCATTGGGAAGATTTGGGAATTCTATGGCTACTAAAGGTTGATTGGGCTATGACTAAAATCTAATAATCTGACAACTACTAGGGTCATTTGGTCTTGAGGAATCTGGAGAAACAAAAATCAATTTTCTTTTTCTCTATTCTTCAAGTCTTCATTGGCCATCAATTCTCTGGTGAGGGTAAAATCTTGGTATTACAGTTGATAAACCTCATGAAATTATTTCTATAGTTTTGATTTTCTATAATGTGATTACTACATATGAAACAATTCTATGCATATGCCCCTCACCACAAGTCTCATGGAGGTAGCATCTCCAACATCTTGGAGTCTTCATCATAACCAAAGTTTTACTTTTACAGTTGCATGGCTTCATTCTCAAAGCTTCATTGAATAGGCTTTCTTAGCCTTCTTGCAAGGACTCCTGCACTCCCACACATTGTCTGCCTTACCAGCTATTTGGAAACAGAAAGGAAGAACCCATAAGCCCCTCATTCTTGTATATTTCATTGCTCCAAAGCCAGAACTATGTGAACAACACTGCTATGTTCCCATGTTTTGTTGCCCATCTTGGGAAAAATCCGCAACCCCCTTAGACCACATTTACAGCAGTTTTTGTTTTTTGTTTTGTTTGTTTTTATTTTTTATGATGAAGCAAAGGCTTTCTAGGAGCAAGTAGTCATTAAGCTTTCTCCTTTCACAAGTTGGAAGCTTTCTACTTAAGAACCTTCCTTGAGTTCCTGCCTTAAGTTCCCTTAGAGATGCATTGTAACCTGTAAAAAGAAATAAACCATCACCCACCAAAGTTGTGCTTGGTTAGTATAGTTTATCACACCAAGAGACAAACAATAATAGTGTATTCTACACTTACCTGTTGAATAAATTTAAGAAAGGAAATATGCTTGTATTCTAGAATAGCAACCCCTCTTACTCAGGGACCCAAGTGCTATGATTGCAAGTATGAGCCAACATTCTCAGCCTTGACTGGATGTTTCAGTGAAAGCAACATTTGAAGGAGAAGAATAGAATAAAATATATTCTTGCTATATGGATGTGTGAATTTTAAAGATAGGATTTTAGCAATCCTCATAATGTGTTCAGTAAATGGCAAGGATATCATATTTACATGAGCAGAGATTTTTGGTGGGAAGAATAAGAATAAGACAAAGTTGAAAAATTAATTAGAAACTACATTACCTTAGCCTTAAAAATCTATATACTTTATAGACTATTAAGAGAAGAATTTCAGTCCTATGTATCATTTGTAAGGCCATTAATTTCTTCTGATAGAATAACTCTCATATGTCTGATACCCAAACTAGAAAAATGTATACTATAAATCATTTCCATGTAAAAAGAATATGAAGATACATTAACTAAGCTTTCTTTACCATTAGTTCATATGCATCAATACATTCAAGTCTTCAAGTGTGTGAAATTAACCATATGTGTTACCATTGTTTCTAAATGTAGAAATTGACAGAGTTGAATTTGAGCCTATGTCTATTTGACCCCATCTGCCATTTGTGAAGATGTGACAGTGTTACTCAAATTTTAGTGTATACAATCATCCAGAAAACATGGTTGGGTTGAAACTTATACTTCCTAACATATTCTGCTTCTTAAGTCTAGTACAGGCTCTACAATGTGCATTTTCAGTAAACATCTTGTGATAGCAGGTCTGTAAGCGTCGCTAAGTTATATAGTAGCTAGTGGTGAATGCATTTAAAAAGAAACACAGTCAATACTAGACAACAGCAAGCTAAAGCTCAGTCCTCCTAGATCTTTAGCAATTACATGAGACACATTTCAAGCTTTTGGAGAAAATAACAAAAGCACAAATAAAGGGTTGAAGGACACTGGCTGTGAAAGACAAATCTAGGAAGGACAGCTAATAACATTCTTAGCGAGTGCAAGCTGAGAATATTGATGATTGAGCTCAGTCACCAGGTATCTGAGCAACAAAAAGAAATAATGTCAACCAGATGAGAACATTTAGAAGTGTTAGAAATAAATAATTTTGGGGAAAATTTTGGAAATTTTGGACAATCTATTTTATTAATACTTTTGATTCCATGTATATATGAAAGTGAATGTGAGAAAATCTGGAAACATTTCACCTTGCCATTAATACTAATAAAAGCTGGAAGCTTAGGCAGGATGCAAAATATTTATATTTTTCTTCAGTAAGCATAAAGTAAAATGGCTAAGATCATAAACATAGAGTTAGTTGATCATATCTATTTTCCTACTACAAACAATATCCTATTTTTTCTTTTTTTACAGTATCAAGTTAAACAAAATCAATGTATAAAATAGTGAATACTTCTATATAATATGACACTTGAATATACATAACTATATGCCTTTTGTTTTCACTGTAAGTTTCTTTGATTAAAAAGTATTTCTTTAATTTCTGAAATTATAACATAATTACATGACCCTCTTCCCCTTGTTGTCTATACATGTATATTTCTAAATACTTAAATACAACCTGCTCTTTATGTGTAATGTTAGCTATGTAGATGTTTTCAGGCCAGACTATTATATATTGGATAACCAATTGGTATGGTCTTCTCTGGGAAAGATGCTTTCTCCTGCTCTTGTCCTTCCTTAGTTGCCTGTAGTTCTTTGTGTTGGGTTGAAGCTCCCTTTCCATGTTAGCAAGTGTATTCTAGTCTTTGCTAAGCTTATGATTAAGCAGCAATTTGGCAGGAGTTCAGGAGCAAAGCTTCATACAATACTAGAAAAGACAATGTCACAGCAAACTCCCAGATTCTCTGGCTCTTAAAATCTTTCTGCTCCCTCTTTCATAATTCTATCAACCTTAGTTGCAGGAATGGTTTTGTAAATGTACTTTTTGGGGAATGGGTTCCACAACTCTGCACTTTTATTGGCTGTGTTTTTTTTTTTTTTTTTTTTGTTTGTTTGTTTTTTAAATACTGGTTTCCATCTGCTGCAAAGAGAAGGCCTTTGTTGAGGACTGAAAACTACACTTTCTGTGGGCATAAATTTAGACATTTAGAAGGAGATTAGAGATGGGGCAGCATTATTAAAGTGGCCATTGTAGGATTTCCTGAAACATCCATGACTTCCCAGTGCCACATGTGATTCCCCTCTTGTTGAGCAGGTCTTAATTCCAATTTGAGAGCTGTTTGTTACTGGGTTTGTAATCCTGCCAATACTGAACTCTCGGGTTACTCTTCCATGGTGGTCATTGTTGTGGTTCTGACAATATTGCTTAGTACTGCAGCCTGCTTCTCTCCTTTGGAAACTTGCATGGCACCTTCTGGTACCATTAAAGCTAATTCTCAGCAGGGATGCTTTCAAACAAGTTCCATCTCAGGAGCCTCTGGGCCTTGTGTTTGAAGTGCATGGTGTCTTCAGCAATAGGGACTTACCTTCTACCTCTGGATGTAATGGCAATATACTGCAATATTTGGGGGGTAACAATAATAACCATGACCAACACATCAAAAGATGGTTCCTCCTGCCTGGTATGGGGGTTTTGTTAGTTGGTTTTTTGCCCTTGAAGGGAGCATCATCAATCCATATGGGAAGATTTTATTTAAGCTATATATGTACATTTATCCTCAGACATACATGCTGTAGGTTTTGTTTTTAGCTAGTTAATAGTATGATTTTCACGTCTATTTAAGATATCCTTCTCTCTCCTTCTGTGTTTATTTCAATCCTCTTCCCTCATTAGAATGCCCCAACCCCTTCAATTGCTTTTTAGAAATCCACAAGGATATATATACAGAACAGAAATTGTTAGTGATTTCTGCCAAAAATAAATGAAAATAACCAGATGGGGGAAGGAGAAATCAGCTTTGCTACTCTAACAGGACAAAACACTGGAGATAAATGAACGTGAGAAAATCTGGAAGCATTTCCCTTTCTAATTAACATTAATAAAAGTGGAAACCATAAGCAGACTACAGGATATATGGATGGCTGATGCACTTCTCTCCATTTTCTTTGGGCATTCATATTGATTCTGGAGAAGCTTAGACAGTATTTAAAATGGCCATAATTATTCCTTCTGACAACAAAAAAAGCAACATACCAAACTAATTAACACAAGACCCAGATAATACTGTCTTCTATTTATTCCCATCAAGCATCAGCATTTCTAAATTAGCAATAAAATGGTATAAGGAAAGGGAAAATTTCTGACTTTTTCTGTTAAGACTAAAGCATTTAAATATATTAAAACAGGAGTACAAGAAATTGGATAGAAATCACCTCAGTATTAAAGTGATGAATAAAAATCCTCACTTTAAGAACAGTAATTATAGAAGCTTCTTTGACTATAATATCATATACTTCTCTGAAACAGAAATAAACTTGTGTACAAACTCCTTAAAAATATATATTCTTTTTCTTTTTTTTTCAAGACAAGTTTTCTCTGTGTAGTTTTGATGCCTGTCTTAGATCACTCTCTGTAGACCAGGCTGGCCTCAAACTCATAGAGATCCTGGCTCTGCCTCCTGAGTACTGGAATTAATGGTATGTACCACCACCACCTGGCTAAAATATATTCTTATGGAGCCAAATATAATGGACATGATGTTTTAGAATATTTAGAATATGTGTTATTCTCAATGATATTTAAGAATATACTGCATATATATATATATATATATATATATATATATATATATATGTCAATGAAAGAACTATTATGTTTAAGAACCATTAAAATAAGGACTCAGTGAGTAGAATTTAAGAGAAGTTAAAATAAAACAACTTTTAAACAGGAAAAAAAAGTACAATTCTATGAAATAATCAAGCTTAAGACTTTTTCCATACTGAGAAAAATAAAAGCTAAAATGTAGTAGGAATCTTAAAAGTACTTGTTAATGGAACTCAAACCCAAGGCCAGTTATTGGGGTGATTGCTGGAAGAGCCGAGAAGCAGAACAAGCCACAGCTATCTCACCTTGCTAGTTCCTTAGGTGATCCTGTTTCCTCAGGCTGGAAGCTTCTGAGTCCTCATCCCAATGGCTCTCAGCTGAACTGTGCTCCTCCAAAGCCTGAATACTTCTTCAGCCAAAATGCTTAACTAACTTACCTGCTTTACTCACTACATGCTTTTCTCCTTTAGTTCCTGGTCCTCACGCCTTATATACCTTCTCTTTCTGCCCCCACTCCCTGGGATTAAAGGTTGGGTTTCTGGGATTAAAGGTGTGGATCACAATGCTTAGCTGTTTCTAAAGTGGCCTTGAACACATAGAGATCCACCTGGCTCTGCCTCCCAAGTGCTGGGATTAAAGGCATGTGCTACCACCGCCCAACTTCTGTTATGGCTTGCTTTGACCCATTTTCTAGCCACCATTTTTGGCTTTGTTCTAGTGGCTGTCTGGTCTCTGACCCCAGATATGCTTATTTCAGGGGACACACAATATTTCAGGGAACATAATACCCACCACACTAAAGATCTGAAAAGGCTTTGAGAAAAGCCTCTGTATGTGTGGACATAAGTGTAGATACATGGGCAGGAATCTTCCAATCATTGACAACTTAGCAGGACACACGTGTTCATTGGATCAAAATCCAATGAAATTGGACTCTAAGGAGAAGAAACTTGAGTGTGATTTTTTAAAATGAGTTATACCAAACCTGGTTCTGGTGATATATTATTTATGCACCCCAATAAAGCTTATCTGAAGATCAGAAGAAAGAGCCAGCCACTATAGTAAACACAGAAGTCAGGCAATGGTAGCACATACCTTTAATCCTAGCATTCCAGAGGCAAAGATTCATCTGGATCTCTGTGAGTTCAAAGCCACACTGGGAACAGAGCCAGGCATGGGGGCACTTGCTTTTAATCTTAGCACTAAACATGGAGTTCTGGAGGTCTGTACAGATAGACAGGAAGTGATGTAGCTGGGCAGAGAAAAGAAGTAAGAGGGCAGGGACAGAAAGGTATATAGGCATGAGAATATGGGAAATAGGTCTCTATTTTCCACTGAGGATTTCTAGCAGTAAGAACATGGATGGCTTCTTTCTGCTTTCTTGATCTCTCAGTTTTTAACCCAATATCTGACTCCATATTTTTTAATAATAAGACCGCTTAGCAATTCATCTTATACCTGGTCAACTGGATATTAGAAGTATTACATTTTTATGGGCAAGAGTTCCTAACAACCAAAAGCACTGAAATAAATCCAGCATTATGTTCCTATGCATAAAAATACAGAAGCTGAAAACACTTCTTACTGAGTAAATGAGTGTGGTTTAGGGAAAGGAAAAGCAGTCAAGTACAAAGGCAGCACTCTACAACACAGGAAAGTATTTTATAATACTGGCATGGTGGGGTGCGTTTTCTGCAGTAATCGTAGGGAAACAGGACAAAATATTTTCAAATCACACTATGAATGATTGGTAACAGGATTTTATGAAAGCCTTTTTAGGGAAAAGGGAAGTCAAAGTTAACAATCTAGCACTGAATGTGGCTTTTCCACCCTTGCTGACTGGTGACTCAAAAGCTGTTAGTGAGAGGTTGAAAACCCAGAGGAACTTTCTCATGGGGTAGAGTGAGGAAACAAAGGGAAATCAGACCTGCCAGTGAGTGAGAGTTCTGGTACATAACTGAGGCTTGGGACTCAAAAGGTCTACAAATTGTAATTAAAGCTGAACTGAAAATAAGCCAGGGAGTAAAGCCCAGCTGTGATCATTTCCAATGCTAGTTGTATTAATTAGACATGTCATCTGCCTTCCAGATGAAAAAGTAAACTCTCTCTGGTAAATGTTAACACTATCCAGAAGCTCAAAGCATCTCGGTAATTTGACCCACAGTGTTTAACTTACAATAAAAATGCCACTATGTATATAATGAGAGGACATTTTAATCAAAACAAAACAAAACAAGAAAAGGAAGTCAGAATCATAAGGGAAGCATTAAGTATTCATTCAAAAAACAAAGTTATGATTAATTCAGCCAATACTCAAAAGGACAACATGGTGGATATGGGGCAAGGAATGGAAAATATGTATAAGAGTCCAACTGATATATTTCAAACATAAGAAGCAATATTATGGGAGGATGAGAGTCAAAGATGCTAGTCCAAATAACATTAGAAAGTATATGTATATACTTTATATATATTATATATTAGAAATGAATGGTATTTGTGAGAACCAAAGCAAAAATATCTAACATCAACATCATTTCCTAAACACTGTCTATGTGGTACAAGCTATACACTCTATGCAATATATTTTGTAGCATATATAATAATCTAGTTAATATATTTGATTATGCAAAGTGTACAGGGGAAAGGCTGTAAAATCACTATGATTTTATACTAGAATTGGGCAATTAAATGAGCATCCAACAACAGCATCCTCTGGAAAGGAAGAGATATTCCATGTGGAAATGGAGGAGAAAAGGAAACAGTGGAAGTCATAGTGACACAGAAAGTTACATAAAGAAATATTTACAAGTATTTGTGAATGTATATCTGGCAGTTGAATGAATCTAGAAGCAACAAATTCATTCACTACCCACACATTGGTTTCCAACTCTTTTACCCTATAAAGGAACCAATACTTCTGCAAAAACTGCAGATTTGAGGTCTTTAAAGTATGTATATGATATTTATTGAAAATCAGAAATAAGATGGCAGTTCTTATTCCATAAGGAAATTGTTTGTACACAATATATAATTTCCTGAAATAAAATATTAAAGAACAAATTTTTAAAAATTCATCAGAAAATCAATTCTTGGTAGAGAAGAAAACAAATCCATTTCAATAAAAAGAAAATATTATGAAAACATTATAGACCAGGCTTCTGACTCAGTATTTAATTAAAGAAAACCATCAATTTACAAATGAGATCATACAATTCCTCCTAAATTCCTCCCTTGCATATATATATTATCAACCATCTCATGAAGTGGCATGAGTCGTGTATGAGTATTCAAAGTATTTTTGTTTATAGTTAAAAATAAAAGTTATGAATTAAATTTCATTAACAGGATAAGAAATGTTATATGTACACAATGTAATATCATAGATAAAATACTAAAAATTACTATATGCCCCCAAAATTTGAATGAAAAGTAGTATATTGATATTAATATTTAAAGCATGATATAATTCATAAATAATAATACATGCAAAAACATTTACCTGGTACATGTATATTATTTGTTTTATATGGGCCCAAAGGTTCCCTAAAAATGTTTTCTTTAACTGAGGAAACTACATTCCTTCCCATTAAATGTGAGAAGACTTTATGGTTTGTTTCTTATGATTAAGACATGGGCTGGTTGAGAGTGTTTTCCTGGACTGGATTTTTCGACCTTGCTCTCATGGTTGACTGAGTCTAGGAAGGCATTGTGCTGTTGCAGGACATTTAGCTTCCTTGAAGGTTGTTTGGTGTGAGAGGAATCTAAAGGTTTTGTTTGTTTGTTTGTTTGTTTGTTTGTTTGTTTGTTTTTTCTTAAAGTGTAGCAATTACCAGCAATCCCAAAAAGGAAATAATGTTATAATACCTATTAACAACTATGACTGAACATTTTATATGACTTAAAAGTGAACAGTTTGGGTTAAATGAAACTTTATAGCTAAACTTTAAATAGTGTATGCAGAATTTAACACTGTAATTATTTTCACAGCACAATAATTATGTGTGGAGATAGTTTCCAATTTAACCACATCACAGAATTAGATAAGCAAGAAAGTCAGATAAAAATTAATATTTAAAATTTCCCCACATGCATAAATTTATCACAAAGAAAATATAAAGGATAACTTTTGAAAATGTTCAGTGTGTGCAAGAGCCTCTTAGAAGAAACATAATAACATCAAAAAAGTCGTGCTTATCTGCAAAAGGAAAATGATAAGGACTTCCTGACAATCTTAGAGAAGGCCCTCGATGAACTGAGGGAATGTTCCTGTAATAGAGAACTCCTCATTATAAAGATGTAATAGAGAACGTCCTCATTATTAAAGATTGTCCAGCTTTTTTCCTTCAATTACTCTATACGCCCATACAGGACTTTATGAAACTTGTCAAACAGTGTAGCATGTACCCGAAGTAAAAAGATGCAATAACAGTTTTAGAGCAGAGAAGGGTGTGCAGAAATTGCGGTTTACAGTCTTGAATCCAGGTCAGTATATGATCAAAGGTCTGAGAGAACATCATATCTCTGTGGGTCTATGAAAGCATGGGCTTTCACATTGTGGGATATTATGCTGCTGCCTTACCAACATATTCAAGTGGATACTTTGACCTGATAAAAACTTGAATAATCTCTACCTAAGGTTGTAGGAAATGCAAACATTTTGATAATTATTATTTTCTGTTTGGTCCCCCGTCTCTTAATGTCCCATCACTGCTGAGCACTCCACTAAAGCCAGCTGACGACATTGGTGGCATCTTCCAACTGTCTGTGAGTTACCTAAGTAAGTCTGACACAGGAGGAACATGCCAGCTTACTTATGTGTGAAATCTCGGAAAACATTTGATAGAAACAGAGGATGACATTTGCAGTTATAAGAAACTGAAAGAAAAAGGGAGAAGATGAGAAGAGACGTTGGTACAAGCCCCCAGTATGAGAGTAAGTTAGTTGGGACAACTGTTGTTGTCTTTTTGCACAGAGAGGTGACTGTAGTTGGAAATTTCTCTCCGGGTCCTGCCAAGCCCTCGCAGTCCTGAGGCCCACTTATAAAATAATCACTGAGACGCTTATATTACTTATAAACTGTATGGCCGTGGCAGGTTTCTTGCTATCTAGTTCTTATATCTTCAATTAACCCATTTCTATTAATCTATAAGTTGCCACGTGGCTTGTGGCTTACTGGTACTTTTACATCTTGCTCCTCTGTGTCTGACTGGTGATTCCTGACTCAGCCTTCCTGTTCCCAGAATTCTCTTTTCTGCTTGTCCCACCTATACTTCTTGCCTGGCTACTGGCCACTCAGCATTTTATTTATCAATCCATCAGAGCAACACATTCACAGCATCCCCAGCAGGTGACTGTAGTTAATAGCAGGGCACTGATACTTTAAAACAGATAGAAGAAAGAATTTTTTATGTCCTCACCAAAAAGAAATGACACGTTTCAGATGAAGACTCTATTAATTAACATTAAAGGATTATTTACACAATATGTCTATGAGTGGAAACATTTATATTGTACCCATAAATATACACAGTGTTCATATGTAAATGGAAAAGACTTAAAAATGGCGAGAATCTTACTTCAGCTGAAGGACAGTCCTGTTCCTCACTGCTGCCTCTCTCAACGTTCCAGCTGCCCAGCTCTCCTAAAGTGTGTGCAGCTGGTGGTGGAAAGAGGGCAAAACTGTGTGAATGATTAGAGAATAAAAATGGAAAGATTAAAGGCCAGAGACAGAGCCTCACCCACAGATTGACCTTGCTGTGAGACTTTAGACATGGCCATTCCTCAAACCTTACTTCTACACTCATGGGGTACCAGCACTGGATGATGAACTTAAAAGGCACTGGACTCACCAAAGCAAGCCTGACACAGAGAAGTTAGGATTCAGTTAATGTCAGTTTCATGAACTGGCCAAACACATCCAATGCCTGCTGTCCAGAAGGCTTATCATTTAGGATAGGCCTAGTGAACTTTCTTGGTGATGGAAATGCCTTATATTTAAATTGCTGTGTTGATTATATGAGGATATGTACATTTCCAGTTTGATTGCTCATTTCCATTTCAATTGCCTACTTTATTACATATAATCATATATCAAAATGAAAGGGTGAAAACAGAGAAATGGATTTTTGAATAATCAAAAGGGCTGTCTAGTATTATAAGATACGCATTACCATGAATTTACTACTTGTTAGTCTCTATTTTTGCCTATCTTGTTACCTTAGTTAATCCTCATAAGAAAACTAGAGCAGTATAAAGAGTTGTTATTCCTACTTTTTAGTGAGGAAACTAAATGTATGGAGTACTAAAAATTGACAGGCTGTTCATTTGTTTCTAAAATTCAATTTTTCACTTTTATACTTTGACACACCACAGTCACTATTGTAGAGAGCAAGTAGTCCACATGCTTATAGACAGCACAAGAGAAGCCAAAATGGCGCCTGCTCCTGCTGAAGGCTGGAGTAGATGTTTAATAACCTGATGATCTTTTGCTCTTCTATGGAGCCAGCTCAAACGCAAATTTCCCAGACACTTGAGCATTATTTCTCAATCAATACAGCCCATCCTCTTGAAAGAATCCCATGTATTTTGTGAAAGAGTTTGCTATTATGCTTATTACAAGCCCTTGATCCCTGAACTGTTATCCCTGAACATTATGATTTCTCAGTCAATAGGATTCATCCTGATGCTTATTACAACACTTCCCCACCTCCACCCCAGCCCAGACTCCTGAGCACTGTTTTTCAGTCTGTAGAACCCATTCTTGTGGAAGAAGTCACAGGTGCTCAGCAAAAGACATATACTTTGCAAAGGAGTTTCAATGCAGTCCTGCCTTATGCTTTGTTGTGATAACTGGCATGAAGAAACTTTCCCCCAAAGTGTTTCATTCTTATAGTCCCACTGGCAGCTGTGATGCTTACAGGGAACCACACATGCTGTCACCATCACTATCACCACTTCTTCTTGGATCTTAAAAATCACTAATATTGGGGAATGTTTTGTGTGTCCAAAGGCTTCCTAGAACAATATTCATGTTCAAAATCTGAACCCTCTTCCTAGTTATTCCAGAAACACTCCAAGTACAATCATTGCCTATCACAAGGAATTCAAAGTGGGAGCTCATGCCTTAGTCTATGTAGTTGCTGTTTTTTCTCAACAGCATCTAAATTCCATTGAGCCATGTCCTGCTCCTTACTGAAGCCATGGCTCTCTTCTAACCTTCCCTGTTTTGTGGAATTTTGTATCCACCACTTATTTTAGAAGACAGCAATATGAATCTATTCAACACATGACAAATATTGTTGAGTTTCTTTTTTCATTCTATGTATTTCAATTTTTCTTATGAAAACATTAACAAATAAAGTAAACCTGATACCTGTTCTAATGAAGCAGATATTAGTAGGGAAGATAAAAATAAATGCGCAATTAAAAATAAAAGTCAAAGATTAATAGGAATTAGAATTGTGAAAAAAATCACAACTGGATACCAGCCCGGAGAAGTGTTGAAAAGTGGCAAAGAATCAAGCAATGCCTCTTTGAATGGAAAGAACATACAGACAGAGAACATCAGAAGAATTCCTAAGAGATGCAGCAATTGCTGGGAGGCTCCTCTACTGTGGTATACCTTACTATCAAGATGAAAATGGAAATAGGTGGTACTGCCAGGTAGATATAGAGGGAGAGTAACTGGCATGGATGTGTCCAGGAAGGCTGATGAGTAATAACATCATATAGGACTTTAAATGTCTATGAGTGGGTAAGTTTTTTACTTCAAAGAGAAAACTATCATAAATGAATGATTTGTCATTGTGCTTTTATGCATGGCAAAATTTTGTAAATGTAGCTGGCATTTGGACTGGGGATGTAACTCAGTTGAGTGTTTGTGCAACGTGCTGAAAGCCCTGGTTCAGTCCCTAATACTCCATTAACTGAGTGTGGTAGTCACCAACTATCAACTTCAAAAACCTGAGAGGCAGAGACAGAAGGACCACAAGTTCAGTGCTGTAATCAAGAGTGAGTGCAAGTAACCATGGCATATATGAGAATCTATCTCAAATTAAATCAATGATAGATACAGATATAGATAGATGACAGATAGATAGATAGATAGATAGATAGATAGATAAATAGACAGACAGATAGACAGAGCCTGGCTTTTAAATATATTGAACTGTGTTATTTTGCTGCATTCTCCAGCTTCCTTTTTTATCACACTTTCCCTTTCACCTTGGCATAGATATTATTTTTCAGTTTCCTGAACTGATGGACTCTTCAGAGCACAAGGCATTTGCTATCCTGCTTCTTTAACATAGGAGAATAGATTGAAAACAAAAATAAATGGATAGATCAACTTTCAATATTTTAAAATTGACTCATAGGCCACTGTCGTGGCCCATGTCTGTTGACCTTAGTATGGAGGCTGAAGTAGGAAGATATTTTGAATTCAAGAATTAAAGGCCAGGCTAGGCAACAAAGTGAGAGTTGATCTATTTAAAAATACATAAATAGGATACACCTCCTTATTCCAACACACAGAGTCTTCACTTACCTTTACAGAAGCCTTAAATTCTCAATATTTGCAATTCACAGGTCTGTCTTCTGTTCAGTGGAAACAGAAACAGGTGCAAAGCCACACCCCCTCTCAGTGTTAGTATTTACTGTGCACAAAAGCTCACAATTCTCTAAGGGAATGCCACCATAGCTAGAAATGGGCTAGTGATGTCTATAATACTCTGGGCTCAGGCTTGTAAAGAAAAGTAAAATAAAATAAAATTGAAATCACAGAGCAGAGTGTGACAGAGGAAATAGGCTCTGTGCAGGGAAGACCTAAGGTTGCTTTCTGTTATAGCAGAAACTAGTCAGAGGAAAAATGCAAATTTCTCAACCCAGGGCTGCAGAGGTGATTTATATGAATGCCTAATGCAAGGTAGGGTCTACAAAAAATACTTTACCTAAGTAATTTAATTCAAGATTTCAAAAATAAACATCCATGGGTCTAAAGAAAACAAAGGTCAGGAGAAAACTTTTGTAGAATGTACATCTTAACTGCCACAGGACAGTATAAACTGAGAAAATGGGAAAATAAAAGAGAGGAGGAAAACATAGGTGATAAAAGAATGTATTTAAATGTACACGCATAACACAATTTCATAAAATAAGAAGATAAAAATTATTTAAAATATTATGTTCACTGTAGTTAGAGTTTTTCTGCCTGGCCCAGTCAGGACAAATCTCTCATACCTGCCAGGCCCATAGATACTCAGAACCAACCAAGTAAACACACAGAAACTTACATTGTTTAGAAACTGTATGGCCGTGGAAGGCTTCTTGTTATCTACTTCTTCTATCTTAAATTAACCCATTTCTATTAATCTATACTTTGCCACATGGCTCGTGGCTTACCAGTACCTTATATCTTGTCATGGCAGCGGCTGGCGGTGTCTTTCTCCACCCAGCCTTCCACCTCCCAGAATTCTCTTCTCTCTTGTCCTGCCTATACTTCCTGCCTGGCCACTGGCCAATCAGAACTTTATTTACACAGAGCGATATCCACAGCAGTTCACCCTGAGTTTGTTTAAAATAAAACATCAAATATTATATGGAAAGAGAACTTGAGTATATGGTGTGTGTGTGTGTGTGTGTGTGTGTGTGTGTGTGTACAGTCAACAAATGTTATGGAAGATGTGCACACAAAATATTTGCATGAGGATTTAAAATGAAGCAGTTTGAAATATCCTTAAAGATGAGAGTTCTGAAAGTCAGTGATGGATACTGAAAGAAAGAAATATAGAAAGGATAGTTTTAAGTTACGGGTGAACTAAATTTTTGAAGAAGAAACTGAAATTAAAAAAAAAACAATTTACTATTTTAAAATATCCCCAAGGTGTTTTTAAAATAACATTGAGACTGTAGAAATTTGTTATGTATTCCAAATAATATAAATAGAAACCCATTTAATATATTCTGGAAAACTTTTGAATTTTGATAATAAAAAGAATCAAATCATAATATATGCATGTGTCAATTATTTGAGAACTTTATGAAAATTGATATAATCATTAACCTCAGTCAAGCTGCTGTCAAGGCATGGAGAGATTTAGATAGGCAATATCAAAACACAAAACAAAATATCTATGCCATCTAATTAAAATACGTACTCTGAAATCGAGAAGGTCAGAGACCTGATTGTATTTCATGTTATTTCTGCAATGGCTCATGTATGTATTGATACTTAAATTTATATGTCTCATCAATTCAACACTGTAGTTGAAGCTTAACAGTCTAGTGGTATAAGTATATTATAATACTAGTAATGATGACAAAATGTTGAAAATATGAGGATAGAATTGCAAAAATAAGTACTAATATTGGATCATAAGGATGATGTCCTAAAATTAAAGCAATTTGGGCATATATTCTCTGTTATTATCACAGTCAAAAGTCTGCCAGAGAATATTGTGCTTAACTTTACATCAAAGGATTCGTTGGTAATGAATCTGAACCTGAATGTGGCAACTCTGAAAAGTCCTTCTCATAATTTTTAAATCTATTGTTCAAACATGAAACAATTAAGACAAATATCACAGTAAATACATAAGAGTTTATGACATAATTAAAAATAACAGTTTTAAAGTACTTAAACACTAATTATAAGATGACATTAAATGAGGTGTCTGAAAAAATGTTCCCATGAAGGGATAATATGTGTGATTTGTGGAAAAGCCACTATGGCAAGAATATGCTGCTTAAATGAGCCATATCCACCATACAAATCCAATAAAGCAAATTACAATGATACAGAACCATTTTTTCAGATACAGATTTATGAACTTTTCATTTATTTTAACTATATATATATATATACAGTGTAAACAGGTAAACAATGCTCCCAAGTATGTTTGCAGTTTTCTATTATAGGCTTTATAATGTATTGATAATTTTATATATCTCTAGTTTATAAATGTATATAAAATTAGAAAAGACAGGTGAAGGTTTTCCTTAAAATAATACAAAGATTTCTATATTATTTACTACTCTATTTTTACAAAATATTTTTCTTCTTCTTTACCTAATTAGCTAGTAATGTCAATCCTTTGTTATTTTAGCAAAGACGAATAAATCTGGGAATTAATGAGAACAGGGAACAGTCCAGACATCATGACCTTGATTTGAATATGTCTCTGAAAACATAGGGAGCTTCTTTATTTTTCATTATCTGAAGAAATGCTTGTTCTTTCTTGATTCATTTGCCCCTAAGCTGTTACATCGTTCCACTCTCTGATCAATTGACAGCTTGAAGTGTTTATATATCCCAGGTGTGAAAATACAACAGAGAAATTTGCATCATGATGTTAGCTGGGGTAGAATGCAAAGGTGAATATTATTTTAATTATATTTTACAAGACTACTTTAACAAGTTTCAGTTTGCCCCATTCTGCACTACTTGGGTCCAATCTGTGGCTGCGCTCCATGTGGACAGAAGCTTCTCACACCTCAAGGCATTTTTAATTATTCATAGTCTCGCATAGCCAGAGCTAATTGCTTAAAAATCCCTAATACATTTTTCTTTTCCTAAGGCCCACCCTACACTTGCCACTACTGGAGATTTAGCTTTGTTTCCCTTCTCTTCTCTGCATGAATTCTCCCTGGCCCCTCTCCACTCTATTTATTCCTAAAATCTTTTAATACCTCATCTCTTTTTAATGCAAAGAGATTAAATTCAGACCCAGCTCTTCTCCGTAGATGTGCACATCCCAATTTCTGCCAAGGCTTAGTAAAGCAAAAGAGAATCTAATGAACAGAGCTCTTTTGCATTAGAAGGTATCTGGTAGCAAACATTTTGCAGACTTTTCCTTCTACCTAAATATGAATGTTATTTCCTTCTACACACACACACACACACACACACACACAAACAAAAAAAAAAAAACTATCTACAAAGAGATTTCAATATTTCTGTATAATTTTAGTCATTAAAATGTACCTCAATGATGATAAAATGTGGTCCCTAAACTCATATTAACATCACTTAGGACCTCATTAGACATGTGGATTGATGGACCTTAATCCACACTTCTGAAGTCCAAAAAACTAAGCATTTCTTGGTGAACCTAATACAGTGTAAAATTTAAGAACAGCTAAATATAGTCTGCATCAACATAGAAAGATGTATCATGTATAATTTTAAGATACATTTATACATGGCCAGCTTATATTGATGAATATTCTTAATCCTGAACATTGAAATCACAAAAGAAGAAAATTCTCAAGATCTAAAATTCCCAAAGCCTGGAATCCCAATAATCAAAGTCCTGATAATTCTATAAAAGAAAGTCTTAGAAATTTTCAAAAGGCACTTATTTATGTCTTAAAAGTGACTTTAGAAACATAAAAAATATTTCAGATCACTATACAGAAGAAAATAAACAATGGTAACCTGTATTTTTCCAAACAAACATACAGGCATTGTTGTAACAGTCACACAGTATAGTCAATGAGAAGATGAACTATTTTACTGTAAAATGAATGAACTATTTAAATGTATAGCACAGTTTGGTCATTGTGTGCTGCAGCCTTGAAATGTGCTCATCTTGTAGACAGCTTTAGTCTTTCAACTAAACAACAAAATCCAAGAGCAGTAAGTGCCAGAAATGCAGGACAGTCCATCCACAGGCCATAAAGCCAGAAGGATTAACATCCACAGCAGCAGTAGAGCAAGCAAAATTCAAGCCCTGGAAAGGACCCAGATTCAAACTCTGTCATTCCCAGATCTGGTCCTGTCGGATGGTGTTTGCTCACATGACAGGAAGATCTTGAGGACCATTCAAGTCAGGAAGACCCTCAAAGGCACATCTCAACTCATGGAGCTCTCAGGACACAGCCCTCCTACTTGCACCTGAGAAACAACCAATCCCTCCTCCAGAGCCCTTTTCACAGGAATGGAGACTTTGATTTTGAGGAGTTCAACACTTGGGATCCTAGCTCTGTCCGGCAAGTCATACTCTACTGAATTTCTGGCTCTAAACTCTAGCTTTCTCCACAGGCTTGAATGCTTAGAAAAACTGTCCTGAGGCTCCTATGAAGATGACATTAGAGAGAGGGATCTCAGGAGCTGGTGAGCAGAGCAAGATGGAGATAAGGACAGTCATGAAAGGCTTTGGCAGGAGAATAGCCTCAGTCTGGACCTTTGAAGAACTCTGCAACAGGCCTGAAGTGCACAGCACCTCTCTACCTTGAGGCAAGAGGTTCAGGCCTGTGAAGAATCATTTCAGTCAGTCATTCACTGATGGTCACAGTAAGTGAGGGTTTTAGAGTGTGTGTGTGCCTATTCAACAAAGAAATTCTTTAGGAAACATCACCAGTAGCACCCACTTAGTACCTTGTTTGCAAATAGAATCTCTATAGTAAAATTACAAACTTGGTAATGATATCAGTGTATTTTAGTATTTATAAATAGAATATAAATCCCAGCACTAATGTTAGATAACTTTTCTGTATGCAATAGCCTTTCAGTGATATGCATCTTTATGGGTTGCATATACTGAAAATGTAGAGTACTGAATACATATCATACAAAACACATTTGCACAGACCTCCCTGTAAACCACATCTCTAGCTAGTCTGAAAACATCTAAATTATTAAACTCAAACCTGAATATTTTATTTTAGAATATGTAGATTATCTAATATTGAATGTCAGTTACTGTTGTTAAGTTCTAGGAAAAGTTTTATATTTCTATTTAAATTGAAAGAAGTTTTGAATTTGAATAATTTCTAATTTGAAGGCAAAAATATCCAAGAAAATGGATAACTTTTATAACTTAAAATTAGCAATTCATATTTTTAGACAAATAGTGTAGTCATCAATTTTCTTTATACAGAAAATGTATTGCCTCTGTGCATTGAAAAGTAATCTTTGGGGAATTCTTCCCTCATTCCTTGCCTTCCTACAAGGGGTGTAACTTTCTTCTTGTTAGTATTGTCATTGTGATTATTTGATTGTCATTGACCTTTGTAATCGCTGACTTAGATTTTTCTTATATGTTTCAAATGTCTATGAATGGAAGCCTTTTTAAACACAAGTTTGTACTGAATAGTTTGATATATTTTAACATTTAAAGTCAGAATAACTCAAAATGTTTATTCAAAATTGATTCAGTCTAGTTGATGTTAAAAAACTATCACCAATGATATATAAAATTATGCATACTTATAACTTTCTAAAGATTATATATCATACTTACTTTCAATTAAAGTGCATAAAATCCCTGTATAATGTGTACAGAGTTGGAAAAGAAATATAGAAAAGGAATTCTAACATTGCATGATGCTGCAGCACCACTTCATGTTGAAAAGCTAGGTTTATTAATCAGTATTTGGAAAAATGGGGATATTTATTTTCTGTGAAACATAGTATTGTGTGTTTACAAGGACATAAAGTAGGAATGCTTCTCAGTGTTTTTGCATTGTAGGTAGTGACATTTGGGTGTGATAGGAATCAAAAAGAAGAAAAGAAATTGCTTCTTCTGGACACCTGAGTAAGACTACTGAAACTAAGCAAAAGAAAGGAACCTAAAATCAGGAAGAAGGGTATCATTTTGTACCATCCAAGAAGATGGATTCTTCATACAGGCAAAAATCATAAATCTTCCAAATAACCAGTGGGTAGGAAAAAACTTAAAATATAAATTTCACAAAATAACCAATAATAATTCCTCATCTTGAAAATATAACTGAAGGGCTTTTCAGACTTAAATGCTACATGGGACAGGATGTTACTAACCTGAGAGCATGTAACTAACCAGAAGATGAGCTCAGCCTCAGGCCAGCCCTACAGACTCCAAGGCTTTCACAGAGAAGCTTCTATAAACACTACTGCCCCTCTCAATGAGGAATCTTGGCCAAGTCTTGAATAGAAATCAAGTACAGGACAATTGTCATCCTCCTCCTTCCCTAGCAATTCATTTGCCCTATGAAAATCTGCATAGAAAGCCTAGCTCAAGAGACACTGTAAAAAGCACTTCAAATTGAAATGTTTGAAATTTCAAAAGACTCCAGTGAAGCTGGGTAGCTTGGCCTCATCTTCTTGGTCAACACAGACTTGTCAGAGAATGAAAGCCTTCATTTCTGTCATGTGTTCTATGCAAATAAAAGAATCTTCACGTAAGACATCTGTTTTAATTAAAGCTGTGAAGTAGAAAGTGTCGCTAGAATAACAAAGCTATCTCTTTTTTCAGCAGTCTTGCTTGCAGGCATCTCCCTGAATTTAAACTCGGAAATGCTGAAATAACAAGTGCAACAGTGTGGTGGATTCTTAACCCTCTGAAATATGGAGGGACATGCATATTTGTTCAGAGTTTAAATGTCTAGTCTCCCTTTTAAGGAACTAGATTGTTTCTCTAAGAATTCTGCTAGATATTTGTTTTTAAAGTCAGTATTTGTCAGCTGTATTGTATTTTAACTACTAAGAACTTTGTACTCACCTGGAGACCTCAGGCAGGCATTGGTAAGGGACAGTGACAGATCAAGAGAATGAAGTTGAATTAGGTATCACATCTATAGTGTTCAGGGAAAATATGAGTGGTGTCCAGTCTACATCCATAGAGCAAGCTGGGGTCAAGTGGGGGAAATCAAATCAGGACTGTGAAGGTGATTCAGTGGACAAAAGGTTTGTTACAGAAGCATGAGAACTGGATTTCTGATTCACAGAAACCACACAAATGGCAGGTAGGCATGGCAGCCCATTTTTATAATTCCAACATTCACTCCAAAACAGAACCAGTAGACTAATAATATCGAGGAGTTTTGGATTCAATTGAGAGAGACCATGCCTCAATGAAAAAGGTAATGAGGCATGGAAGAAGACTCTTGACATCAGCCTAATGCCTCCACACACATAAGTGCATGCATATCTGAACATATACCTGCACCTACACAAATGCACACACATATACAATACAGATATACACACACAAGTAAATAACAACAGAACAAAATCAGTGCACAAATCCAAAGGCTTAAGGAAGGCCAGAAAGAAATATAAATATATATATACAGACAAAGTGTAGGCCAGAATCTCTGAAATAGCAGAGTAATGACATGCGTATGAACCCTCTACAACCATGCTCTAAATGTCCTGGATTACTTTTCTCTGATGCTACGTCATGCATCAACATCTAAAAAGCCAAATGGAGCAAAAATATGAAGTCAGAGTAAACAGGTACAAAGCAAATCTGAAATCTATGAAGTTAGGTAGACTAATAAAGTCTTCAACAATGGCATTTTATTTCTTTTAGTGGGGGAAAAAGCTTTTATAATTTTTCTGTGTAGTACATAAACAGATTTCATAGTGTTTTGTTACTATTAAAATTTTACACATACATAATTTCCTGTTGCTAGTTAAATTTCATTTTTCCTAAAAAAACAAAAACAAAAACAAAAAAAACAATGTTCTTTCATGTCTTAAACTAATGCAACTTTCCATAATGTCCATCAGTAAAGCAATCATATTTGCTATGATAAGGCAGCCTACCTTAGTTATGCTACCTAATTCACCCTCTACTGGAAACAACTTCAAATAGAGGCAGATGCAACAGGTCAGATAGAGTGCTGTTAACGAATTCATGGTTATCTTCAGTGGCACAGTTGTGAAATTAGCAGCAGACAAAAGTAACAAAAATAAGCATAATATGACCACTGCTTCCACTTATCAATCAGTACCAACAGTTTGTGTACATGATGGGATTTTGTTGATGTAACCCAAACTTTATTGCCTGGTTTTTCTGATCATATTACGTTTGAAGTGTAGGGATATTCCTACTTTTATAAATAAAAATGAAGAAAAATTTTTTTAATTTCTACCATATGGAAGATGATCTTTCTAAACCAATGTTTAATTCCACATATTGACATTCTGACAGTCAGGCATTCTTATCATCTATTTCATTGAAAAGTAATATGATACAGCAAAATGTATAGTTTAAAGTTCCTTCCATTGTACTCTGAGTAAACTGTAGCCACCCTACCCCCACCAAAAAAAGGTAGTAAAATTCCTAACTTCTTTGCAGGAGAATTTGGGATAAGAGTATTAAATGTATGTCATCATCTCACCCCTACCATAAAGAGCCTTTCATTCATAGTTCAATTTTCCTTACATTTTCTAATAATAAGATGTTTATTGCCTGAAAATTACTCAAATAAAGCAAATTAATAAATATTTTATCTACTGACAATCAACAACATTTATTTGTCTATAAAAGAATGGTATTGATTCTTGTTATCTCAAATATGCTGGTTCTTAATGGAGTACATCAAAATGTCTTTCAATATTACCCAAGACTTTGTTAATATAACAAAATAAAACTGTGAGAAAGCTTAATATAGTGTGGAATTTTGTATTCTTCTTCATAAAAATTTGACACAATATAAGAAATACAAAGCTCAGGGTCCACCATCCATCCACATCTGTAAATATAGCAGAAGTGATTTGTATTTCACAACAATTCTATGTATGTCTCTACCTTCTGATTTTTGAATTATGCTTCTCAAAATATGTTGAATCAATCTTGAAGAGTTATATGACAGGGAAGAACCTTGAAAATGTATCTGATTCACCCTGCTGGCTTCAGCTGCAAAGGCATGAAAGTCACAGAGAACAGGTGAGTCCTATTATTCAATAACTACACAGAAGCAGTATCAGCATGTTCTGCTTTAGATGAGACCATTTTTTTAATTCTATGACCTATGCTATCACAGCAACCCTTAATATATGTGACTGGGTTTGTGCTTCTGTTTCTTAAGTTTATTTATTCAGTGGAAATAGAGAACAACATGACATTGTACATTTAGGATTCTATCTGTGAGTTCCACGGAATGACATGAAATGATAAGAACTCTCATAAAATCCTCTCTGTGTCAAACTTATGTCCAAATATTAGACACATACTAGGCACATTTTTTTTTCTTTGAAGCAAAGTAACTTTTCACTTACCTATATTGATCCTGTTCTACATTACAGGATTGTAGTTTTTAAGCTTACATGTTAAGCTACAGTGTCCAGTCTCAGTTTTACATTCCTTCCCAGTAACAAATTATGGGCTTTTTAACTGGATTTCAGTGTATTGATTTTCATTAGTATTTTTCTATTCAATTCCTTTAGTAACATGAAATAGTAGACTCATTATCTCAGGAGAGTTACCCCTGGGCACATATTAGTATTACAGAAAAATGTTAAAAAGAATAATCTACATTATTTTTTTTTCTTGGCCTAGGTAAGGAAAGATGAAATGCTTTTGTAACTGCTTAAATAAATTATCTAAATTCATGAAGAAAAGGGTTGGTGATTCATCTTAACAATTTCTCATTGCCATAACTGAGGGAAGCCTATCCATTTCTTTGTGGGAGGCCAGCTCCCACTATTTTCCCAGGGTACTCTTGAGGAGGGAGGAGTAAGCAATATTTAGGTAGAAGGATAGAGGGGAGAGAAACAGATAAAAACACAGGATAGCCTACGAGGGCCTGGATCAACATCCACTGGCCCCTCTTGTATCTTCTAAAGGGCCTTTTATAGGAATGCCAAGGGGTGGAGCAAAAGACACCTCCCTCCCCCAGCACTGGCAAGTGCAGGTGCTTCTGATCATCTGGTACACACACAGGTGGTCAAACAATCCTCTAATGCAGTCCTGCTGGGTAAAGCAAGCTCAGATTTCACTAGGAAACCTCTGTGGGCCTCCACACATAGCACGCTGAACCTGCTCAGACATAGCGCAGTTATCGTACTCAATTTCTGTTATACTTACTACTCTGTTGATGCCTAACAAACAAACAAACATAAATGAACTATGACTTACAGCAACGTGGAAAGGAAAGAATTTATTTGTATTACACTTCCAGGTCACAATCCATCACCAAAGGAATTCAAGGCAGGAACTCAAGCACAAACAAGCAAAGGAGGAATACCATTTGGTTCTCTCTATGGCTTTTTCTACTAGCTTTCTTATACAGCTCAGACTCATATACATAATCAAAATGCTATCTACAATGGGCTTATAATCCCCACATCAATCATCAATCAAGAAAATCTTTCACAGGCCAGTCTGGTAAAGGCAATCCTAAACTAAGATTCTCTCTTGTAGGTTGACACTAAGTCATATCATTGATGATAGAAACTAACCAAGATACTTCAACCCTTATCAATTTAACATATCAACACGTCACTCTTAAAACTTATTCTTTCCTTTCTTGTTCAATACCCAAGTTCTCATGCTAATATTGTATTATAAAATATACTATAAATTAAAAGTCCCACAGTTGTGGGGCAGTGGTGGCACACACCTATAATCCCAGCACTTGGGAGGCAGAGGCAGGAGGATCTCTGTGAGTTCCAGGCCAGCCTAGTCTACAAAGCAAGTTCCAGGAAAGGCGCAAAGCTACACAGAGAAACCCTATCTCGAAAAACCAAAACAATAATTCATTCATTTATTCATTAAAATTAAAAAAAACTCAAAGTGTCTTAACTGTGGGTGCCTGTAAAATCAAACGCAAGCTGTGTGTGTGCTTTTTTTTTTTTTTTTTAATTTAAAAGAGGAAGAAGTAGGGCACAACTGCAATAAAATGAAAACAGGCTCAAACTCTAAAGGTGTAAGTCACTCAGTGTTTGATAGCTAAGACAAACTTTGGATGCCAATAGGTTTTAGTATTCCTACTTCTCTGTGTTTGTCATTTGCAACACAAATAATTTGTCTTGAATGCTCAGGCAAACACCATTTCACACCTCTCTCCTTAGATGTTTCGTGGTCCTTGCATCTCCAATATCCTGGGGTCTCAACTGGATCTGATACTGCATCTTCACTAGTGGCCTCTTTGGACCTCTCTTTGGACACTGGCACTAGCATGTGGCACATGACTCAGTCACTGTCCATGACCTCTTCATTCTTGCATCTTTCCTGCATTCAAAGCCAGAACATCATGGAAGATTCTTACAGACTGCTAAGTTCAACTGCCAGTTTGAGATGAATTTGAGATGCAGCCTTGGCTCCTTGCACAATGTCTTTTGTGTTATGATCCTAGGAAACGTCCTATTTACAAAAGATTTCACCTTAATGACACTGATTTCTTATTGATTACAACCAATTTTTCAGCCTCAGCTACTCAACATCCATTTTTCTAGGAGGTTTCACTTTAGTAGTGCTAATTACATTTGATTATTCAGTTTTAGGTGACCAGCAAACACAGATTCTTAATACTAAATATCATATAAATGTTCCTAATAGAGTCTTTGCTTTGAAGTTTCCCAAGCCAGGCTTCACTGTCTGAATTTCTCTCAGTATTATCTTCCAAGCTCCTACAAGGGCAACAAAGACTTTTCTAGCTCAAGATTCAATGCACTTTTACAATTTTCCCCCAAAACAATGTGGACAGTTCCATTACAGTCCCACCCCACTCCTGGTAACAAATTCTGAAATTCTGTTCTTGTTTCACTATGTTTAAAAGAAACACCAATAGAAGGACAAACATGGTATGTACTCACTCATAACTGGATACTAGATGTAGGGCAAGGGGTGGCCAGACTGCAGCCCATGGCTCCGCAGAGGCTGACAGGGACCCTGGGGGCGGGGGGACACACAGGTATCACCCAGCAAAGTAGAAGTGGATGGGATCTGCATGAGCATGCTAGGGGTAGGTGTGGGGGGTTGTGGAGGGTAAGGAATGGGGGGTGAGAACATAGGGAAATGGGAGGGTCGAACTGGCATGAGGACTGAGTGGGAGAGCAGGGAAGGAGATGCCGTGATAGATGAAGACATTATGGGAGTGGGAAGAGGCAGGGTGCCAGGGAAGCTCTCAGGAATCTACCCGGATAATCCCACCTTGGAGTGCTGGCAGTGATAGAGGGGGTGCCTGGACGGGTCTACTCTGGTGACCAGTCTAGTGAATACCCTAACTGCCATCATAGAGCCTTTGTCCTGTGACTGATGGAGGCAGATGCAGAGATCTATGGCCAGGCACCAGGCTGAGCTCCAGGAAAACAATTGATGAGAGAGAGGAGGGATTCTTCAGTTGGGGGACATTGAAATGGGAAGATGTGTAGACGTGTAGAAGATGGGTAGCCACACTGGTGGAGACCCATGAACTGTGGACTAGTGGCTGTGGAGCACCCATGGGACTGGATTAGGCCCTTGACGTGGGAGACAGTTGCTTAGCATGAACTGTTTGGGGGACACCTGGCTGGGAGTATTGGAATCCATCCCTGGTGCTTGGGCAGGCTTTGAGGAGCCAGGTGCCTGTGGTGTGGCACCTTGTGCAGCCTTGGTGTGGCAGGGAGTGGCTTAGACCAGCCTTGGCTTGGTGTGCTGGGCTCTGCTGACTCCCCAAAGGAGAGCTTGATTTGGAGCATGTGGGGATGGGAGGTGGCTTCGGAGGGAGGAGGTGGGATTTGTAGGTGGAATGTAGGGTGAGTACAAAATTTCTTAATAAAAAATTAATTAAAAAAGTAAAAAGAAACACTGATAATTAATATTACAAATTTCAGGTGATATTAATAAACATTAGAATGGGACAATAGCTCTTAGGTAGATTAAATTAAATCTATATCTGTTCGTGTGTTTGTGTGCATGTGTCCATATTTCATTTTTACATTTGTAAGTCTTTTTATTTGTGTTACTTAATGGTGTCAACATTAACAAAGGTCTTCCTTGACTAACCACCTGAAGATTAGACCTTACCTTGTTGGTAAAAACTAATTCCAAATTATAAACTTTTATAAGACTTTTAGTGCCACAGTCACAACAAAGACATTTTGTTTTGATTTCTCCTTTTATACTCCCTTTAATTTGACTACAGTTGCTCCAAATGCACCAATGCTTGATGTGCAAAAAAAAAAAAAAGAAAAGAAAAAAAGGCTGCCTACAAATGGCCTAAACATCTGCCACCTGCATCCACATAAGACCTGAGAAAGCTTTTTTTTTTTTTAAACCGCAGTTTCATTATTCAGTGGATTATGGATGCTTTTAATTGTTTAGCGGGCTTGGTTACAAGTTGTTAGAGGTAATAATAACAAAAAGCTAAACAACAGGATCAAATTCAAAGTTCTCTTTCTAAAGGAGAAAGGGGTATATGATATAGGAATGATGAGGGGAAAGGTAGATTATTAAATCTCCATTAATCAAAAAAAAGTATTAATCTCAAAATATTTTACATTGGTATGAATGTGGTTTATTGATACAAATTTAAAGTTAATTTTGTTATACCATATGTATGTGTCTACTCATTTGGGGTATTGTGTTTATGCAGGTCATTTAAAAATGTAATATATAATTAAGAAATACAGATTAATAGTCATTTATAATAGTCAAACTTACAGTCATATTAGGTATATTTTCAAAGTCATACACAGGTATATTTAGTTAGATAGATGGTCTTCAAAGACTTCAAGGACTAACAGACTATGGCATCTAATATGTTTAATAACCTAAGGCTTTTCATGACAATGAGACACATCTGCTCCTGACAGTACCACTTTACTTCTGAAAAGGATTATGGGCATCAAAGAAACTCCATATGGAGTTTATTTTCTTTATTACAAAAGATAGCTATTTGGGGGAAAAATATCCTTGCCTTAGTTGCTGACAGTTTGTTGCCCCCAACAGGATGCAAAAAGAAGCAACTGTCATATTTTGCCAAGACAAGGTAGAACAGTCCTTCAAAATCCCTTGCTTATGAAAACTGTCAGTTAGATATAGTAGGCCTGTAGACCAGATATGGATATCCCAACATTGCAAAAAATCTTTGGCTAACTGTCCAAGCAGCCAGATGTCCCTGTTGTTAGGTAACATTACACCTTTCTGGGGTCTTTAAGGGATTAAAGACTAAATAATTAGATTTAAAGGTTTCCTTAGTTATGATAAAAAAATAAATTAGGTATAAAACTTAAGACTCATAAAGATAAAATAAATAATAGAATAATTGCCAAATACAAATGGACTGGATATTATAAATTGATAACTGTTTTTGTTGTATATAATTTTATTATGTTAAAGTTAAAAACTTTTTTAATTAAATAAAAACAAACAAACAAACAAAATGCTGTGAAATAATCCTTTTATACACCATGAAGACATGTTCTCATTGTTAACAAAAAGCTGATTGGCAGATAGCTAGGCAGGATCTTCAGGACAGAGAAAATCCTGGAAAGAAGGGAGAAGAGAGAGAAGTCCCTAAGAAGATATATAGGAGAGATAAAAGTCACAAACCTTGGAGCAACACACAGATTAATAGAAATGGATTAAATAAAGTTGTAAGAGCTAGTTAAAAACAAGTCTGAGCTATTGGCCAAGCATTTATAATGAGGAATTTCCACAGAGTCTATATGACAATCAAAGGTATTTTTTTCTGGGTTAACTCACAAGCATAATGGAGTTAGTTGCAGGAGCCAAGATGGGTGGGATGCTGTCCAATGCAGTTCTCTGCAGAACATTGCCTTGATCTGTAGCACCAGCATCCAGCATCCAAAACCATGAGCTAGCCAAGAGAGATGGAGCATGTTTCATCCCTAGGCCTTCCCTAGGAGGGGGGGAGGGGGGGAGGCAGGTACCTTGTGCTTACCTCCTGCCTACTAGGGGCGGTGCTTCAGGAGTAAAGCACAGACAACCACCCCTACATATTTATAATTAATATTAAGTCTCTAAATGATTATTTGGGAATTGCTGCCAAGACAGGAAATCTCTATCTACAAGTGTTTAGGGTAAATTAAGATTATATAGCAGATCTAGACCAATTATATTAGTGAAAATTATTTATTAAAACATTGATCCAACCAAATAGTTCATCTAATTGTAGGGCTCTTAATAGTAAATGTTCTATGTAGTGATTTTACAGGTTCTCTGGTAAAAAGGCTTTTTTTGCCATTGTCTTTCACTACACTGGCAGGCCTACATTGCCTCCCAAATCAATCTGAACACTTTTCCTCTAAGTTTAATGTGTTATATCCAAGTTTGTCATTACCTTGAAAATTTTAAAACATTTCAAAAAGTTGAAACTGAGGTACCATTAAGATTAAATTGGCCTGTAAGATGGCTCAGCAGCCAAATGTAGGAGCTTGAAACTTAGAACCTAAGCTTAATCTTCAGAACATGGAACCAACTACCACAAGTAGTCCTCTGACCTACACACACAAAATAAATTATAAATGTAGCTGAAATGTTTCCTGTGTCCCTCTCAGTTCACAGCTGCTCAGACCCAAATAAACACACAGACGCTTATATTAATTAAAACTGCCTGGCCATTAGCTCAGGCCTACCATTGACTAGCTCTTACATTTAAACTAAACCATTTCCATTAATCTATATGTTGCCACATGTTCTGTGGCTTTACCTGTGTGCCACTACATGCTGCTCCCTGGACAGCAGGCTGGCATCTCCTGACTCAGTCTTCCTCTTTCCAGAATACTCCTTGTCTGTTTAGGCCTGGCTACTGGCCAATCAGCATTTTATTATCAACCAATCAGAACAACATAGATTCACAGCATACAGGACATCCCACAGCATATAAATATATTAAAAATAGTCTCACACTACATTGCTAACTTAAATAAATTTAACATAAAATGATGAAAATGAAATACCAAAGCACTGAATAATAGAATGTTCTTTAAAGGTAGCCTGTGGTCTTCTCTCCATTTAACACATATTTTTTAGTATTTTCCAACATCTCAGGATTAACCCTAATGCTGCTTTATGCAGGGATTTTCAAAACAGTGCTTTCAAATTGAATTATGCAGTGGGGTTTATGGAAAGAGATGTTCATACTCTAGTCTTCCTCTACCTGATGGGTTTGTCACAGTCATCCATCATGTGTGCTTCTTCTGGAGATATTCTTCCTGACTGACAGAATAGTCTTTGACCTCTCCCTTCCACTTCTGTCCATATCCATCTTGCCATACAGCTCACTTAGGCCACAAGCTGCTGAAGTCACAGACTGAAGCATTAAACATTATTATTGTTTTCATTAAGCAGTCTCTTAAATCTGTTTCTATGAGTAGATTTACTGCCTTAGTTTCCCAACAAATCCTGAGAATGAAAACAAGCTTGAGAAATGTTTGAGATGTCTTATCCTTAAGAAATAGTGAGATTGGACTGGAGAGATGGCTCACTGATTAAAAGAACTGGCTGGTCTCCCAGAGGTCCTGAGTTCAATTCCCAGAAACCACAGGGTGGGTCACCACCATTTATATAGTGGGACGTGATGCCCTTTTTGGGCATAAAGTCATAGATGCAGATAGAGCACTCATATACATAAAATAAATATTTTTTTAAAAAGAGAAAAGAAAAAGAAATTGAAATAATAAGATTTTCTTCTTTTGTAACTTGGGAATAAACTGGACCAAAAACACCACAAATGTGAATATCCAAACATGGACACATAAACATTCTCTATTCTCCAATATTGCCTTATTTTCTAACTTTTTATAAAAGTGAGTATCATTTCTGTTCACTAATTTTCAAAGTATGTTATCTAAATACATTTTTCCTTTTCATTATAATTTATTTTCCTCCTACATTTACATGATCCTTGTTTTATAAAAACTACATATATACTGCATGTAGAAGTATCATAAATTTGTAATACTTCTCTAAAACCTGTTTCTAAATTTACTTGCAGATTGAATGTTAAAATAGCATTTAAAAATATATATGACTCAAACTAGATAATCCACATTTTTTTTCTGAAAATTCAAAGCTCACAGGAGACTTTCAAGAGTTGTTCCTTATCTGTTTAATTATTTAATCTCTACTCTTGAGAATGTCTTTGTGTAATTTTATGTAGCATAAACTTAACATTCATGGCACAATTCAGTAAAGCTATATTAAAGGATAGCCACCTTTCAGAATGAGAGGCACCTTTTTTCTGCTAAGCAAATTGTGGATGATGGTCTTCTGCCTCCTTGTAAAATGTATTCTGTGTCTCCATAAACCATAAAAACACCTTAAAATCCCTTACTTAGAGCAGTAATGACACCTTTTAAACACTGCTAGGAAGTGTAAAAGTACAAAACCTCTCAGAAGACTCATATAATATGCAAAATAAATTATTATGCCACTTCATTTAGTGAATATTAAGTCAGCTTCTTTAGCTACTTGTACCATCAGTTTATTTCACTCAGCTGAATAGTCTAATAATATTTTCATTAAATATTTATTTGAACAATCAAACACTGCAAATGAAGAGCATATCCCCTGACATTCAAGATGGTTTCCCAGCTGATATCTGCAGTTCATTATGTTGGTAGGGCTCATTTGCTATGGCTGAGAATGATGTTTTCCATTAGCTTTAAGTGTCATATGCCTGATATTAGAATAAAGACTGTCCATCATACCTCCTAACCTTTAAATTTTATTCCTTCATTGAGAAAGTACTGACTGTAGGATATTAAATGCATTTAAATGTTAAGGTCACAGGATGCTAATTCAGCTAAGAGAACTGATTAATAGTACATTTTTCTTTTGAAAATTATTTTATTGCTTGAAATTATAATTACACCATTTTCCCTTTCCTTTTCTCTATCCAAACACTCACATAAACTCTTCCTTTAAATCAATGGGAAATGTATTTTTTGGTCTTTTATGTTTTATATAATCTTATTCACGCAACTTAATTTATATCCTATTAAATAAAGACAAATCTCATTTTGACTTTAGGTTCATAGTGAATTTTTAATATTTTTGTTTGTAAATGTTACAGATATATGTTTTATTTTAATCATATCTATCTTTCATTTTCCCCTCCAAATTTCCCACTTCTACCACCACCAACATACATGATTTTTTTTATGTTATAATGCAAAACAGCATGGTATTTGTAATTTGACTGTATTTAATTTGAAATCCTAAATATCTGCAAAATCATTTCTATGCCTTAAATATTTGAACCACTTTCAAAGCTTACTAGATTTAGGACCACTATATACTATCTATAGCTCAGTTCAAGAAAGTAAATTTAATTCCATACTTTTGAATAAATGCATAGCTTATATGCTGGCCACTTTGAGTATTGACTCTACTTAAAACTTGAGAAGGAAGCTAATACTTACTGACTCTATCATGAAATTCTATCAAAAGGGTGTAACTATTGCTATAAACTTAGAAATATCAATAAAAGTCATGTTACTTATTTTATTTAAATGGAACTAAATATTATTTATTTCCAGTCCCTGTGATGTATAAATTTAAGACTTATGATTGTTAAGGTAACCTATACCCAGGTCACGGCCATGTGTAGAAATTTCCCCTCACTGGAGATTTCAGTTTGCTGACAGGAGAATTGTCCAAAGCTATTTAGCTTTAATAGCTTGGCTCTTTAGCAACCATTTATGAAACAAATTTAGTCATGAAGCTTTGACAAAAACATAAACTCTTGGTTATAGCATCAAGCCTTTCATTTGCAGTAACCAGTCACTGTCTTCCAACACCTTCATGTGTTATAAGGACCTGGCTTAGCATCCTCACTTCTTTTAGAGATGTCAGGTCTAACACCAGGCTCAGTTCTTGCAAAACCTCTTCTCTATCATTATGTTGCCCCAGTTCTTCCTCTCCTATGCAGTAATGATCTCTGTTACTTTCCTATGAACATAATATAGGATTCTCAATAAGTCATGTTCTCAAAACAGCTTTATTGAATATAGAATTTTTTATTCAAACAAGGATATTTGAAGAGGAAATTGTTAATATTTATGAGAAGATGACAGGTATCCTTGGCTATATTAGATTAGATCCTCAGAAACTGACCCTTATTTGTATTCAAGTGATTTATGCAGATGTATTCTCTGAAATAACTGAGAATAGAACAGAAAAGTGTAAAAAGAAAGAAGCCAAGCAAGATTGTCCCATACAGGCAAATCTAACAAGGTTATTGCTAGTATGAAAGACAAGACTACTAGCTAAGGTTATATATATATATATATATATATATATATATATATATATATATATATATATATATAAAATGCAAACCTGTTTGAAACATTGTATGGAACATACTCATTCTAAGAAAAAAACTCTCTTGATGTTCTATTTTTATTTTCTAAATTTGGCCACCTTAGTCAAAAGCATTTCTCTCCAGAGAGGCCACTCCTAAGAGGTTGGGTAGAGGAAAGACTCAAGTATTTTGTTTGTTTTAGGTTATTTTTGTTTCTAATTTTTAACATTTTAATCGTGTTTTTCATCTCCCCTGAATGGTCCTAGATCATCTCTATCTTCCAACCCACCCAACTTCATGTTGTTTTTCTCTTTCCATAAAGAAACAAAATAAAAACAACAAACAAGTTTAAAAAAAAACCCAAAACAAAATGAAATAAAAGCCCACCTAAACAAACAAATGGAAATCCAAAGAAATCATGGAGGCCATTTTGTGTTGACCAACTAGTTCTTGGCACTCAGTAACACTCCTTTGGATAAATTGATTTTCCTTTCCCACAGGAATCAATTGCAAATAGTTCCTTGGTTAGTGGTGGAGTTTGTGTTCACTTCCCCCTCTCAGTGAAGGTATTTTTTCTGGTTTGAATTTCTACAGTTCTAGCATGTTCTAGCATGGTCTCTTGAATTCATATATGCATCCATCTCTGTGTCTGGAAGGGAAATTTCTTGTAGTCTTTTATTTCTTCTGACTTTTACATCTTTCCACTTCCTCTTCCACTAAGATACTTGAATGTGAGGAGAGGCACTTGATGAAGATATCCCATTTATGGATGAGTTCTCCAAAGTCTCTCACTCTCTGAACCTTGCCAAGTTGTGAGTTAATTGTGTTAGTGTCCTTCTACTGGAAGATGAAGTTTTTGTGATGAGGGCCGAGTGAGGCACTGATCTATGGGTATAGCAGAATATTATTAGGAGTCATTAAGAGTCATTTAATTGCTATATTACTTTAGCAGAACAATAGTATTAGGTTTCCCTAGGCCCATGACCAATGTAGTCTCAAGTTCTTGGCCATATTAGCATGTCAAGTATGAATTGCATGTCATATGGTAGACCTAAATATAATTAAATAGTGGTTGATTATTCCCATTATGTCCTCATCCTTTTCTTCTCTAGATTTCTCTTCTTATTTATTCACTCTGTATGCCAGCCCCACCTATTTCTCTCTCCTGTCTAGCTATTGGCCATTCAGCTCTTTATTAGACCAATCAGATGTTTTAGATACATCTTTACAGAAATAACAAATGCAACATAAATGAATGCAACACATCTTTGCATCATTAAACAAATATTCCACAGTATAAAGGAATGTAACAAATCTTAAGCTAATAGTCCACAACAGAATAGTGGAACATTGATGATTACTTCTCTTTAGGGAGCATGAAAAGTCCTTCTCTACCATGAATCCTAATTAGGAGGAGTGAAGCTTCTAGCTGGGCACCAGCTTATTTGTCCATGTTCAGTTACACGATAAACTGTGTCTTCAGCAATAGTGTATTACCATTGGGTTATTATAGAGTAATCACTAGCTTTAGCAGTAGCCTATGATAATTGAGGGGCTTGTGGGACCCCTCTGGATAATGATTAAACAGGATGTATCGCATTCTTGGCACTGAGTTATACTTGGTGGCATGAAATTCTAAGTGGAATATTGTCTTCTTCATTATATGGTGACTCCACCTAAACTGCATATATATATATATATTTCAGGAAACTTCTACAAATGTAGGTTTCAATATGATTTGGAGTCACTTCCAACTCTCTGTATTCAGCTAAAGTGGGTCATAGGAGCTTGAGAGCTGTCATCCCACCATCAGACACAAAAGCTAGCAATTTGGACAAAAGTCACACTGGGGGGTGTGTATAGAGCTGGCTCAAAGATCTGAAGAGCTACAGGCAGCTGCTCACTGACAGCACCTGTTATACTCCCATTGTCCTAGGAAATATGAGATATTTGCTGTGCTAACAATGGCTAGCATCTATAGTTTAGTCTTGAAATCACTCCTGATAAAAAAAAAAAAGAAGAAAAGCTTTTTTAAACTGGAGATGTATGGGATTCTTCCAAAATCTGAAAAAAAAAAAAAAAGGTAAGTCCTCCATATACTCACAGTTTTGAATTCCAATAAGGTAACCTGCCACAAAAATGAACCAATTTTTATATTTTTTTCTGTTTCCTCAGATATAAGAATCATTGTCTGCTCTATAAGCTATTTTAACATGTTATGAGACAAAAGATATTTGCTTTTGAGAGAAGTATTGCTTTTAATCATATATAATTATTTTGAAAGTAAATGAAACAGACATGAACATCGCTCACCATTTCCTGAAGATGAGCCCATATAGAAGGCAATATTACTGCCAACTCAAGAGGGAAAAACTCTCTGGGGAAAAGAGGCAACTTAGAGAAGTTTCCATTTTCTTTTATGTTTCTTTGTCAATTCCATATCCTGAATTTATTGTAGGTACATCCTAGGTAATTAAGATGCTAATTACTATTGGTATTTTCCTCTTACCCTGGGGATTTTCACAGTCAAATTATTTTAAAGTTAACTACAGTTTTCTGACTCTTTATGGTTTGTGAAGAAATAGCAAAAGGAAGTTTGCCTCTGGGTCCTACGAAAATCTTTTTCCTATAAGACATGATACTAATTATCTACAAGTATAATTAACAATCTAGACTCTACCACTGAGGACTCCTTTGATTGTGGGGATCAACCCATTAGTATGTGACTATGTATATCATGAAATGGCACATGAAATAGTTAATAGAAAGTTCACTAGGCTGACAAGCAAGAAAAATTGCCTTTTAGTACCGACCAGCCCATAGAGTCACACATTTTTTAAAAATTTTTTTTTATTTATTTTATTTTAGAAAAAGTGAAAAGTAACTTTATTTCAAGAACTCTGACTAGAATATGCACTCCTGGTAAGCTGCAGGCAGTACATCTTCTATGCTTCTAGTCAGAGAGGCAAAGAAATGTTAGTCATGGCAGAGAATTAAATACACTTACACAGAGAAAATATGTCACAAATTGTTTCTGAAGCAGAAAAATATGCCTTGTCCTACACTCACTTAGTCAGTTGCATCTGTATTTTTCAGCTGTTCCAGCCAAGGCCATCTTGATATAGCCCCTTCTCCCTCCCCTCTCCTTTCTACAGAGTTTCATTAAAGTACACAGCACTACAGAGTATCAACACTCAGTCCTCTGTCTTCCCTTTACCTTCCATAAAAGTGTTCCTTCATACTAGAATATAATCACTGTAACCATCCTCACTTCACTTGGCTGACAGCTACTTATCCTTAGCACTTTGTTCAGTAAAATCCTCTTTAGAAAGCCTTATCTATTCTTTCCCAAGCTTGGCTAGGTGCATTTCATCAACTAGCCCATAAAATCACAGTAACACATTGGTTTAGAAAACCTACTTATGTGTCCCATTCCCTAGAAATATTTAGAGAGACAATAAGACATTGATTTATTTGCATTTTATAAATTTATGAGACTTTTCAGGATTCATAAAATGATGTTCAAAATAGTTTGTTGAATGAATGCTGAATAAGTAAACCAACAAATGAATGGTTGAATAAGTGAATGGATAGTATCTGGATGATCCCTGCAGCTACAACTTAGAGTCAATAATCATGAGGAGATGAAAACAGCATTTTCATTTAAACTAATGATCTATTTTATTCTTCGTTGATTCATAAATAAGGAAGTAACATACTAATGAGCTTATCAATGTATGACAAAAAGAATTGAAGTTACAGTTAAATCAATATAGGAAATGAATTTAGAGGCTCTATAAGGTTATAATTAAAATCATAATTATGTATATGTTTAGATTATATTTTTTAAACCATTGTTTTGCATACCCATATGTGTATGTGTGTGCATATCTGGGTGAAAGTGCATGTATTATGTGAGTGTGTGTTTCCACTGAATAGGATAAATAATTAGAGACGTTTTACAGAAAATAAAATGATGCATGTTTACTCCTCACATATCATCTTTGGCCTTCATTTCTAAAAGAGAGAAAGATTAACTTTACTTCTTCAGCCTCAGCTTTAAAGAAAACAATTGATTAGCTCTTACAAAAATCAGTTAACAAAACCATTTACAATGTGAAACAAAATACAAACATTCTGGTCTTAAAATTTTAATTTCCCATGTGCAGAAAAGCATATTCAGTATGATCAAGAAAAATCAAAAAGTGGATTAAGACCAACTAACTTAGAACATTCTTCTACTTATCAATGACTGTGTCTATCATCAAAGAATTAGATAATTACTATTTCTTACTGTTTAATTACAATATGGAAATTATTGTTCAGCACATATTCTTTGAAGCCCAGTAGACAGAACTCTGATATCTAAATAATACTTTTAATCTTTAATATAATTTCTAAACATTAAATAAGAAATATATCAAAGTGGCTATTTAAAATTTACAACTTTCTTGAAAGAGAATATGCCTAAAATTTCTACTTAGTGACATAGAACCTCATTTTCTAATCACTACATTTCTCAAGCAAAGCAATTCATCTCATCTTTTAAGTTATAACCTATCTGCTACTAAAGAGGGTAAACATGCAATACTTAAACAATAATTTATAGAGGAGGGGAATGGGTGCAGTGAGGTGGGCTGTTCTGTATGTTACGTGTGTTTCTCTAATTGGGTAATAAATAAAACACTGACTGGCCAGTAGCCAGGCAAGAAGTGTAGGCAGGACAAAGAGAAGAGAATTGGGGGAAGTGGAAGGCTGAGGGGAGAGACCTGCCAGCCGCCACCATGTCAAACAAGATGTAAGGTACCTGTAAGCCATGAGCCACGTGCAACTTATAGATTAATAGAAATGGTTTAATTTAAGATAGAAGTATATAACAAAAAACCTGCCATTGCCCTACAGTTTATAAGTAACAAAGCATCTAGTGATTATTTTATACATGGGTTGTATAACTGTGTATAACTGTGGAGGCTTGGTGGGAGATGGAGAGAAAAACTCCAGCTACAGGTGCAGTCGGATCCTCCATGTTCCAGCTTTCCTGCATCTGGTGGAATTCTTGATTGTGCAGTCAGTTCTACTCCTTCAAAATAAAAAGAAGAGCAGGCATTTTTTGCCTTTTTATTTTTAGGCAAAATCAGTTACAATCAACAATATCATGTAGATGTCATATTATAGGTGACATGAAATTCAGAACCTTGTTATCACTCCAGCTGCAGCAATAAATATTCAGGAAAATAATGGGGATATATTTTGTAGATATATAGAGAAAAATGAATCATGTATGAGAGAATCCTATGTTAAATTTCAACAAAGAAAGGGGCAAATGTCTCTGCTATGCTCTTACATATTCAAACAGTATGTGATAGGTGACTAGCTCTTCACACAGACCTCTTCACACAGACCCATCACGTACCTGCCAGAGATGGCACAAGGTGTGACAATCTTTGCATAAAGAGGTTTTTTCTCATCTGCTTTTCTCAGGAGAAGGATAAGTAACCATTAATCATTTAGTTTTTTTTGTTTGTTTGTTTGTTTGTTTTTTGGGTTTTTTTTTTTGTCTCCAGTGGAACAAAACAATGGGCAGGTGTTTGAGATTTATCTGAAGAAAGTCAATGTCAGCATCATTCAATGAGAGGTGATGGAGATTCTCACTCTCTCATCATTCTTGTAGAAACACTCACTCTGAAATGTACCACATAGGCTGCATATTTGTTGCAGTAATAGAATTAGGCAGCTACTACTAAACCTTGTTCCTAGTTGTCCTGTCTAGTTTTATGTCAACTTGACACAAGCTAGAGGCATCTGAAAGAGGGAATCAATTGACAAAATGCCTCCATAAGATCAAAATGTAGGGAATTTTCTTCATTAGTGATTGATGGAGGAGAGCCTAGCATATTATTGATGTTGCTACCCTAGACTGGTGGTCCTACGTTCTATAAGAAAGCAAGCTGAGCAAACCATAGGGAGCAACTCAATAAGCAGCATCCCTCCATGGCCTCTGAATTAGCCCCTACCTTCCAATGATAGACTCTACGCTGTGGAAACATAAGCCAAATAAACCCTTTCCTCCTCAACTTGCTTTTAGTCAAGGTATTTCTTAACAGTAATAACAACTCTAACTAGGACATCAATGAAGCCCTAAAATTAATTTCACCAAGTAACATGTATGAAAATTAAAGTTTGGCTGATACCAAAACTAGTTCTTTCTTCAGTGACAACCCATTGGTTTTTGTTTGTTTGTTTGTTTTTGTTTTTGTTTATTGGGTTTTTGTTTATTGGGTTTTTGTTTGTTTGTTTGTTTGTTTTTGGTTTTTGGTTTTTGTTTTTTTTTTTTGGTTTTTCAAGACAGGGTTTCTCTGTATAGCTTTGTGCCTTTCCTGGAACTCACTTGGTAGCCCAAGCTGGCCTCGAACTCACAAAGATCTACCTGGCTCTGCCTCCCGAGTGCTGGGATTAAAGGCGTGTGCCACCAACGCCCAGCAACATATTGTTTTTTTACACTCATCATTACACTTATTTGTTTCCAAATCAAATCCCATACTGTTAAGCATATACAAATTCAGAGATCTGCCATTCTTGCTAATTTGTAGTGTACAATAACTGAATACATTTTTTTCCTCATACTGTGAAGGGTGCAAGAACATAATTTATGTAGCCACAGTTAAATAAGATTCATATGTGATGTCATGTATTCAACAAAGACAAAGTCATTCAAAAATGAGCAAAATGTCTTTTGTCTCTTTGGTTTGTGCTTTTTATTCTTTTTCCTCTTATCTGTCTCTCCTTGTTCCAGACAGAGTATGCTGGTGAGAATATCCCCAAACTTGTGATCTCTTGTCCCTGCTTCCTGAGTTCTGGGATTTGAAACACGGGCCACCTCACATCTTCAGAAAGAAATTGTGTTGTCTTCCTGCTTACTGACCTTCCCAGCCAGTCTCTTTTATGCCCAAGAGAGAAAAAAAGTTATGGTTAAATCAAACATACTTTAGTAAGATTCATATAGTGTTTTCTTACTTTTAGAAGTAAATTATATACTTACTAGCAAATGTGTCTTGGAGAAATGGTACAGAGGACCTACTGTCTCCAAGAAGAACTTTGACACTGGACTTAGGTCAACATATGGTGAGCATAAAGTAGCCCTCAAACATAGTTGTAAAATATTGAAGAACATGTTACCTTAATTACTGAGATAATCAGTATATTTTTCCAGCAACAACATGTTTATTCCACAGGAATTTTATGAAGATGGTAATGATGCATATTTAAAAGTTAAATTTTGACCAAAAAATTTATTTTGGAAGTGCATCATGATCTGCATTTAGTAATATAGAGTTTAAAAATGCCTCTGAACCTGTTAGTCAAGAGCAAAACCACATTACATATAAGTGTAATGTTTCTTTGTGAGCTATGAAACTATCACCTTGCAGCCAAGAAATGCCTACATGGAAAATTTCTTCTCTATAAAACACAAAAATATGAAGTTCTCCAAAAGGATTTTTTTTACTTCTGTTTTTCAGAAAAAAAGTATATAGTTTTTATTTTCCCAGAAAATATCCATAAAATGTAAAAAATTGCAGGAAGCTCTTGCATAATCTGCAGGATCGCAGTTTTTCCCAGAAGCTGTAATTTATCTAGTTCTTTTTAAGCAACCTGCCTTCCAATCCTGTGAAATTTGTTCAAAGTCTGTTTGCCTGTGAGTAATAGAGTTCACCTGCTACTTACATCCATACAAGATGCTTTCCTTGTAGGATGCTGGAAAGCATCCATCATTTAATGCTCATACTCCTGTGTGTACAAGAGCACCTTTGGCTATACCAGTTAGTGGTATAGTCCACTCTCTGGCCTTTCTCCCCACTTCCTCTGCTTTCTTTTTCTTCTTTGCTTTTCTGTCTTAATATTGTTCATAAAAAGCAAATTTTGTTAGTAACTCAGTGAATGGCATAGCTTGTTATGTATCTAATATCATCTCAAATTTCTAAATATCAAAGATGCAGCAAATGCAGTGGAAAACGGTTGAGAAAAATGCAGGGACAATTATTTTTAGGGCTTTATGATTTATCTCGCAATAACAGCATAACCAGAAACAAAACAAATAGAAACCAGCAATTAGATTGATAATACACTCCTCTGACTTCCTGTATGAATCCTAAAATAACACCCAGCAGAAATGTAAACAGATAATGGCTCCTAGATATTTCATTTTGATGCATATAGAGCATACTTTCCATTGTCGTTTTACATACTAAATGAATTTAAGGTAATTTTTTTCTTCTTGATATTATTATTGGTAGGATGACAGGGTTGTAGCCATCTTAGAGAAGGGTCAAACTGGGGATAGCAGGCCCTGGGAAACCCTAGAGGATGTGCTGCCCCTCTGCCCTTTATGCCCTGGGAAACTCATCAGAAGATGTGCTGTCCCTGGACCCAGATAATTAGGCACTGCACAATTATGAGTTACTAAGAATATTAACCATAGGAAACATAATGTGAATAATTTTATCTTTAATTTATTCAGCATGTAAACAATATTAAAAGTATTTTAAATTATAATTACAGATTATAAAATGTTTAATATACTAAAACTCTTAACATTTGAAGTATCCCAAGGGATACTGAAATGATCTGTTTTTATTGCAAGTGCGGCTTGTGGTTACATCTAATTTCCACAAATAAGCTAATGGGATGTAGCCTGGGGTATAGAGAAGAAACTACAGCAGGAACCTGAGGCTCTGGACCTAATGGGACAAGGCCACAAAGATACCAAGTACCCATTGCTGTCAGCCTGCTTCAATTCTCCTCGGCCTACAAGCTAGAAAGATAAAAAGGACTAAAGGAAGTTTCCATACAGAGGTAAATTCTTGTCTCAATACCTGCCCCTCTGCAAAAGCAGTTGTTTACAATGATATAGGGAAGCTTGTAGACTGGAAGAAATCTGAAATGAAGGACACTTGAAGTCTGGAGGATAATTACATTAGTTAGGTTTCTATTGCTGGGATAAAATAACATGACCAAAAGCAACTTTGGAAGTAATGAGTTTATTTCACTTTATAGTTCTCAGGTCACATTCTTTCACAAAAGGAAATCAAGGCAAGAACCTGGTGGCAGGAACTGAAGCAGAAGCCACGGAGAAATTCTGATCACTAGCTTGCTCTCCATGGCTGGCTCAGCCTGCTTTCACCCTAGGACCACCATCTCAAGGACAGCATCATCCATAATGGGCTAGGTATGTTGATGTATTTTGTATCAAATAAAGCTTATCTGAGTATCAGAGGACAGAGACAGCCACTAGATTAAACACAGGAGCCAGGCAGTGGTGGCACACACCTTTAATCCTAGCACTTGGGAGGCAGAAATCCTTCTGGATCTCTGTGAGTTCAAAGCCATCCTGAACTACATGAGATTGACTCAGTGTAGGAGAGTAGCAGAGTCAGGCAGTCATGGCACACACCTTTAGTCCCTGTAATTAAGATCTCATGCCTTTGCTACCAGTCTTTGGAAAGCACACATGCCATTAATCCCAGCACTAGCAAGGAAGTGATATGACTGGACAGAGAAAGGTATATAAGGTGTGGGGAGACAGGAAGTAGAAGCTTTTCGGCTGGAAGCTTTTTGGCTCAGGACTAAGAGGCTTTCAGTCAGAGGATTCATGGAGATAGGATCTCACCTTCCATTCAGCCTGAGGATTGGGTAGTGGTGAGAAGTTTCTCTAGTGGCTTGTTCCTTTATCTCTCTGATCTTTCAGCATTTACCCCAATATCTGGCTCTGGATATTTTTTATAAAACCATTTTAGGATTTGTGCATCAGCTAGGCCCTCCCACATAATTACTAATTAAGAAAATTCCCACATCCAGTGACTGATGGAAGCAGATGCAGAGATCCACGGCCGGGTCCCAGGTGGAGCTCCAGGAGTCCAATTAATGAGAAAGAGGAGGGATTCTGTGAGCAAGAGATATTGAGTCCATGACAGGGACAACTAGCCAAACTAGTGGAAATGTATGAACTGTGGACCAATAGCTGAGGAGCCCCCATGGTACAGCTAGGCTCTCTGGATAAGTGAGACAGTTGATTAGCTAGAACTGTTTAGGGGTCCCCCAGGCAGTGGAACTGGGACCTGTCCCTAGTGTATGAGCTGTCTTTTTGGAACCTAGTGCCTATGCTGAGACATTTTGCACAGTCTTGGTGCAGGGAAGAGGGCCTTGGATCTACCTCAACTGAATACCCAGGCTCTACTGACTCCCCAGGGGAGACCTTGCCTTGGAGGAGATGGGAATGGGGGATGGGTTAGGGGAAAAGGCTCAGGGTTGGGAGGAGGGAGGACAGGGGAATCTGTGGGTGATATGTAAAATGAATAGAAAATCTCTTAATTAAAAAAAGAAAGAAAGAAAGAAAGAAAGAAAGAAAGAAAGAAAGGAAGGAAGGAAGGAAGAAAGAAAGAAAGAAAATTACCTATAGGCTCCTAATGGACATCTTGATGTAGCATTGTTTCAGTCATGTCTTCTATACCTAATGACTCAAGCTTGTGTCAAGTTGACATAAAACTAACCAGCACAGAAACAATGAATTTTTGGAAGAAAGGAATAGGGACATAACTTCCATAGTTCTAAACCATTGAGAGGAGAGTCCTGAGATGTATTCTGCAGTGAGTTTCAGAGTCTGAAATAAAATTATCTCAGTCACAGAGGATTTTCCTACCAGTTCACTACAGTAGACTTAGAGATGATACCCTCAAATGGGATAGAATAAAGTTTACAGCATCTGAGAACTAGAATTTTTACTTGAACAAGATCACAATGTGGTAAAATTCGGTTATTCATTACCCAGAAGGAAGCTATTTGCAAATGTTTTATTTTGCTCAGGTAAGTGGTCAAGTGTGTATCATACAGTCAAATGTCATTTCAATTGTTAGAAGGTCTTGTGGGTACAGCCTGTTGACATGAAACAAACATTGCATGAAGAGATAGCTGGCACAATTCTTTTTCCTACCCTACAGGAAAAGAGAATAGGATTCTGGGAGCTTGCTGCATTTGTAACACTATCAGACATCAGGACCACTGACTCTTCTTGTGATCCCTTACGCACATCAGACTGCAGTGGCATGGGTCTCCTGATCTGGTAGACAGGAGGTTCCTCTCATCTCTCTCAAGGAAACTCCAAGGCATGCAAGCCTAGCAACCATTTATTCAGCTCTCTCATCCTAGAAATTTTAACCTCATGGGTAGAAAAAGCTGAGGCTAACTGTTGGAAAAATCTAATCCTTCTACCATATGGGATCAATGGAAATATCAAGCAAGAAGTTTCCATCTGTCTACATCTCAAAATATTTTCCTCACATACTTATTCAAATTTGTCTTTTCTGCTGCAGCGAAGATACATTTTTCTCCAGATAGCTATGCCCATGGAGACAAATATATCACACAATTGGGAACACTGACATCCTCTTAGACTCCAGATGCTTTTGAAATTGTGGGTTGAATTTCTTAGAACACAAGTAAAAAACATGGTACAGTTCTCAAGATTCAGCAAATATTCTATACATGAACCTTTCCCTGCTTTGCTATTACTATAAAATTGGGATTACAATTTTTTTGAGTAGCATTTTCCTCCTAAGGAATGAAACTTTCAAAATTACTTGACCTGGTCCACTTACTAAAGTACTCTCTCTCTAAAGTCCCCTTCTAATTCTTTCTAATCTCTTCAAATAGATTTTCATTCCCTTATTCTTTTATTCATATAATCATCCATGCAATCAATATTCAGCTAGATAGGAGATACTTTATAAAAGAAGGAGAATAAAATAATGAACTTATTAACCCAGACCTGCCCACATAGAACTGCAGTCTAATGACAGACACAGATATTAGCCAAGTAATTACCCAAATGTGAAACTGTTATTATTTCATGATGGAATAGAAAATCACCAGTGGATACATTGGTTAGAAAGGTGAAGATTGGATATGTCATTTGATCTGAAGTTTGAAGATGCCTCAGCCTCCGACTTTAGAAAGAAGACAAATGAGAAGATTAAAAAAAATGCTCTTAAGTACTAGTATGTACAGCCCTTAGGATAGAATAAAACATGACACACTCAACAGCTTGCTTAAAAGTACTACACAATGGGCATGAAAGGACCACAAGAGAAGATGAAGTTGGACAGGAAGATACAGGGGAGTTTGTCACATCCAACAAGCTTAGTCTGAGATACACAGTGCTATTCAAGAATAAAAACAGAAGAGCACTATGGGCATGATGGCAAAGGGACTGGGTAGAGCCCAGTGAATTGGGATGATCTGAGTTGAATTTTTTTTTTATTGTACTCAGAAATTGAAGTTTCATAAAACTGTGATATGGACTTTTGAGTGATAAGGAATTAGGGAGATGGTAGAATTGAAGAAAATGAAGACAAGATACTGGTAGTAGACTGTATGTAAGAGCTTCCATGAGAGGGAGCTATTAACAATGACTAGTGAGTGCATTTTTAATCTGGAATCCAATGTTTGGGAAGAACTCTTTTGAAACAAGATATCAAGATAGGAAACGCTGTTGCATTCAGAGCTTGCTCTGTTCATGTTAGAAAAGCAGTCCCCACTCTGATAGATGTCCATGAAGTCCTTAAATATTTGTAATCATGCCTTTGACAGAAAAAAATGCATGATTTACTTTAATTTAGTTTCTTCTACATAACCAACATGATTATACTACTTTAGAAGAGAAATAAATCATATTTTCAACTGAGACACATAATGTTAACAATTTAAAGTTTCTGGGGACATTTACTACATTTTAGATGATGAAAAATGACATAAATTTAAGCAAATGTTTACTAAAATTTAAATATCATTTCTTTGTCTACAACCAAAGTGTAACTATAACAAACCTATGAATATTTCTCTGAGCGACAGGAGTCCACTATGGCGGCAATAGTAGACATACACCATTGACTTCCGAAAATGAAATTCCTTCAGAGGAATAGCAAAATGTTTGTAGCTATGTCTGTAATCTTGTTTTTATGGACCAAATTTATATCAGCATATTATTCTAACTCAACAGCATGCTCTGCATGTAAAGGATCACACCCAATTGTATGCCAGTGGTTACATTCAAAGTCACAGCAGACCCTGAATTAAGGTTGATTATAGCCTGACACCCAACATCATAATCCATTCCAGATTTCATATTTCAAAACAATAAAGATGCATTTTCTTACAAAATGGTGAACATTAGTGATTCTTTCAAAATATACAAAGATAAATAACTAGTAATTCTGTTTTAAAGATATAGAGATGCATATTCTGTGCGTATTCTTTACAACATTAAATAAGATCTCCAAGTTGCAGAAAGCATACTTCCTTCCTTTATGACCAGTAGCTAAATTATAATATTATCATTTTCATTGTGGACATCTGACATTTATAGGGGTTGTAAAAACAAATTACATAATTTTGCTGCTTTAAAAAAGACAAACTCACTATAAAACCCTATGCTCTCTGCTTTCAAAGCAGCATAGTTTCTGTTTCCAAGTGTGAATAAAATGAAAAAATGCGAGCTTTGTAAACCAAATTTTTAGAAATCAGGCACACCAAGTTTCTGTGCCTTACTTACTTTTCTCTTGTTGAGACAGAACACTATGGGGTGTGGACCATATGGCAACCATTGTTGCTTGACAAAGTTCCAGCATTTTGACATTGCAGACCACACTTCTCCAGCACCTCTTTACTTTTATTTTTAATGATTCTCACTATTAGTGCTTTTCCTTTGGGGAAATTTGGAATGGACTTTGGTAAAGGATTAAAATGTGTACAAGATAGCTTCTCTGAACAAAATAATTCTTTGGAAAAAAATACCACCATCTCCCTCCACCCCTCCCCACCGCACCCCTCACCCCTGACAACTGCAGTACCAGGAATACCACTGTGTCTTCCTAATTACACCAAGAACGGGAATGTTGGAGATTTACTAGACACACCTGATCCCAAGGATGAAATGTCTACAATTCAGATCCAGAGCATGAGGCCATTAAAATTAAGAGTCCAGTTAATAAATATAAATATAAATCAGAATGGTATAATATAATAGGAAAAGAATAAGACATCAGGACCATCCCTTCTGGAAGCTTTATGACAGGAACAGGCCTAAGAAATTGTAGTATAATGTCTGCTCCCCAGAAGTCCTTTTCCAAGGTCAGGCATTTGGATAAGGGTTTCCATTCCCTGGGAGGCTCGAGGAAATTCCCTGCTTGATAAAGAAAGCATTTTCTTTATAAATGGCAACAGGAATTTATGGCCCTTTCATTAACTAAGACTGGTATATATTGTCAAGGTCAAGGCTAGCATCTCAAGCCACATCCCAGTTCATATATCCCTTGTCTCCAGTTTAATCTTATGTGCAACTATGCAGTATAAAAGGTGTAACATTTTCTCAATTAAGTAGTGGATTCACCCTCAGTTTGTGTCCATCCCCCCTCCCCCACCTCCATTTACACATCGTCTTTGGGACCTGAATCCCCTGCAGAAGCAGATCTCCAGCAACCATGACTAAAGCAACATATAATAGAAAGCTTTAATTGGACTTACTGTTTCAAAGCGTTAGAATCCATGATGGCCGAACAAGGAACAGATGATGATTCACATCTTGAGTCTGAGGCACAGAGAGATACCAGTAATCACACAAGAATTTTGAAACCTCAAAGACTGTTCCCAGTGACATACCTCCTCCCACAAAGCCACCTGCACCTAATACTAGGAGTTCCACTGACTGGGAGTGTCCATGCTAGGCTGTTGTAAAATCTCTACCACCAAAGAAATTAGTTCATTGCTATTCAATTTAGCCTTAGGCAAATTCTTAGAACAAAGGTAAAAAGCAGCCACATTTTTACAAATGCATAAAATATTACAAGAATATATTTTACTATAGGCCAATTGTTGGTATTAGTCTCCTCTGAAACCTTTTGAGCTGACCCTCTATGTCTATGTTTCTCTCAGCCCTTACTGTCTTCTAAGGTCCTACTAGAATGGCCCATTAAGCCTTGCTTACAACATTCAAACATTTTCCTGGTTCAAAAACTGTCCATATTCCTAAAAAAAAAATGCATGTGGTCTCTGGAAGTAATACTCCATTCCCTAATAACAACATATGGCTTAATTACTTTATTGCCATGACAAAAGACCATAACCAAAACAACTTACAAAAGAAAGCCTTTAAACAGGCTCCCTGTTTCAGAGGGTTAAAGTCTCTTATGGTAGAGCAAAGGGGCAGCTGGGAACTAATATCTTAATACACAGCTAGAGGCACAGAAAGACACAGGGAATTGTATCACATTTTGAAAACCCAAAGTTCACCCAGACTAGTCACATACCTCCCCCAAAAGGCTACAGTTTCAAATCCTTTTCAAACAGTTCTGCCAACTGGGGCCCAAATATTCATATGTATGAGTCTATGTGGACCATTCTCATTTTTTAAAGCCACATTAGACTAACTATTATGAATTATTGTACACAGGGAGCAGGGAGGGTATCCTGTGTATAAGGAAACACACTGGGCAGATGCAGAGATGGGCTGAGCAGATGCACAACCCAGATGCTGTATCCATGTGGGAAGTTTATTATAACAGAGAGATGACAAGAAAGATAGGAAAGAGAGACAGAAGGAAAGAAAGAGAGAGAAGAGAGACAGAGAAAGGGGATGTCAAGCATGTGCACCTCCTGGGAGGAAAAGCAGAAGAAAGGGAGAAGAAAGGGAGGAGATTTTCCTTAGAATGAGGCTTTTACCTCAGGATGCAAGGTGGCACCAAGGGATGGGATTTCAAGTGAAGTATCAGAATATTAACACTGACAGTAATTAAAAGATGGAAACAGTGTCTTCTAGACACAACAGGACTGATGCATGTATGAACTCATAAAATCTGTGGCAGCACACACAGGACCTGCATAGGTTGAAGCCAGATGGGGTTCCAGACCAGAGAGTTGGAAGTAGACATGATCTCCCATCCATAACCAAGAAGCTTCCTCCAATTGACAGCTGCTTGCAAATAAAAAAGATCTGTTTTCTCCAATGTAATCTCACTGGATATATAAACTACACACATAAGGGGAGCCCCCATGCCCAGCAGTAGATAGCCAACACAAAATAAACTCTATGGTGTTTTTATATATATAAATATATGTTTATATATATATATATATATATATATATATATATATATGTTTTTAATCTCATATTTTGGGGGGCAGTTTTTGTGTTACTGGCAGCATTTTGATTGTACATTAAAGTCTCTGATTTTGTGCTTTTATGAATTTTGTTTGTGTGTGTGTGTCTGTAAATATGCTTATTTCTTGAAGTTTTTACTTTAAAAAATCCAGGTTTGTTTGCTTTTTTCTAAATTCTAAATTTTCCTGATTTCTAAAGAGAAAGAAAAAAGTTGTAGAGTTGAATGGGTAGAAAGATTAGGAAGATCTCAGATGAAATAGAGAAGGGAAAGCCATAAACACAATATATTGTGTGAATTATCCATAAAAAGTGAATTCATTAAAAAAATACTTACTATAAAAGTTATACAAATAAAAATATTTAGCTTTTTTTTTCTTTTTTAACTAATTTATTTTACATCCTGACTGTACCACCACACATGCCCAATCCATCTATCCCTTGTATCCACTCACAAAGGGGCAGGCTTCCCATTGGCATAAACAAAGCATAGCATATCAAGCTGCCATAAGACCAAGCACCTCCCCTTGTATTCAGACTGAGCCAGGCAATCCAGCATGAGGAACAGGTTCCCAGGAAAGTATCCACCATGATGAAGTAGGCGTCATCTCAGAGATGCAGGAATGGTTCAACATATGAAAATCTGTCAGCACCTAGTTTTTAAATGCCACTGAGAATATAATGTTATTTAATTGCTTAATAAATAATCTTCATAAAAATAAGTCATTGGCAACTTATATTGAGTAAATCTAAACATCTTTTTGTTTACACAAATCTGATTTTTTTTCAGACTAGTCTCTCAAAGAGGACTCATTTTTGGTTAACTTATAAAGGCTAGAAGTATTTTCTAAATTCTTCAAATTTATCTGTCCTTGCTCTCTATCAGAGTTCCTTTGTATTCTTTCTGGCATACCATAAAATATTTATGTGTGAAAACAATTGCCTTAGAAATGACTGGGAGTGCTCAGTCCAGGATGTCTGTTTGGCAAGACTCTTTTACTTTAGGAGAGAAAGGTATTTAGATACCCAGGAACCTAGAACCTTCTAGTCATAGCACTTAAGTTTACTACCAGAAGATTTGCTAGAAATAGAGGCATTATATTGTTAGCAAAGTTAATTTTAATTTTTAAACAATAATCCTAGGAATCAAAGAAACCCTAAGTGATATCCTGTTCATTGGATGACACGACAGCATATTTAAACATCACTATTTAAAATCCAACTTCTACATTCCATTTTAGCATAATGAAGTCATTTTAACTAAGAACAAAGAAACAGAATGATACTTTGAGAAAAAAAAAAAGGCTTCTTATTTGTTTGGGAGGATGACTTTGTCAGCAGTCCTGGACACTGAAATAAAATACATAGAGCAACAGAGTCACCATGTCATATCCTATTCCTCATCCACTGAAGTCTTGCATCCTACCAACAGTAGAGTTTTAACTAATTCTCTTGAGACCATAGAGGTTTATGTATCATTTAATATCATTCTTTTCTTATTAATAAATAAACTTTAACTCACTTTATATGTACAAGAAAAGGAAGTGTTTTAAATATGGAAGGGACAGGCTTAAACTGTAGACATCCCTCTGAATTTCCATGCAGGACTTGTTATTAATCATAAGATTTTTTTCATGCTGTGGATCAAGATATCAATTTCTATAGAATAAGAACTAAGAGCAGAATATGTCAATTGAGTTCTTTTTCCCTCCTTTTTTATTTTATAATTTGATTTAATTTTACATATCAGCCACAGATTCCCTTGTCCTCCCTCCTCCCCACACCTCCATCCTCCTACCAGCCCACCCCACGTTCCCATCTCCTCCAGGGCAAGGACTCCCCTGGGGATTCAGCTCAACCTGGTAGATTCATTCCAGGCAGGTCCAGTCCCCTGCTCCCAGGCTGAGCAAAGTGTCCCTGCATAGGCCCCAGGTTCCAAACAGCCAGCTCACGCACTAAGGAAAGGTCCTGGTCCCATTGCCTGGGGGCCTCCCAAACAGTTCAAGCTAATCAAATGTCTCACTTATCCTGAGGGCCTGATCCAGTTGGGAGCTCCTCAGCTATTAGTCCATAGTTCACATATGCTCAGTTATGTTCATAGCAGCATTGTTTGTAATAGGCAGAACCTGGAAACAGCCTAGATAACCTTCAACTGAAGAATGAATAAATAAAATGTGGTACATATACAAAATGGTGTACTACTCAGCAGAGAAAAGCAATGACACCATGAGGTTTGCAGGCAAATGGATGGATCTAGAAAAAAAATCATCCTGAGTAAGGTAACCCAAACTCAGAAAGACAAACATGGTATGTACTCACTCATAGGAGGATATTAGATGGAAAATAAAGGATGACTAAACTGCTACTCACAACTCCAGGGAGGCTACCTAGTAAAGAGGACCCTAAGAAAGACACAGGGATCGCCCAATGACAGAGAAATGGATGAGATCTACATGAGCAAACTGAAAGTGAGGGGGGGGGGTTAATGAAAGGCAAGGGTTGAGGGAAAGAGAGCTTAGGGGAGCGGGAGATCCTAGCTGGATCAAGAACAGAGAGGGAGAACAAGGAAAAAGAGACCATGATAAATGAAGATCCCATAAGAATAGGAAGAAGCAAAGTGCTAGAGAGGTCCCCAGAAATCTACAAAGATGCCTCCACTGTAGACTACTGGCAATGGTTGAGAGAAAGCCCGAACTGACCTATACTGGTGATAGAATGGCCAAACATCCCATAAGAATAGGAAGAAGCAAAGTGCTAGAGAGGTCCCCAGAAATCTACAAAGATGCCTCCACTGTAGACTACTGGCAATGGTTGAGAGAAAGCCCGAACTGACCTATACTGGTGATAGAATGGCCAAACACCCTAAATGTCATGCTGGAACTCTCATCCAATGTCTGATGGAAGCGGATGCAGAGATCCATGGCCAGGCAGAGCTCCAGGTGAAGCTTTAGGAATCCAATTGGTGAGAAAGAGAAGGGATTGTATGAATGAGAACTGTTGAGACCAAGATTGGAAAAAGCACAGCTACAAATAGCCAAACTAGTGGAAACACATGAACTATGAGACAGTTGAGTTCTTAAAACAACATAAATGCCAGAAAAGGGGGAGAGGTTTCTTACATCTCTGACAAATGTTTAGAGTATGAAAACTCTTGAATTTACACTAAAACATACTATGTAGAAATGAAAATTACAAAATATAGGATACAGCAGAGGTATACTTGTATTAATACACAGAAAAAAGCATAGTGAATACTCAAGTAAATAAAGGAAAAAATAGCAAGGAAACAGAATATATCAGAAGGCTAAGGAAAGCAGAAAAACTCAATAAAAATAGAATTCTATTAACTTTCCCCATAAATCTATAAGAAAAGGGAATGGAGCAAATAAACATCTGCAACTAAAGGTAGGAAAGGAAAATGTCCTCACAAAAATAAGAAATGCAAGACTACATAGGACATGACATTATTGTAAACAAAATAGCTTAGCTTACTCAAAACAGAAAAACTGAATACTTTATGTTTCCATAGGAAAAACCACATAGAAACTTTATAAACATGCTTATCAAACACACACACACAGACACACATATTTCCAAAATGAACTACTGAGCCACATAAATAAATTCTTCTGTTTGAAAGCTTTGTAAAAACACAAATAAAATATAAAACTTTAAAGCAATCGCATTTATTGCATATAGGATCTAAATTAGATACAGTATGATAATTGGGTTTCTACTAGATTCAAGTATAAACCAATACTAATGAACTATATTAATATTTTTCGCAATAATACAATTTCAAAATTAGCTGTATTACTGATAAGTCACAGCTGATATTGATATGCAACTCTTGCTCAGAAATTTTAATTGATATTTGAAAATTTTATATATCCATGTACAATTTAAGCAACAAATAATAATATGTTTATGATCATAAACAAGCCATTGACATTACAAATATTGTTATAAATGTAGGTAGATATAGATAGAGCACTTATAGATTAAGCATATTAATTAATAGTAATGCATGAGATTCATATGAAGTAAATTTAAAATGTTTGGTAAGGCATAAAATCCAAATAATTTAAAAGGTAATATAATATAATTCCTGGTTAGAAAAATCTTAGAAAAATAAAATGTTAATTTTTTCTAAACAAATACTATATATATGTATATTTACATATATACATTTTTTTTAAAGAAATCTTTTCAAAGGTTAAGTTTGTAAAATTCCTAGACATAATTTTTCTTTTTCTTTTTTTTTTTTTTTTTGATTTTGTGAGACAGGTATTCTCTGTGTAGCCCTGGCTGTCCTGGAGTTTGCTTTTTATAGACCAGGCTGGCCTTGAGCTCAGAAATCCCCCTGCTTCTACCTCCCAAGTACACAGATTAAAAGCATGTGTCACCAATACCTGACTACAATAATTCTTAATATAAAAATAAAATAAGAGAAGAAGAAGAAGAATGATGAAGGGAAGGAGAGCAGAAGAAAGAAAAAAATGATCAACTGATGAATTGATTTCTAGAAATCTTACACAGTAGTTAAAAGTGAGGATTGCACTGAGAAATCTAAACAGAGGAAAAGAGGATTCATTTAGGCAGATGTGTACAGGAATGTAGAAAAGATCAGTAAACATAGTGAATTGTTCAATGAATGCTGAGGGGGAAGCTTGTACAAAAGCTTGAGGAAAAAAAAAACTATGATCTAAACCTATACTAGAACCAGTCTCAGATAAATTTAAATCTCAAATATTAAAAATAATTTGTGACAATGAAGAAACATAGAATTTCAGAAGATAAAAGATCTTACCACATTTAAAACTAAACATGAGAAATATTGAGGAAGTGTGGATTAGTGTCCTTCATCAGCTATAGCTTTACAGGGTCAAAATCTAAGGGTAACTGAGGCAGAGACAAAGCAGACCACAGCAGCTGCACAGCTATGAAGCACAGTCTGTCAGAGGTGCCACAGGACTCAGTCTCTTCTAACTAGAGTAAAACCCACCTCTGAAGTCTGTGGAAGTCAGTAAAAGACAGTTCACAGGTAAAGGAAATACGTAAAAATAATAAAAAAGAAATGTTTTTCCAACATGAGTGATTTAGTATCCCTTTATCCCCCAAACACTTATATATACCAAATAAAATATAAATTGTATGTCATAAACTATTATAAAATAGATCTAAATTTTTAAGAAAATGAGAAAGATTCAAAGAACTGATTTAGTCAATAGAAGAATTTAGTTGAAGTACTTTTGATGGTTAACATCTTAGTTAGACAGGACTAGAATCACCTAGGGTGAGGTCTCTAGGAATACCTCTGAGATATTTCTGAATTAGGATTAGTTGAGGTGGAAGAACAGTCTGGATGTGACAGCAGTTGCCTGAAATTGAATCCTGGACTGCATGGAGAGGGCAGCTGAAATGAGCCCCAATCCTTTGTTCCTTAAATGTCTTTTGCCCAAGACTCTGTCACAACAAGACAAATTTTACAGGAAGAAATATTATCCAAATCAGAAAGCCAGAGAAGTAAAAATGAAGATATCTAATTTGCAAAGCTCTGATTAAAGGTTCAAATGGGAAAAAAAGAAACTGTTCTTGGACAATGGAGGAGCATGATTACCAAGAGCCTCCTACCACACTGTTCAAGAGGTCACTGTCCATGCTCTCCACCTGACAGTCTGATTGATACATGTATATATAATAAGTACCCTCCAATAAGCTCTTCAAGTAAGCTTATTGAAACCCATGATTTAGAGATATGGTTTTATTTAATTTTTATCTTAAAGTTATACCTGGATAAGGCCACAAATTATTCTTGCCTGACTGCTTGATTGACTGGACATGCAGGACCAATAGGAAAGTGACCACTGAACTTTGCTTACCAAAATGGTAATTCAGGTTCCAGCTTTGCAGAGAAAAACACCAGACATTCTACAGGACACAAAGAAAAGTGACTGAGAGACTCTAGACCTGTGGACTGAAGACAGATGCCCCAACTTTACAGAGAAAATTTGGATGACTGTTCAGGCTGCCAGCTGTCTCAGTCTACTCTCACAAGACTCACAAAAGTTGCTTGCGTCCTTCCTTCTCCTGTTTCTAAGGTAATATTATATCCTTCTGAGTCTTTGATGTAGTTAAAGACTAGATAGTTATAATTTTCTTAGTTATGATAAAAGATAAGTTTTATATAAAAACTTAGACTCACAAATATACGATAGATAGGATATCTTCTTTAATTTTGCCAAATACAAATAGACTAGATATTATAACTATAATTCTGGTTTGATAATTGTTTTGTTATATGTAATTTTACTATGTTAAAGTTAAAACCTTTCTTTTTGAAAAAAAAAAGGGGGGGAAAATGCTGTGGATATTGCTCTGTATGCTGTAAATGTGTTGCTCTGATTGGTTAATAAATAAAATTCTGATTGGCCAGTAGCCAGACAGAAAGTATAGGTAGGACAAGAAAAGAAGAGAATTCTGGGAACAGGAAGGCTAAGTCAGGAGTCGCCAGCCAGACACAGAGGAAGCAAGATGTAAAAGTACCGGTAAGCCATAAGCCACATGGCAACTTATAGATTTATAGAAATGGGTTAATTTAAGATATAAGAACTAGATAACAAGAAGCCTGCTGTTGCCCTAGCCAGTGGGGTTTCAACTAGGGCGACCTACCTGTGGGAGCAAATGAAATGAACAGGGGACACAAAGGGATGACAGCAAGACAAGATTCTGATCAAGCTGCAGATTTTATTTTCCTTCACAAGGTTTATAAACCATAGGAGGGGGAGTCAGGAAGGAGGGAAGGGGAAGGGACATGGAAGGGGTGCAGAACATGGGAGACATGCAGATCGTGCAACTGCAAGATGTCAGGGGCCATTTATTCTGTTGCTAGGCCACCTGACCATAGAATGCTCTTTACATTTGGTTGTCATGGCACCTGACTGTGGAATGTCTTCTTATCTTTGGGAGCCTCCAGTTAGTAAACAGGTGTTAATGCTCTGGGGAAGGGCAGTGGTCTTATAACTTGTTCTCCGGCCTAGGCAGTATTTTTCCATGGTTCATGTTTGGTTCCTGACATCTTGGTCCCTAACATGCTGTGACCATACAGTCTGTAAGTAATATAAGTCTCTGTGTATTTTCTTGGGTCTGAGTGGCTGCAGGAGCAGGGTAGAGACAGGAAAACTTCAGCTACAAAGGCCTCTTCAAGAAAAGGCTACAAAAGAAGAACAAAGCAACTCTTTCAAATGAAATGGATCTAATATCAAAACCTAAATATGTATAGCATAATACTGAGTAGAAAAGGGGAAATGAATGTTGGATTAGATATTAATTATTTATAGTGACAGAAATATTAAATCCCTGCATTAAATTGAAAATATGTTTGACGTTAAAGACCTAAGTTATTCAGTGTTTGTGAGTATGTGTATGTATGTGATTAAACTCAAAACATCTCAAGTTAACTGACATAGTCAGGACAAGGGTAGATACTAATCAAACCTAAAGTATCAATACTTAATAATCTGAGTTGATTTCAATCATTTACAAATAAAGGATCTAAGTAGAATTCAAATGTTGAAATCCAATACAGAAATATTAATAACTTTATTGGGGTTATTAACAGGAATATGGGTAAAGGGTTACCGTCAGAAGTAGAAATAATTCAAAGCATTGCCCAAAGCCTACTGTTTATAACTCCCTAGGTGGTGCTGGCAAGTTTCATGGACTTCCTGAAGCTTTTAAGTTGTTTATTTCTGGAGTTTAATAAGTACTTCGATAGGATAGAATGTTTCACCCTCCTTTATAACATCATGAGCTTTGTGTAGTTTCCTAGAAGATACCAAATCAAAGGAAACTCCATTAAAACACTAAGTTAGTGTTCTGGTTATTTTATGAGACAGGATCTCTCTCTAACTGGTGTGGAACTCACCTTTTAGGCTATGTTGGCTGGCCAGCAAGTGCCAGGGACAATCTGTCTTTACTTCGACAATGCTGGAATTACAAACAAATAACAATTTCTACAGTAGAGTCTGTTTCAGGTTCTTATGCTACTGAGGCAAGCTTTACTCACTGAACTATTACTCAGATTGATTGGTATATATATAAAATCCTAATCAGTGCATCAATATTTCAATACAAGATTTCAACCCTGCAACAAAAATATGGTGACATACTCTAGCTAGTTGTTTTTTACTCTTCACTATGAGGGTTCCACCACCCAGCTTCTAAATAAATACACATGGAGACTTATTACTTATAAGTGCCCAGCCTTAGCTTTGCTTATTTCTACCCAGTTTTCTTAAATTATCCCATCTACGTTTTACCTCTGGGCTTTTTTCTTTTCTTACTTCTGTAATCTTACTTTCACTCTTACTCTGTAGCTGGCTGTGTAGCCAGGTGGCTGGCCTCTGCTTTTCTTGCTCCTTGATCTCTCTTCCCAAATTTCTCCTATTTATTCTCTCTGCCTTCCAGACCTGCCTATCCTTCCCCCTGCCTTGTTATTGTCTGTCCAGCTCTTTATTAGACCAATCAGTTGTTTTAGAGAAGCAAAGTAACACAGCTTCACAGCATTAAACAAATGCAATGTAAAATAATGCAACACATCTTTGCATCATTAAACGAATGTTCCACAGCATAAATAAACATAACACATTTTAAATTAATATTCTACAACAACATTTACAGTAATCCCAGTGATTGTGAATTACAGGTAGGGATCATGATGTCAAGATTAATATAAGCTACATAGCAAGTGAGAGGCTACCCTGACCCATGACACATTGCCTCAAAAGAAAACCCTGAGAGTAAAGATGCAGAAGCATATTCAGAAAAACAGCAAATAAAACAAGAAGTAGGTTTATTGGTATAAAACGAAATACATTTTAAGAACTATTTGACATAAGTTGGCACTTTATATAAACAATTCCAAATGAACTGTTAATATTCTAAATAATATCAGAATTCAAGTGCTTGCATTCATATAAATACCCTTATCTAGAAAGAAACAGAAAATAATGAATCTGTGATAAGCGGCTATTTCAAAACACTGATTATAAATTACTAAACAGATTATTTCAATGGTACCATTGGGAATCATAATTTAAAGAACATATGGAGAATTGTGCTAGGAAAATAAAGAAATACCATAGACATTTTATGCCTTGATCTTATATCTCACATAGTTTCAACAATGGATATTTATGGATTATATAACTTCTGACCATATTACATTTGATATATAAATCAGTGACTAAAAGATAAACAACATTTTCAAAGGCAAAGTCTTCCCCATTGATTGGTCTCAATTGTGAAGCATACAACTTTAACATGTTTTAAAGTAAAATATTAAATAGAATTAATTCATTAACAGACACATATTTCTTTAAAAGAATTAAAATCTGAAAATCATGGAACACAATGTTGACAAAATTTTTGCACTAAAAATAAGAAATTCTGCTTATCAAAATAAAGAATCAAAGTTTCTGTATCACAAATTATAACAAAACATCTTTAAGTTCAAATATAGAAATGTTTATAAGTAACCAAGTAAAATGTATATAACACAATAGCAAAAAAGTCTAAGCTATATAAACTTTGAAAAGAAGTTTCCCAGAAGAGAGTGCCAGATCTCGTTACAAATGGTTGTGAGCCACCATGTGGTTGCTAGGAATTGAACTCAGGACCTCTAACTGTCGGTGCTCTTAAACTCTGGGACATCTCTCCAGCACTACTCTGGAGTCAATGGTCGAGAGAAAGCCTGAACTGACCTACTCTGGTGATCAGGATGGCCAACCACCCTAACTGTCGTGCTAGAACTCTCATCCAATGACTGATGGAAGCAGATGCAGAGATCTATGGCCAGACCCCAGGTTGAGCTCCAAGACTCCAATCAGTGAGAAAGAGGAGGGATTGTATGATTGAGAATTGTTGAGACCATGATTGGAAAAAGCACAAGGACAAATAGCCAAACTGGTGGAAACACATGAACTATGAACCAATAGCTGAGGAGCCCCCAACTGGATCAGGCCCTCTGGATAAGTTGATTAGCCCGAACTGTTTGGGAGGCACTCAGGCAGTGGGACTGGGACCTGTCCTTAGTGCATGGGCTGGCTGTTTGGAATCTGGGGCCTATGCAGGGACACTTTGTTCAGCCTGGGAGGAGGGGACTGGACCTGCCTGGATTGAATCTACCAGGTTGAGCTGAATCCCCAGGGGAGTCCTTGCCCGGGAGGAGATGGGAATTAGAGGGGAGGCTGGGGAGCGGGGGCGGGAGGAGGGAGGACAGGGGAATCTGTGGCTGATATGTAAAATTAAATTATAAAATTTTTAAAAATACAATAAAAAATAAAAGATACATGTCAATTGTATTGAATTGTGACATTCAATTGACTTTAAAAAATAAAAGTAGAGGAGTTTACATTGTAAAAAAACTTATGGGCTAATAATAAAATAATCAATGAAAAAAAAAGAAGTTTCCCAGAAGTGAAATTAAGTGTTCAATAACTAAACCCAGGCAGTGGTGGCATAAGCCTTTAATCCCAGCACTTGGGAGGCAGAGGAAGGCAGCTCTCTGTGTGTTCAAGGCCACCCTGGTCTACAAAGTGAGTTCCAGGACAGACTCCAAAGCTACACAGAGAAACCCTGTCTTAAAAAAAAATAAGTTCAATAACTAAGAAGGAATGTTTCCTTAAAGACTAAGAACTCCAATTTTGAAGAGGATATCGTCAATGATCACAGTCACAAGTGAGGACATAGAGACTGTAGACACACACACACACACACACACATACACACACACACACAGAGTGGAACATACATGGGGATGGGTGGGGATTTTAAAAGGAACTTTGTGTTTTTCTAGTCACATGCAAATAAACTGGAAAAATTACTATAAAATGATGGTAAACACGCCATGATTAAGTATTTTTGTTATAATATTCATGATTGAGTTGTATAATGTTGAGAGTAAATTGTACATAACTCAAGAGCAAAGGTCACTAATGAAAATGACATTAATAAAAAATAAGAAAAACTATACATGTGATTTGATTAAAGGTCAACTATAATCATTTGAGTTTTACCATTGATAAGAAATGAACTATGCACCAATTACTTGAGTCATATTTAATTAAATTATCAACAGATTCATTATCATTTGTTTAAAGAGCAACTATACTATGACAAACAGGAAAGTGAATTCTTAATGATGTACTTTGAATAAGACAGATTTTCATTGCACCATGGAAGAATGTTCTTTTGAGTTCAATTATTATTAAATGGGCATTTTAATCAATAATTCTGTTTTATAAAAAGACTTGCCAAACTATGCAAAGAGATAATAACTTAATAACAAACAACAACTTTGTAAGTATTAACATTTTTCCTAAATCTAGGTGGGCTTTGGAACAATAAACAACCAAAATAACTTCATGAGGATGCCTTAACAGAAGAGCCATGTTTATACATTTTCAGTGTTGAGTCTATAAATTCTTTCCAAATTATACAGAACCTGTCCAAATAAAATATCTCTGTGCAATTATCATGCTCCTTTGAATTCCTAATGCTATCAGAAAGATTAGGTTTCTGTCAAATTTCTAACATTCTAGAGTCTAAACATTCTGGCATATACAAAATAAGCCAATGCATACATAGACGCAGATTCTCAAGAGGCATGTGATTTAATTCATTTCAGGAATATTTTAGGTGACTCTGCCTTTTATCTAAATATATCTTCATCTTTGGAATTTCAATACCATTTTTCTGATATGCCACTTCTAGCTGCATTTTATTTGTTCCAAGTATATACTGCATATATGCCAAACAGGTGTTGAACCACCTGACACTTATTTCCCTGCCCCACCCCCCCCCACACACACTTGACATCTTTATTTGCAAATAGCCACTGTTCCATTTCTTCATTTGGATTTATATTCAGGGAAGAATAATTTTTAGTGACTTAAATTTAAATCTCTGAACAGTGATACTATTCCTAAAGATTTGAGACAACTTCTGTGACAGAAAAGTTAATTTGTGATCATTCAGTGGTTATCAGAGTACTTCAAGACAGCTCACTTGTAACAGTTTAGATGCAAGTAACTAAATAACTTGGGCTGTGGTATCTAGAGAAGTGAAACAATCAATATTCCCTCCTCAAGGAAGTGTGCCATAATAAAAGGATTTCAGTCTTTTCAAAAATCTCTCTCTCTCTCTCTCTCTCTCTCTGTCTCTCTCTCTGTCTCTCTGTCTCTCTCTGTCTCTCTCTGTCTCTCTCTGTCTCTCTCTCTCTCTCTCTCTCTCTCTCTCTCTCTCTCTGTGTGTGTGTGTGTGTGTGTGTGTGTGTGTGTGTGTGTGTGTGTGTGTATGTAAGCAAGCATGTACATACATGTACCAACAGAGGGCAAAAGTGGGCCTCACATCCATCGGGCCTGAGCTATAGGCACCAACTACGTGCAGGAATGCAAACCCAGATTTTCTGATGAAGCTTAACTCCTGAGCACCCAGACTGATCTTAATTATCTTCATGTCTTCAAATAATTCTACCATCTACAAATTATGCTAGAAACACCTTCCTCTTATCATGCCAACATCCTCTTCCACAAGAGTTTCCCCTATGTGCTTTAGTTTTTGTGTGGATCTTTCCTTGAGCTGACCACTGAGACTCAGCATTTCAGAGCTTAGTTTTAGAGCACCATTAATTAGTTAATTATGAGACTCCACAATACTTCCAGACCCAAGGAGATTAAGCTGTTTAAAAACATTGATAAAACCCACTTTGATTTCTTCTCACACTCTTGTTGGATTTTCCTTTTTACAGGGTAATGAAATTTAATTTCATAGTAATTCTGTTTTTCTCTTTGCATTACATACTTGTAAATTCCCAGCATGTATAATATTACTATTTTGATATTTACTAGACAATTTGCTTTATACTGTCAAGTTCACATTTCAAAATCAAGCAAAAACAATATATATATATATATATATATATATATATATATATATATGAAACAATCAACCTGAGTAAGTAATATTTCAGTGAGTAAAGCTTGCCTCAGTAGCATAAGAACCTGAAACAGACTCTACTGTAGAAATTGTTATTTGTTTGTAATTCCAGCATTGTCGAAGTAAAGACAGATTGTCCCTGGCACTTGCTGGCCAGCCAACATAGCCTAAAAGGTGAGTTCCACACCAGTTAGAGAGAGATCCTGTCTCATAAAATAACCAGAACACTAACTTAGTGTTTTAAAGGACTTTCCTTTGATTTGGTATCTTCTAGGAAACTACATAAAGCTCATGATGTTATAAAGGAGGGTGAAACATTCTATCCTATTGAATTACTTATTAAACTCCAGAAGTAAACAACTTAAAAGCTTCAGGATGTCCATGAAACTTGCCAGCACCACCTAAGGATTTATAAACAGTGAGGAATGCTGACAGACATTTTCAGATAGGCCAAACTACCTATAAGAGGTTCAGATCAGCAAAGATAACTTGAATTTTAGAGCAATTTTGATGCCATCAGAGATATTCTATCTTGTTGAGCTGCCTGCAACTCATATAGTAAGCTACATGGTTCCAGGTTTCATAAGCTGTCACACATGCTGGAGTAGGCTTTAGGCAATGCTTTGGATTATTTTTACTTCTGTTGGTAATCGTTTACCCATGTTCCTACTAGTAACCCCAATACACAGATTGGTTCACCATAGTGGGGTTTGGTGCTAATATTACATTGATTTGCCCTATCTTGGTTAATAGACATTTGTTTGTGCCTCCCCAGGTATAGTATCACACAACAGTGAGTAATGACAGTTGAAGCTTTCTTGTGGTTTCCATACATTTACATACACATTTACGGACCTCTGAACACAACTGTGCTGCACATGTAAACACACAGAGAAGCGTGTACATGCAAAATCTTAAAAGCACATTTAATGAACTATAACAGCCTGTCTACTAACAACTTGAACTCTAAAAATTTAATTTCTAAGATAACCTATTTATGTGTTCATCTATCCATATAACTGTCCATTCATCATCATTAGCAATTGATAACATCCACTGTCAAGAGCAGAGAGACAGTGGATGCATGATGCTTGTGCTTGGTATTTTCTGTACTCATCTAGTTCATGATCCTCTGCCTAGCCAATGGTTCCACCCTCAGTAGGAAGGTGGTCTTCCCACCTCAATAATACGATCAAGATATCCCCCACAAAAAAAAACAAAAAACAAAAACTATAGGCTAACTTGATCTAGATAATCCCTCACAAAGAGTCCCTTCACAGGTGATTCTAGATTTTTGTCAAATTAACAAAAATTAAACATGTTACTCTCACATAGGAGAAGACTTGAATATCTAGTTGGAATCATGCAATGGAGCATAATGCTGTCAGAAAAATTAAAGATATTCATCAACTGATATAGATTTTTATATCACACTGTTAAGTAAAAATGGCAGTGGTAAAGCCTATAAACTCAAGAAGGAGAAAACATACTAGGAAAAGAAATGATTAAATGGAAGAGTTATGAGGTGGAAGTTAAAGGGATAGTATCTTGCAAGTGGTGTGAGTAGGGTAACAAAAACCAGTAGGTCACTGGTATGCCAACTCTGATGTATAGGACTATTACTCTCTATTTTCTCATCCCCTTTATTTATATTTCATATAACTTTCACACAACTTAAATGGAAACAAAGCCATCTAGGAAATGATGGTAATAATTTCCTGAGATCATAAGAAATGAGCACAAATTTAGTAGAATTTAAATTTGAGCTATTTACTGGATGAATTCTGTCACTTTTCAAAATACTATGTATTACATTTTAGAAAATCCCATTATAATTTTAGCTTACTAGTGTAGCAGGCTTTATTGGACTGCCAGCCCTCAAATCCTGACATAGAGGCCTTATCTTAGGCTTGTTTCTAGCTAGTTTTTTTTTTTTTAACTTAAATTAACCCATTTCTATTAATCCATATGCTGCACCAAGGCTTATTTATTTCATCTATATACTGTCCATCCTGATTTCTTGGTTTCTTTGTGTCTGTCTGTCTGGTCCCCAGCTGGCTGGTCCCCCTGTTCTCTCTGCCTGTGAGCCCTGTTTATCCCCTGCATAGCTATTGGCCATTCAGCTTTTTATTAGACTAATCAGGTACATTGGGCAGGCAAGCTGAAACAACAATACATCTTTACATAATTAAATGAATGCAGCATAAACAAATGCAACACATCTTTACATAGTTGAACAAATATTCTATTCCACAGCATTCTAGGATATAGTTAATTTGTTAAACTGGCTAGCTAAAAATGTTTTCTAATCCTATTTTTTTCTCTCTATAGTTAAAACACACATGAAGGAAGAAATATATGTTTATTATTTAAAATAAAGGAATGGTAAACCTCATAAGATAAAGTATAGGCATTTATGGGAAAATGTATTTATACAAAAAAGTAATTAATTAGGAAAACCATCTCAAATTTTCACTTGATGAAATATCATAGAACTTTATAAATTTCAGTGACAATTTATTCTTGAATTTAAACTTATTATACTTGCATGTTATTCACTAATAATAAACGTGAATTATACAAATAGAATTGTAAAAAATAGCATAAGTTATACAAATATAATGATAAGGAATACATAGATGAAAGAAATATTGCTTTGCTGTAAATTTACCTTTGTTTCTCAGAAAACACAGATTACTGTGGCCTTTCCTTTTATTTAGGTTTATGAAAATGGTCACTGAATATCTGCATGTCTGATTTCACTCTATATATTCTTCTAGATTATCAATGCCTGCCCAGTGCATTGATTAGCCCAATATTTTCTACAGAGGAGTGTGCCATTGATTTTTGACCTTCTGTTCTCCTAAACTGTCAGAAATTTTACAAACGACCTTTTATGCTGGAATTCATTTGCTGTTTTGTGGCAACTTCATATTTTCTTAGTTTATGAAGGTCATATGTCTGATGTAAGAGAATAAGTGGTTCGTTTAAATAATTATAATATCTTCTAGGTTAACTGAAGCCTGTTGTGCAAAATTAAGTATCTTCAGAAAGATTAAAAGAACCTTGACAGCTCTCACCTTTTCTTCCAGACACTGGAGTTATGTGAAAATGATGTGGAAAACTTTTAATGTTTAATAAAATTTAACATCAAAGCCTTCTATATACATTATACACACACACACACACACACACATACATACACACACACACACATATATACATATATATGTATATGTATATATATATATATATTAGATAGATAGAAAGTATAAAATGATTTTACAAATGCCAAATAATAATGCATTAATTAGGCAATATTTCTTCATTTATATCATTCAGAGAAACCACATGATGTAGTTAAAAATTGAAAACATTAATAATAATTTTTATCTGAGGAAATAATTTTAAAAATAATGATCAGGATCCAAGTTAGAAAGTTTCCCTTACATTCAAAATGTAATCATATATGTTCAAGTTGGACTGCAGGGCAGTTATAATGGAAAGCATCATGTCTTAGACTTCTATAAAGAACAGAGTATAAGTACTGTAAATGGAAGTTTCTGTCCTGCCTACAACTCCCAAATACTTGGTGGCTGATTTCCAAATAATTGATTCAGAGGCTTAATACTACTTTAAAATGTTTGGCTGATAGCTCAGGCTTTTTACTAGCTAGCTCTTACATGATAAATTAACCCATTTCCAATAATCTATGTATTAGCTTGTGGCTGTGGCTTTACCATTCTGCTGGCATGTTGCTCCTTGGGTAGCTGACTGACATCTGCCTCAACTTGCCCTTCTTTCTCCCTGTATTCCACTTGGCTTTTCCATCTAGCTATATTCTGCCTGGCTATAGGTAAAATAGCTTTATTTATTCACCAATGAGAGCAACACATGTTCACAGCACATAGAAAGACTGTCCCTAAGCAACCATCACTTTAAATAACTTTAAGAAGATAAACATATTTAGAAAAATCCTTAAAGTGAGAAGGTTTTAGATATATAAGTCACAAGGTTTTTTTCCTTCTTAAAAGTTGGAATTGTATTTAAAATTAATAAGAGAGTATTAAAATGCTAAAATGCACCACAGCCTTAGTTAATGTCCTAATCCTGGGTATCATTTGTCTGTCTTGGACACTTGCTTTCCTTTGTGGATCTCCTGTGTTATAAGGGTAAGAGTTATGAGTACAAAAAGAGAACAGGTGGAAACAGATGAAAAAAGAAATGAAAGAAAGCAAGAGAGGGTGGGATAAGAGATAGAGGGGAGAGGGAAAAGGAAAGAAATGGAAGGAGGGAATCTCTGCATATCTTCCCTCTCCCCCAGAAAATAAAAGTTTACTGTTGGATAAGCCTGCATCATCTAGGATGTTTGTGTGTGTTTAACTAGATTAGAGAGTGGACCCATTAAAAAAGTCTAGATAATAATCACTTTATGACAAGTTAGCAAATCTCATCAGTTGAGCAGAAGTTTTCCTCATCCTAAATAGATCTGAATTCCTTTCCCTCAGGTCACTAATGCTGATTACACTTCGGGTGTTTGTGCAAATTATATCAGCTGCATATGGAGAGTGTAGTTAATCACTGAGCATAAGGACCCAGCTCTGCTGATAATTCCCCATTGCAAATGTAGCCTGGATGTTCAAAAGTTCCCCAACATAGACTGAAGCCACTGTCCTCCAAGTCACTGCTGCCTTGCCTGCTTCAGCTCCACCCTCTCCCTATTCCTCTTTGCTACTTTCTCAGGGCTTTCATTCATATTAAGTGAAAGCTGAACTGTATCAGACTTCTGGTGGGAAAGGTTTCCTCAACTGAAACTTAGTATTTCTGTGGTTACATAGTCATACACTACTCTTTCTAAAACTCTTTATGAGAAAGGTAAGTGTCATTCTAAATCTGTGCTATCTAATCTGAACTATTTCAGTTTTATGTAACCTGGTTTTATCCATTTTCAGCATAGTGCCATCTACCTCTGCAATGTTCTTTGAAAGCAGAATGCTTTATAAATTCACAACTAACACCCACATGGAATGGGTTGGGATAGTGTGAAGGCCCACAAAGGTTTCCTAGTGAGATCTGAGCATGCTTTACCCAGCAGAACTGCATTAGAGGACTGCTTGACCACATGTGTGGTTACCAGGTGATTGGAAAGAGTGTGCACTTGGCTGTGCAAGGGGAGGTCTTTTGCACCACCCCTGGTATTCCTATAAATAGCCCTTTAGAAGAGACAGAAGGGTTGGGGATTTAGCTCAGTGGTAGAGTGCTTGCCTAGCAAGCACAAGGCCCTGGGTTTGATCCTCGGCTGGTCTCCCACAGGATAGTCTAGATGAAGCTGTGAGTCCCTGAATGGTAGCTTCCTTCCACCAGTTCCCTTCTTTCCAAATTTTTTATTGACGACCTTGTTTCAGACTGAACAATTTTCTACATATAATCTTTCCTCTTTCTTAACTTTCTTCAGTTATCTAGTTGACAGCTTAGAAAGTAACTAACAAATGACTTAATCCTTAAAGTACCTTATGTTTCCTAAATAAAATACTCTTTATGATTATCAGCAATGCAAGGTTTTGCTGTTTTATAGCAGTTTAAAATCCTGTTACAATAGGCTTTAATTGTTTAATCATTTCAGTTCAGCAATCAACTCGAGACAGGACCTTTTAGAAGTGCATATAGTATATGCTGGGAGCGGCTCCTCCTATATGCACTCTGAAAGTCATAGATTTTTGTCACCTTTACAGCTATTCACCAACATGAAATAAGATATCCATATCTGGAGGCTGTCTGCATGTTAATTTTACATTTGTGATTGGTTGGAAGTGAGAATTGAGATCAGCAGGAAACACCTATAGTCTTATTATGTGTGTTTTGAATTAAAGAGGAAAAAGTTCCTACTTTATTCACCTTTCATCTCTACTTTCTGGTAAAAGAAAATTACTTGGTAGCTTGAGGATGGAGAGAGTACTACATAGACAGATTGTAAGCTTTCTTAGATCAAAACCTTAGCCATGCAGTTCAGTAATACGACCCTATATACAGAGCATAGATGTGCATATTGACCTTATAAAACAGATGTGTATTAACTGTCAAATGTTATAAAAAATAAAAATGCAGTAGAAAGTTTCCTTATTGGTTTAGAATAGGTAGGTCTAGCCTAATATATAAGACCATTCAGGATACCCCCGATGGATTGCAGTTAGGGTCCTGTGATAGACAGATCATACATCTTTAACTACTAATTTAATTGTTATAGTTTTTAGATGATGTGGTTCAGACAAGTCCAGACTTTTTAAATCATGGAAGTTATATAAAATGTCAAAAACAATGTATTAATTTGAAAACCTGATATCGTTAAAATAATATTACAGTTTAATGAAGAAAGGTTGGATTTCAAAACAAATTTGCCAACAACTCCTAACTGGTGCTCCTATTTCTGTCTTTACTGAATTGTTAATCCTAGTAATTGAGAGCACAGGCATGAAGACCAACAATTAATATATGGGGCCTCATGAAGCTGAAACACTTCTGTACAGCAAAGGATGTCATCTTTGAGCAAAGCAGCAGCATAGAAAGTAGCAAAAGATCTTTACCAGTTAAACATCTGATAGAAGGTGAGTATCTAAAATATTATATAAAGAACCTCAAACTGAACACTAAAGAAATAAATAACCAAATTTTTAAAATATAACTAAGCAGAGATCTCTTAAAAGTTGAAACACAAATGGCTAAGAAGCAAATAGAGAAATACCCAACATTCTTATCCATCAGTGAAAGACAAATTAAAACCACATTAAGATTTCTTTTTCTTACCCCACTCAAAAATGTAGCTGGAGTTGTTCTGGTTCTGCCTGGCCCACAGTCAGAGCAAATCTCTTTCACTTGCCAGTCCCACAGCTGCTCAGACCCAACAAAGTAATCACACAGAGACTTATATTTCTTATAAACTGTATGGCCATGGCAGGCTTCTTGCTAACTGTTCTTATATCTTAAATCAACCCATTTCTAATAATCTATAAGTTGCCACATGGCTCATGGCTTACCAGTCTCTTAACATCATCTCATGGCTGTGGCTGCCAGTGTCTCTCTGCCTCAGCCTTCCACTTCCCAGAATTCTCTTCTCTGCTTGTCCTGCCTATACTTCATGCCTGTTTACTGGCTAATCAGCATTTTATTTATATAGAGAAATATCCACAGTACTTTTCCTGTTCTTTTTTTAAAGGAATGTGTTAACTTTCACTTAGTTAAATTACATATAACAAAACAATTATCAAGCAAGAATTACAGTTCTAATATCCAGTTTATTTGTATTTGACAAAATTAAAAAAGATTAACTATCTATCTTGCATTTCTGAGTCTAAGATTTTATATCTAACTTAACTTTTATCATAACTAAGAAAATTATAACTATGTAGTCTTCAACTACACCAAAGACCTCAGAAGGATATACGATTACCTGAGAAATGGGAAAAAGATGCAAGCAACTTTTGGGAGTCTTGTGAGAGTAGACAGAGACAAATGGCAGCCTGGACAGTTATTCAAAGTTCCTTTGTAAAGTTGGGGCATTTGTCTTCAGCCCACAGGTCTAGAGTCTCTCAGTCACTTTTCTCAGTGTCCTGTAGAATGTCTGGTAGTTTTCTCTGTGAAGCAGGAACCTGAAGGACCATTTTGTAAGCAAAGTTCAGTGGTCATCTTCCTATGGGTCCTGCATGTCCAGTGGATCAAGCAGTCCAGGCAAGAACAGTTTCCTGCTCAAATGACTATTTTTGCCAAGAAGATAAACTCCATATAGAGTGTCTTTGATGTCCATTCTCCTCTCTGAATTAAATTGGTGCTACAAGGAGAAGACATGTCTCACTGTCTAGAAAGTCTAAATTTTTTAAAACATTTTAAATGCCATATTCTATAGGTCTTTGAAGTGTTTGAAGATTACATATCTATCTGAAATATATCTATGTGTACCTAGAAGTCTTAACTAACATGACTACAAGCATGATTATCATAGAAGACTAATTATTAATCTATATTTCTTAATTATCTATTACAATTTAAATGAGTTGTATAAACATAATACCTTAAACAAGAATAAAATTACATATTCAGTATAAAAAAGTAGCTTTAAATTTGTATAAATAAACTAACAATCTCTACCAATGTAAAACATTTTAAACAAGTTGTTGCTCTTTAAAAGTAGATTCAATAATCTACCCTTTTATCCTATCATATCTATATCATGTCTCCTTTTCTTCTTTAGAAAGAGACTATATTTATAATCAACCTGTTTTAAATAAAAATATTAGTTTTTCTCTGTCCCACACCAGAGGGCTCTTTTGATTTGGGACAAAAGGATTTTTCAAGCTTCTTTTGCTACTTCCTGCTGAAGGGGGATGCTGTATCTTATGGAGACACAAAGAAAATTTTAGGATTATGGAGTACTCCATGAGGTTGTATTGTCTGAGCCAGCTGCCTTGAAACTATTCTGGATTTTGGATCATCTGGGCCATGGTGACATTGGAGATTGTTCTGGGGGTCTTGGCTGGTCAAACCTGATGTATCTTAATCTGGAACAAATCCATAGCCTTTGGCTTCCTGTGGAAACAAAAGCAGAGCCTCCTTTCTGAAGCAACATATCCTTACACCCAAATTTTGAAGTCAAGGTACCTTTTAAATATACATATTTGTTTAACTCAACAGCTTTTACAATAGATTTTTTTTTTTGCAGTTAAAAACCCAAAAAACAACACAATCCAGATTCTCTGTGTAATCTCCATCCTTATGTAGCTTATTTTTATACAACCTTTACTGTCTCTTTAAAGACTTTATTTTTAAAACTATATATTTGTTTATATAACTGTGTATATTTCTTTTTCTCTCTCTTTCAAGCTTATGTACATTTTTACACACATTGTAAACTATTCCATCTGAATCAGTCTTATTGTGAACCTATTGCTTTAAACTGCAGCATTCTAAGACTGAAACACTGTGACTGCTGGCTCCGCCTACCTCAGCCTCCCAACATGGTGGTAGTACATTTACCACCAGCTCTGGGTCTGGAGCCAGGTGCACCATCCACTATCAGAAGCAGTTCTATAAAAGCAGCGTGTAGCCCAGAAATCTTTTTTTTTTTTTTTAAGTCTGTGCTAGCAAAGGCTAAGTCCACCATGCAGTGTAATGTGCAGCTTGCAGACACCTCATTCCCGCCATACTGCAGGTCAAGCACACATGCCTGGAACGCGCCATATAGTAGCTCAATCATGCAGGCTGCAGCTAACTTGAGAGAGACAACTAGTACGCTGTTTTTTAGCTCCATTTTAGAAGGTCTTTCTCAGGTTCAGGTGGAAAATCTTGCCAACCTGTTGGGCGCCATTTATAGCTGGAGTTTTTCTGGTCCTGCCTGGCCCACAATCAGGGCTAATCTCTCTCACCTGCCAGTCCCACAGCTGCTCAGACCCAACAAAGTAAACACACAGAGACTTATATTTCTTATAAACTGTATGGCCATGGCAGGCTTCTTGCTAACTGTTCTTATATCTTAAATCAACCCATTTCTATTAATCTATAAGTTGCCACATGACTTGTGTCTTACCAGTATCTTTACATCTTCTCATGGCTTTGGCTGGCAGAATCTGTCTGCCTCAGCCTTCCACTTCCCAGAATTCTCTTCTCTGCTTGTCCCACCTATACTTTCTGCCTGCTACTGGCCAATCAGCATTTTATTTATACAGAGCAATATCCACAGCACATAAAGGCCAAGATCAATTAAAAAGTGGAAACAAATTCTGGAGAGGAAGCAACGAAGAGGGAATATTTATTTATTACTAGGAGGAGAGCAAATTGGTACAGCCATTATGTAAATCTGTGTTTCAGTTCTTTGGGAAGCTCACAGTCAATCCAGATGTACATTCTTAGGCATATACCCAAAAGACTACACTCTAATGCAGAGATACTTACTCATCTGTGTTCATTGCTGCTCTATTCATAATACCCAGAAATTGGGAGCAGCCTAGATGTCCATTAAATGATGAATGGGCAATGAAAATGTGGTACATTTATACAATGAAATGTTATTCAGCTATAAAAAGTGAAAATATGAAATTTGTTGGTAATGAATGAAACTAGAAAAAAATCAGTAAGGTAACATAGACATAAAAATCAATATTGCATTGATTTTTTATATGTAGTTATTAGCTTTTAATGTTCTGATATTTATGCTACAACATTAATAACCACAGTAGTTAGGTACCTAGTAGGGAACCAGGGGAATAAGGGGAATCTCCCAAGGAAAGATGAATAGAAAATGTAAAGATAAAGAGGAGTAGAGAAATTGAATAGGGAATGAAATGGAAAAGGTGGATGAACAAGAGATTATGGAGAAGGATAACTAACACTAAATGGCCTTTCAAATCTATATGGAAACCTGATACTCTGAAGCTTTCTAAAATATATGTATCTATGAAAAAATTAAATTAATTCAGCAAATAATAGAGGAAACAATACTACAGTTTATGCTACCAAGTAAAACTTCCAGTGCCAGGAACAGAATATAACTTTTTGAGTCCTTGGCAAAAGAGATCTCATGGAAACCCCCAAGCCCCATAGTCTATTGCCAAGGCTAATGGTTACTTTCTATATCTTGATGCTAATGCACTATTCCTGAAGACAATACATGCTTATGTCATCAAACTTGGAGATGTGGAGCTGGTGCCTCACTACTAGCTTTACCCTTATTAACTAGTGTTCATGACTTTGTAGGGTACTCTGCATGATACTGTAGGAAAAAGATAATCATCAATATCATCCTGATAGAAATTCTGCAGACCTACATCAGTGACCTGCTTGCAAAATATACTGGTGCAGTAGTGGCACAAAGATTATCGGGACAACCAACCACCTTTAAAAATTAAACGCTCACTCCATGAGTCCTAAATTAGTTGCTCATATTAAAGCACTTCCCATCAAGGCTCAGGGTTCTATTTGGAAGAGGAGGCAGAAGGATTATAAGAGCCAAAAGTGATAGATGACTGTGGTGATATATTGGGTACCCCAATAAAGCTTGTCTGGGGAATCTTAGGATAGAGCCTGACACTAAATTAGACATAGTGGTGGCACACACTTTTAATCCTTTCATTCAGGGGTCAGAGATCCAACCGGATCTCCATGAGTTCAAGGTCACACTAGAAACAAAGCCAGACAGTGGTGGCTCACACCTTTAATCCCAGTACTGGGAAGCGCATGGGCCTTTAATCCAGGAAGTGAGGCAGGGTAGATAAAGGTATATAAGGTGTGAGAAAACAGGAACAGAAAGAATTTAAAGCTGAAACAATCTCAGCAGCATTGCATTATAAGGTTTCAGAGAAATAGCCTAAGGCTTTCAAATAGGCAACCTTAATCTATCCAGCAACTTTACAGAAACTGCCAAATGCCCAAGGCTTGTACAAGCTGATTGGACTCATGTGCAAATGTCCTACTGGTCTTGTGTTTATTTGTTTTGGTTTTAATTTTTGTGTTTTTGTGGGTTTTATTTTTCTTTTTGTTGTTTGCCATGTGCTTTTCTTATTTGAAAGAGACAGGAAAAACAAAATTGGGTGGGTAGGGAAGTGAGAGCTATCTAGGAGCAGTTGAGGAAGTGGAAGTAATGTGATCAAAATATATTATAAATTTTAAGTTAAATGAACTTTAAAATAAACAAAACATTACTATATTTAATTTCATAATCAACAAAACCCTCTATATTTTATAATAGCCTGAAAATGTATTTATACTTTCTTATTCCCTACATTTTGTTTTGTTTTGTTTTGTTTTGTTTTTCGAGACAGGGTTTCTCTGTGTATCTTTGCGCCTTTCCTGGAACAGGCTGGCCTCAAACTCACAGAGATCTGCCTGCCTCTGCCTCCCAAGTGCTGGGATTAAAGATGTGCACCACCACCGCCCAGCTCCCCACATCTTACAATTAAAGCGTATTTCAATGTATTTCCCCTCTAATCTCTCTGTCCAAGAAGTATAAAAACCTTATAATTTTCCAAATATTCCAAGAAATACTGGACTAAATTGTTTCTGCAGAACAAAGAAAATAACAGGCAACACAGAGAATGGGATAAAGTACTTGAAAACTGTTTGTCTGACAATGTAGCAATATTTAAAATATATGAAGAGCTCAAGGAAGGCTAAAAAACTAACTAGCCATTTTTACAAACAAATTAGTTAGCAAGAACAAGCAGTCTCAATAACCATCAATTAAATCCACACAATAGCCATAATGAGAGATCATTTTCTGTTAGTTATAGTGGATACTATGCTGGGATTTGTATAGAAAGGAGATTTTTCTCTACACTTTGGTAGAAATGTAACAAATACAACTATTATGGAAAAAAAACTTTTCAAATACTAAAAGAAACCTGTCCTACAATGCAACATTTCCATTACTGTGTATATCCCCAAAGGAGATTAAAAATAATTGAAATGAAAGATACTGGTGTTTACGTGTTTATTGCAGCATTATTCATAACCACAAGAACATGAAACTTTTTCTGTAAACTAGCATGGTAGGCGCTTAGAATAGAATTGTAGGCATGAGACACAGAATGGTCAGCTATGGGGATGGGAAGCTCAATGAAAGATAGCAAAATATTGAGAACGGTGACATTAGTTCGTTTCTTCTTCAACACAGTGGGGTAGTAATAGATTAAGACAATCAAGAGTATTTCAAACCAATCAAGTAAAAATGTTCAACATATAAAAATGAATAATGTTGGAACAAAAGAAAATGCTTATTACTGTGATTTTATTCTTTTGTGTGGTGGTATTGTGTTCCTCAAAATATTGTGCACCATAAAAAACTTATCTGGGGTCAGAGACAGAACAGCCACAATATTAAGCATGAGGATAGGCAGTGGTAGCACACGCCTTTAATCCTAGCATTCCAAAGGCAGAAATCCATCTGTATGAGCATACAGCTAAACATGGTGACTCACACCTTTAATCCCAGGGAGTGACGGTACATAAGCAGAAAGGTACATAAGGCATGAGGACCAGAAACTAGAAGCATTTGGCTTTTGAGCAGCACAGTTCAGCTGAGATTCATTCAGATGAGGATTCAGAAGCTTCCAGTCAGAGGAAACAGGATCAACTGAGGAACTGACAATGTGATGAAGCTGTGGCTTGTTCTGCTTCTCTGATCATTCAGCATTCACCCCAATATCTGGTCCTGGGTTTGATCTTATTAATAAGACTTTTTAAAATTCATGCTACACTTTTGCATGTCTGAGTTACTTCAATATACCCCATAAAGCTGTACAAATATATCCTAATAAAAAATAAAATACTCATGCTTTAAGAAATCTGTTCTGCTTCCCAATGCCTGGATGCTTTTCAAAGTGCCACTTGCTTCTCTTAATTCTTCTGACTGTGTGCAATGTCAAAGTCATCTTCTTAGCACAGTTCCAGTACTGGAACCCAATCACATTCCTATCTAACTCTTCACCTTAGCTCTGTAACTATTTTATCACTTTTGCTCTTTCTTAATGTAAAGTTTTCTACTTATCTTTTTTCATTCTAGGTCCTCCCAAAAAGAGTGAGGTTAAGGATTTCTTATTTTGTTCTGATCTCTTTATTTCTCTTGCCCATAGCCATTACCAGTACTGGCATAGGAAATGTTTGGTGAATGTTTATTAAATGAATTAATGATAATACTTTTACCATACTTGCTTTATAAAGGGCAGTGTGTGTGTGTGTGTGTGTGTGTGTGTGTGTGTGTGTGTGTGTGTGTGTTCTTAGAAATATGTCTAGACAGCTTCCTAATCTATTATGGGAATAATTTGATTATCTCTTTACAAATTTGATCTCCTTGCAATTTTTAAAGGGGAACTTGACACCAATTATAGTTTTTGATGCTGATTTGTCCAAATCTACTCTCTCTTCTTCTCTTTATTCTATCAAAGTAGGAAATAGTAGAATATTGAAACGGTGAAACACATCTGTAATTTCATCACTCAAGCCGTAGAAGCAGGTGGTTCACTGCAAATAGAAAGCCAGCCTAGACCACAAATTAAGTTATTACAAATCAGACCCACACAGTGATATTTTGACTCAAAAATCAAACAACAAATTCATTGAGCTCATCTTAAAGTCCTTAATTAGGTGGAAAATATATTAATTATAATTTATAACTCAAATATTTTTGTTATATACATTGCATTAAGTGATTATAATTACCAAGCTGTTACATTTTTACACTGAGACTTTTATTTCTTTTTTTCTGCAGGTCTGGGAATGAAACCCATGGTCATTGCTATGCTACAAATACTCTACTATTAAGCTACATCCTCAGCCCTTAGTTTTTTTGAAATAGTTTCTCTGTGCATCTTGGTTTGGCTTTAACCTAGCAACCTTTCTGCATCAATTTCGTCATTTGTGGTATTAGGCACAGTAACACGCAGTAAGAAGTTCCCTTCATATTTAAAAGTATTTTTAGCTTTAAAACTTAATTCAACTCTGCTCTGGTGAAATAGTTTAGTGGTTAAGAATACTGGCTGTTCTTACAGAGGACCTGGGTTCCATTTTCAGCATCCATTTGGGGGTTCACAACCAAATGTAACTCCAGTCCTTGGGGATCTGACACATTCTCTGTCCTTTGCAAGCACTGCATTCATGTGGTGTACAGACATACATTCACTCAGAACATCCATATATATAAAAAATGGAAAAAAATCTATTCAGCTCACATGTATAATAGATAAATTTTTGTTGATAACTTTGTGCTTGAGTTTTCCAGTATTGTACTTTCATTTCTTGATACTCTTATCCTTTTTTGTCATGTAAAATTTTTATGACTTTTCTTTTGTGGTGGTTATATTTGCTGTTAGTTTCTATGTCTGAAATATAACAATCTTCATTCTTAAGTGACTTTATTATCTTCAATATGTTAGGCATTGACTTACAGATATGATGTGTTCTATTTCCACCCTGCATTTTTCAGTGTTCTATTTTTCTCCATCTATTTTTTAAAATTACATTTTTTGTTACCTTATACCAATTAAATTATCATTTTTTCTAGTTATTTTTCCTGGTTTATTTTTATTATTAGTCTAAAGTTGTATATGTTATGTATATTTTCTTTTAATGATTTTCAAACATTAAGAATTGCTGTGGATTTCACTCTGTATAAATAAAATGTTGTTTGGCCAGTGGCCAGGCAGGAAGTATAGGTGGGACAAGAGAGAAGAGAATTCTGGGAAGTAAAGGCTGGTGCAGGGAGATACTATCAGCCGCCGCCATGACAAGGGAGATGTAAGGTAATGGTAAGCCACAAGCCACATGGCAAAGTATACATTAATAGAAATGGCTTAATTTAAGATAGAAGAAGTAGATAACATGAAGCCTGCCACAGTCAAACAGTTTCTAAACAATGTAAGTTTCTGTGTGTTTACTTGGTTGGTTCTGAGCATCTCTGGGCCTGGCAGGTGAGAGAGATTTGTCCTGACTGTGGGCTAGGCAGGAAAACTCGAACTACAAATGGCGCCCAATATGGGGCAAGAGTTTCCACCTAAAACCTGAGAAAAAAGATTATAAAACGGAGCTAAAAACAGCTTGCTAGTTGTCTCTCTCAAGTTAGCAGCAGCATGCCAGTTTGAGCTACTATGGCGGGTTCCTGGTGTGTGCGTCTGACCTGCAGTGTGGCGGGAATGAGGAGTCTACAAGAGGCACTTTACTCTGCTGCATGGTGGATTTAGCCTTTGCTAGTTTAAAAAAAAAAAAAAAAAGGTTTCTGGGCTATGTGCTGTTTTGATAGAACTGCTCTGATAGTTAATGGTACACATGGCTCCAGACCCAGAGCTGGCTGTAAACTGTGCCACTGCCATTTTGGGAAGCTGAGGTGGGCAGAGCCAGTAGCCACAGCAGTGTTTCAGTCTTACAAAGATGGATATTACACAGAGAATCTGGTTTGTCTTGTCTTTGGGATTTTTAACAGCAGAAAAAGATTTGATCGTAAAAGCTGTTGAGTTAAAACAAATATGTGAATTTTAAAGGTACCTTGACTTCAAAATTTGGATATAAGGCTATGTTGCTTTGGAAAAGAGTCTCTGCTTTTGTTTCCACAAAAAGGCATAGGCTGTGGATTTGTTCCAGATTAAGATACATCAGGTTTGATCAGCCAAGACCACTTGAAAGGTCTCCGATGACACCATGGCCCAGATGATCCAACATCCAGAATGGTTTCAAGGCAACTGGCTCAGAGGTTCACCCTCACGGACTACTCCATAATTCTAAAATTTTCTTTGTGACCCCATAAGATACAGCGCCCCACTCCAGCAGGAAATAGTAGGAAAAACTGCACCCAATTTCCCAAAATTATCAAGCTGGCTTTGGAGATGGAATTGGCTCACTCCTTCTCTAAACCCACACATATTGCTAAAAAAAAAAAAAAAAAAAAAAAAAAAAAAGTTAAGAGATTCTTGTGTCCCAAACAGAAGAGCCCTCTGATGTGGGACAGAGAAAAACCAATATTTTTATTTAAAACAGGTTGATTAGAAATGTGATCTCTTTCTAAAGAAGAAAAGGGACATGATATAGATATAATAGGATGAAAGGGTAGATTAAAGAACTTACTTCTAAAGAGCAACAACTTGTTTAAAATGTTTTACATTGGTATAGATTTTAGTCTATTGATACAAACTTAAAGTTAATTTTGTTATACTGTGTGTATATTTCTACTCATGTTTAAGGTATTATGTTTGTATAGCTCATTTTAAATTATAATGGATAATTAAAAATAGATTAATAATTAGTCATCTATGATAATCATACTTGTAGCCATGTTAGTTAAGTCTTCTAGGTATACATAGAGATATTTCAGATAGATAGGTAATCTTCAAATACTTCAAAGATATACAGAATATGGCATTTAAAACATTTTTAAAATGTAAACTTTCTGGACAGTGAGACATGTCTACTCCTGGCAACACCAATTTACTTCAGAGAGGAGGATGGGCATTAAAGACACTTCATATTTTATCTTCACCTTGGCAAAAGTAGCCATTTGGGCAAGAAACTGTTCTTGCCTGGAGTGCTTGATCAACTGCACATGCAGGACCCACAGAAAGGTGACCACTAAACTTTGCTTGGCAAAATGGTCCTTCAGGTACCTGCTTCACAGAGGAAACTGCCAGACATTCTACAGGACACTGGGAGAAGTGATCAAGAGACTCTAGCCCTGTGGGCTGAAGACAAATGCCCCAACTTTACAAAGGAACTTTGGATGACCGTCCAGGCTGCCAGCTGTCTCTGTCTACCCTGTAAGACTCCTGAAAGTTGCTTGTATCCTTCTCCTGTTTCTCGGGTAATATTATATCCTTCTGAGGTCTTTGATGTAGTTGAAGACTAGATAGTTATAATTTTCCTTAGTTATGATAAAAGATAAGTTAGATATAAAACCTTAGACTCATAAATATAGCATAGATAGAATATTTTGTTTAATTTTGCCAAACAAATAGACTAGATATTCTAACTATAATTCTTGTTTGATAATTGTTTTGTTATGTGTAATTTTACTATTTAAAAGTTAAAACCTTCCTTTAAAAAAAAAAAAAAGAAAAGGGGAAGTGCTGTGGATGTCACTCTGTATAAATAAAATGCTGTTTGGCCAGTGGCCAGGCAGGAAGTATAGGTGGGACAAGAGAGAAGAGAATTCTGGGAAGTAAAGGCTGGTGCGGGGAGATACTACCAGCCGCCGCCATGACAAGGGAGATGTAAGGTAATGGTAAGCCACAAGCCACATGGCAAAGTATACATTAATAGAAATGGCTTAATTTAAGATAGAAGAAGTAGATAACAAGAAGCCTGCCACGGTCATACAGTTTCTAAACAATGCAAGTTTCTATGTGTTTACTTGGTTGGTTCTGAGCATCTCTGGGCCTGGCGGGTAAGAGAGATTTGTCCTGACTGTGGGCCAGGCAGGAATACTCGAACTACAAAGAATATTTAATTATTTAATTAAACCTAAAGTATTGTACCATATCCCTTTGGGAATCAGAATTTCAAATTTTTACTTTAGCACAATCACTGGATTTATATATTATTAAACAACTTTCTATTTTGTTTCCTAATATGTATAACTTTGACATCATATTTGTATCCATATAATTACCACTTCTTACCTCTTGTGGTTTTATTTCTATCACTGTGATAAAATATCTTGACAAAAGCAAAAGAAGAAACCTTTATTCTGCTTCCAATTCTAAGTCAGACTCTACCATATATATATATATATATATATATATGGTATATATATATAAACTCACGATGGCAGAAGCCAGAAGCAGCTGGTCACATCATCTCCACAGTCACTAACAGAGAGAAATAAATGTATTTTTTTTCTTTCTTCCTTATTTGTATTCAGCTCCATTTCCCCATGTATATACACTCCAAGACCCAGGAAACGGTGCTGCTTACACTAGATTGAATCGATCCAGATCAATTAACGTAGGCAATCCCCCTTAGACATGCCCAGAGGCCAACCCAATGTAGACAACTCCTCACTGAGACTCTTCTCAATTCTAGATTGTGTCAAGTTAAAAATTAAATCCTGCCACCACAATAACTAGTGTAATTTTTAATCTTTTCTGTTTGGCAACATCAATGATGCCCATCACTAGTCATATTTCAGTCATTCTTTATATGATTGTTTTCCATCTTTCATTAGATGAGATAAATTTACTCAGCTTACTTACCTGATAAAGATTTATCTACCTTATTTTAAAAGATAATTACCTATGCATAAAATATGTATTAGAAATTATGTTTTAGTATTTGGTTTTCACAATTGCTGGTGATAAATCCTCATTAGTACAGTTTTCTTTATTACAAAGCTTATGCTTTGTTTTGTTTCTTCTAAGTTCTTTTTGTCTTAATAATATGACATTTTGATACCCCTCCCATGTGTGTATAATTTTTTATTTTTTGCCCTTACTCTGTTGAAATCTAGGGTCCTAAATCTGAGGTGCTTTAAAACATGGCAGTTTGTTTGTTTCTTTTCTCATCCACAAGATGTTAACACTTCTTCAAAGGTGATTCCTTTAGAGTGTGGATTGGCTCACACCATCTATGACCTCCTTTAGAGGGCTGTGGATTGGTACCCACCATCTATGGCCTCCTTTAGAGGGGTGTGGCTTGAATCCCACCATCTATGGCTTCCTTTAGAGAGGTGTGGATTGGTTCTTACTGTCAATGGCTTTCTTTAAAAGAGTATGGACTGTCTCCTACCATTGATGGCAACTCTTCTGACAGCTTTCAATCCCAGGTTTAATGGGTAATGGACCACAGGTAAGCTAAGCTTTTTGGGTTAGTTTATTTTTGTATGCTTCTTCAATAGATTTCTGCACATGACTTTGTTATTTGCTTGCTGGGCTTTTGGGGATATATTTTCCTTATATCTTAAAATGTATTGCTGTATTTTTATACCCCAAACTTAGTTGTTTTGTAGAAAAGGTGCTCTTCTGAATTATTTTTAATTTGTTAAATTTGAAATGTTAATTATTTTTGTCAAACAGATTATAGACATCTTACTTAAAATTTATTTTCATGAGTTTAGATGAGAATACGGTGCCTCTGGCATTTAAAAGCTACAATGACTAAATTATTTCACAGAGGTGTGATTGACAAGATGTTACATTAAATAAGTCATCCCAGTGACATGTCATTTTCTAATCACAAAAAAACCTACAAAATAGTAAGGCAAATATAATCTGTCTTTTAGTGGCTATCAACACATACCCAGTCTACATGAGTTATAGAGTCTAACAACAACCTTTGTTATATAGAGAAACCATCTCAAAAGCAGTTGTCTAACAACACAAAGCAGTTGTCTTGATGAAATGCCCATGTTTCAGTGAGGAAGCATTCAACTCATTTATTTCCCTTCCATATTCTGTCTCTGGCACCATGAGTAAGAAACTTCATGTTCAAAACCAAGATGTCTTATGACTTGCATGATTTAATATTTGCTTAGCTATTTCTATTCCATTCTATTACACACTTCCTGGATATTAACAGAATTTGCAAACACTAGAGTCTGAGTATCATTATCAATTTGCATTAACATAAAACCCTTCTTCAAACTGTCTGCAATTATTTCATGCCTCATAAATCCAACTTGGTCCCTATGTATTAATTTATCCATAACTCTTTCAAGTCTTGTCACAAAATCTTGGCATGTATGTTTATAGCACATTTAGTTATTTAAATGGGCCCATAACTTCTAGGACTATTATCCCTCCCATTTCTCGACTAGGAAGAGGTATTTTCTTCAGAGCTAAGGAAAATTCACCTTATCTGGTGTGCTCCACAAATAACTAGCTATCAGTTTTGCCCTAAAAGTATAAAATGACTCACTGGACAGCTGCATTCTCCTTCTTTTTGCCCTGGGCAGATTTTTGAATGTCATTTAGAGAAAATTAATTTGTCTGCATAGGACCTGCTAATCATTGACATTGGGAATATATTTTCAAGCATTTCTTTGAATTTAAAGTAAGAAAAAAATAAACCCACTGGCATTACAATGCCACTTTCCTCCTTTAAATAAGACCAAAAGAAATGAGAAAATACTTACTGTCACCACAGAACTCATGGCTCATTTTCCCTGAGGCCAAGCATCTCAGATATAGGACAGACAGTGGATGGAACAGTGTGTTTGAGTGCTAAGGAAATTATTCCTTGGAGGCCTGAGAAAGTTATGTGTCTCATTAAATTACTACCATGGAACAGAACTGGGTTACATAGAAAGTCAGAACTAGAAGAGACCACAGAATTTATGGAACACTGGTATAATATATATATATATATATATATATAAGTGACAATAACAGAAAAAACCAGACAAGTTCTTACCTCTACAAAATCCTCAGCCTCAAGAGTAAGTTCTTGTTTACTCATCTTTATATACCTTTCTGTGTCCTGACATATTACTTTCTGGGATTAAAGGCATGGTATTAATGGATTTTTCGGAACCTCTCAACATAGTTACTGACTTTCAGTATGCCAAAAGAGTGGTCTTATATATTAAAACTTGTGGTGATACTGTGTTCCCCAAAATATTGTGCACCATAATAAACTTATCTGGGGTCAGAAAACAAAACAGCCACTAGATATAGAAGCCAGAAAATGATGGCACACACACACCTTTAATCCTAGCATTCCAAAGGTGGAGATCTATCTGGATCTCTGTAAGTCCAAGGCCACACTGGAAACAGCCAGGCCTGGTAACAAGAGCCTTTAATCCCAGAAAGTGATGGCAGGAAGCAGAAAGGTATATAAGGCATGAAAAACAGGAACTAGGCCTGATTAAGCTTTTAGGCATTTGAGGAGTAGTTCAGCTAAAATCTATTTGGATGAGGACTCAGAGGCTTCCAGTCAGAGAAAACAGGATCAGTTGAGGAACTGGCAAGGTGAGGAAGCTGTGGCTTGTTCTGTTTCTCAGATCATTCAGCGTTTACCCCAATAACTGGCTCAGGTTTGTTTTTATTAATAAGACTCTTTAAGATTCCTGCTACAAATCTGCAAAATTTATCCTTGAACACTCAGAATTAACTTTGTTATTTATTCAGTTACAAGATATAATCAGGAACAGGAATCATCCCTTATAAATAAATCACATCTGATCCCATACAGGTCTCCCAGGCCCTCTAGAACAAGGTATGATGGGATCAATAAACTATTGATGGAAAATGTGCTAGAGGCCTCATAATTTCATAAAAAAACATCATGCCAATATTAAGGTTTAAAAATAGGACTTTTCCATAACCTGGCCACAAACCAAGAAAATGTCCTACTTGTTCTTTTCATAATCAAACTCTACTACCAGCAGGATGTAACTCAAAGTGTACTTAAAAGAAAAAAATCTGGCAAATGGATGTGTTTCATTTTTTAGAATTTGAAAAACTGAAATATGCACATCACAACATAAATATCTATTCAGGAATTCAATGGGCATCTGCTCTGAGTTCCAAAAAAGCTGATTTTTGTAATCATGCACTTATTAGAAGTTATAACCACCATGGGTATACCTGCACAAATTAAAACTGACAATGCTGCAGCATATGTCTCTGTTGAAATGAAACAGTTTTTTTGCTTATTACAATACAAAACATATTACATACACAATCCTACAGGCCAAGCAGTCATAAAAAGATCAAATCAAACTCTAAAGGATATGTTAAATAAACAGAAAGGGATAACAAACACCCCCCCCAGAAATAGATTACATAATGCTCTATTAACTTTGATTTTTCTCAGTGTTAATGAGAAAGGAACAACAGCTGGGGAGTAATATTGGATAAAAGAAAATATTACAGAATTAAATCAGCCTATATACTTTAAAGATGTGCTGACCTCAGAATGGAAACCAGGATATGTATTACATTGGGGAGGAGGATTTGCTTTTCTTTCTACAGGAGAATAAAAGCTATAGATATCGTCAAAATTGACAAAGGTGCGATTTGAACAAGAGAGACCTCTTAATTAGAAGAGGTGATAGTTCATCAACCAGCATGACCATTCAGTTTAAACTAACTTAAACCACTAACAAATGCTTTTCATTTAATCAGATATAACTTGCCAAAAGGGAACATCCCCAAGTTAGGGTTGGGGAAGGGTTTTTGTTTTTGTCTTTCAGGAGAATGAAGGCTAAGGAATCTGAAGAACACTGGACAAATGAGACATCTGAAGAAAAAGGACAAATCATCCAGAAAAAATAATGTCCCAAAAAGAAAAGAGTAAACTGGCCTATTGGTATATTATGTATCTAACAGGAAAATTTTTCATAAGTCTTCCTAAATGCTTGTTTCTGTTATTCTCTACAGACACATAATGCAAATGGTCTTTATGTAGTTCCAGGTCAATTAAAAATTAAAGCTGGCTTTGGAGTTGGAGCATGGCTCTCTCTCCTCTAAACCCAAGCATGCTTGTTAAAAGAAAATGCAAAATCTCTGTTTCATTTCAGAAGAGCCACCTGATATGGGACAGAAGAAAACCCCAATTTAAGGGGCTATTCTAATGCCACTAATCTCATAATTCTTTGGTTCTATTTTGATTCTTTAAACTTTTCTTAAGGTATGAATTTTATATTAAAATTTATAAGATTTATATGTATATAAAATTCTTGTCATAATGTTAATGGTCATATAGAGTACTAACTTATTCTAGAAAAAAGTCTTCATCTAGCTTCCTGTACATGATTATGGGTTTGAGTCTTTATAAGTTTTCTGCAGGGAACCATGATCATGCCTAACAGCAACAAGGAAGTCTCCAAATAGATGATGGGGCACCATATGATGATTCCATCAGGATGATAATAATACCAATAAATTGATCAACACCATCCAAAGATTGGCTTTGGACTAAAACCTGCTCTGGACAATTTTTAGATGGCTAGCTGATATGATCCAGCCTCACAGACTACTCCAGCAAGAACTTCAGACAAGCCCTGCACTTTCCCATTATACAGAGACTGGATAACAAATGATACAGCTACCTCTCCCAGGACATTACAGTTAATCCAAATTTTCTTTTCCCAATCCCCTAAAGATGCCTTTGCCTCCAATCAGCAGGAAGTAATTTTAAGAACACAATGCCCACATTCCCAAGAGGTGGGGTAGGTAGATTTTGTCCTTTAGTGGGTATGGGTAATTGTCATTGTTTAGGGTGTTTGATTACAAAGATTAGAATCAGGGTTCTTATTTTGAAAAAAAAAGAAAAAAGAGAAATATAGATAAGAGGTAGATTATTGAATTTACTCTGAAAAAGAAGAGATACAGAAATGATAGGATAAAAGAGTAGACTATTGAATCTACTCTGAAAAGAAAAGAGTGGAGGACATAAATATGATAAGTTAAAAGGGTAGATTATTGAATCTACTATTAAAAGACAACTACTAGTTACATTGGATTGGATTTTTGTATATTGTATACAAATTATGTATATTGATACATTTGAGATTGATTTTGTTAGAAAATACTGTACATATATTTCTAATCTTGTTCAAGGTATTATACCTATACAGTTCATTTAACAATGTAATACAAATTGCTAGTCCTTGAAAGTTATTATTACCAACTAATTAGGATATAAAGAAATGAGAATTAGTAGTTAGTCATTACAATCAAGCTTACAGTTATGTTAGGTATGTTTCAAAGATCAGAGATATACCTTAGATATACAGGTCATCTTCAAACACTTCAGAGATCTACAGAATATAGCATTTAAGATGTTTTAATATCATACATTTTTTTATGACTATGAGACATGTCTGCTCATGGCAGCACTAATCTTCTTCAGAGCAGATGATGGGCATTGAAGAAACTTTTTATGGAGTTTACTTTCATTGTGGAAAAAGTGAGCTTCTTGGCAGGAAATTGCCCTTGCCTTGACTGCTGATAGTATGCTTTCCAAAATGGACAAGCAGGACACAAAAGAAAGGACTGCTGATCCTTGACAAGACAAGGTAGGAAGGCTCTTAGAAAATCCCACTTCACAGATGAGTCTGTCAGATATACTAGGCTTGTAGGTCAAAGATGGATGCCTCAACATTGCAGAGAAACTTGGGTGACTGTCCAGGCAACCAGCTGTTTCTATCATTTCTCACATTTTTTGGAAGTCGCTTGTTTATACTTCCTCCTCACTCAGTGAATATTATTTCCTTCTCAGATCTCTGAAAGAGTTAAAGATTAGATAGTTATAGTTTTCCTTGTTAACAAATTCAAAACAGAAACTCATTAAAGAGGTATAAAGTATATAAGTTTGAAAGACATCAAAAGATTTTTTTCAGTTGGTAATACAAGTTAGGATAGAATGTGAATTAAGTACATTTTGGACTCACCAAAATAGGATAAATAATGGAATATTTTCACTGAATTTGTCAAATGTTAATGGACCAGACGTTGTTGATGTATTTATTGCCTATATACATTGTATATAGTTATTGTACTTATTGTATATAGTTTTTCATATATTGGTTATAATCTTTTATTATTTTAGACAAAAAGTGGGAAATGTGCTAATACATTGTGTACCCCAATGAAGCTTGCATGGGGAACAGAGGACAAAGCCAGGCACTACATTAAACATAGAGGTCAGACAGTGGTAGCACACATCTTTAATCCTAGCATTTGGGAGGCAGAGATCTATCTGGATCTCTGTGAGTTCAAGGCCACACTGAGAACAGAGCCAGGCAGTGGTGGCACACACCTTTAATCCCAGCATTTAAGATCTTATGTCTTTGCTTGTGACAGACACATGCCTTTAACCCAGGAAGTAATATGGCAGGACACAGAAAGGTAAATAAAGCATGAGAAAACAGGAACTGGCTCTCTTGAGGCTGAAGATTTTGAAGAGGTAAGAATGTGGCTGGCTTGTTTTGTTTCTCTGATCTTTCAGCTTTCACCCCAATATCTGCCGCTTGTTTTTTTTGTTAAGACCTTTTAAGATTTGTGTTACAAATTTATATTCATTTCTTTCCTTCTAACCCATACTGAAGTCCACAGTTCGAACTCATGTTATCTGGTTTGGCACCAAATGCCTTTACCATCTCAGCCACATAAAGCCAGAAAATTACCATTTAATTCACCATATTGTTCTGGCTACACACTACTTTCTTATAATCTACAAATATGAATTCTAGAGCACTGATGTTATCTAAAATGTGAAGGTTACATTGAGGGCATTACAAAGGCAACATAGCTTTTGTATTTCCAATAAAATTAAGCTGTCAGTGAGCATTTAAGATAGATTCACAGCCACGCAGAGAATCAGTCCTTCCCTGTTGATGTAAATGGAACTACACTGTTGTAATTGAGGATGGGTTTCAAAACAAATAAAATTTCTATGGAATTATTATTCTTAATTAATTAAAAAATTATTCAACATAATGAACAAGAGGAATTGATGTTGTATTAGGAAATTTGTGTTTAGGTTTAAAGATGAATGTGTCATGTGCCACTTGCTACCAGAGACCATAGTTGGGTCATGATGACAAATGACAAATACCCTGTTAAAGTCAGTCACTACTGCTGGAAATATGGTTCAGTGGCAAAGTGCTTGGCTACAATCTGCTGTTACACTTGGACAGTAGATGCAGGAGACTCAAGAGCTCAAGGTCATTCTTGTCTGCATGATGAGTTTGAAGCTAGTTTCAAATACATGGCGCACTGACTTAAATACATAATTATGTATTTATAAATTTGTATTTTATTATATATTATGGAGTACCCAGTGATCCAGGAGTTTAGCTATTTTGGGCATAGGATATCTGAGGGAAAAAATATCTACACACACTATGTTCTTATATCTGTTAACTTTATTCCTCTAAGACAAAATTCCATCAATACAGCTATAGCTCCACCAGGCATTCAAAGCAGGAATAACTCTAGATATACCAACCTCTAGAACCTCTGTCTTCCTCTCTTCTCTCTCCATGCACTTCTATCTCTTTCTACAGAAAATGCCTGCCCTTTCTTTCCCTGGACACTTGGTTAAGTTAGCTGTCTTTTCCACAAATACCATTGGAAATTGTGTTTAATGGTCAAAGCCATAGGGTTCCTAGAATGATTTCTTTTGCTGGTACAATTGATTTTAATTCATTTCTGCAGTTATCATGTAGAAGGAATGAAGTTTTGCTGATTGTTTACACTAATAATGATTCCAGATCTGAATCCATTCAGTCACAGTTTTTAAGAAGAATGGAAATGAATGAACTCAAAATACAGGAACTTTAAAAATAAATGTTAAACACTGTTGTTAAAAGGTTCTGCAAATTTTGAACTAGAAGATGAATTAGATGTACATTAGAAATGTATGTTATTTAAAAATATTTTTATATTTATACTATGTGGGGGGGTTCACATATATTAAATTGCTGTAAGATATTCCATCTTGTAGCAGCTCACAAAGCCATATAATAGAAACTAAAGCACCACAGTTCACTTGAAAAATGAGTCATTATTTCTTTCATTTTTTATTCCTCCAGAACCTGTGTATTAATAAGGAATTCATTCCTCTGTTTCCACAGACCTCCTCCCTTTAATTTAAATGCAGCAGCTATATAAAAACAAATGCTATAATCACAGCACCATTGCTAATGATTTATAACAGGCTCTGCATTAAATTATGCTAAGAAATAATCTTTGAAAGGGTTTGTTCCATCATCTACTGCTCATTAAGGAGAGTCAAATATATCCAAGAGTGACTTTTGGCTAAGATGTTAACAAACGGGCAGTTTAATTTGAGCTCATTATAGCTGTGATGTCTTTCACAAATAATAACTTTAGAATTATTATTAAGTCCATCACCATTAAAATGTAAACAGTTTTATAGGGGTTTGAATAATAATTACATCATGATGATTAACTTCATTTGTAACAGATCAAAATACTTCTCTGGTATTAAGGAAACAGAGTTCCTCTCAGTTACCTTTCTGCACTCTACCTGTTCACATACAGCTAAATGGATCTAAGTAGAGCTGAAGTCAACATCCAATCACACACACACCATAAGAACAGGAAGGCTTGATTGAGAGGACTGCATTATCTTTCCTATGGACCATCCTAAACAGCAAAGGAACATTTTATCATTTCATATTTCAGTCCGCACACCTCACAGAAAACGTTTAGGATGGTTCAGTAACCATTTGTCTACATAACAGATAACAGCTCATAGACACACTAGGAGGCTGAAAAAATCTGCCAGTACAGGTTACTTCTAGAAGAAAACCTGTAAAGAACAAATGAATGAATTGAAACAGATGGTGTACTCTGAAACAGTAAAGGGAGCAGAAAGGGATTCTAGGTGAGGGAAGACATTCTAGTGAGGTTATATCTCCTAGAAATGTCAGAAGCTACACACATGAAATCTTACCAGCAAAGCTTTCTAAGCATGTTCTGAAGAACTATGACAGCAACAGACATGCTAATGTTGGTGAGGAAAGCATAGAGAGGCTCAATCCTACTCAAAGAACTCCAAGAAACTAAGGAATGCTGAGTGTAGGAGAAATAGTCTTCCCAGGGAAAAACACACCAATTGGCTATCTAATATCAAACAGCCCTGAAATTACATGCATGCAAGTAGCATTATACAGCTAGAGCAGGCCTGATTTATGTTTTTAGAAACACACACACACACACACACACACACACACACACACACACACACATATACACACACACACACACACTCACACATACAAAAAAATACACAAAATGTGACAGATAACATTTAACAGAAAATACACAAAACAACAGATAATGGGGAAAGGGCCACACATTTGAAAGAGAACAAAGGGGAGAAATTCATGAGTAGGTGTGGAGGGAGGAAAGGAAAGGAGAAATGATGTATGATTACGTTATAATATCCAAAACATCTAAAAACTTAATTAAAAACAATTCAAATGAGAGAACATGTAGCTTATTCAACTTTTAAGCATAACAAAGTTTTAAGAGGTTGAAGAATATTGCAAGTAGTAATTTGGATCATTGGAAACATGTAAGATTTTAAGAGATACCTCCCCCTTTTTAGAATGATTAAAAGTACTGGTGTGTTAGGCAGCTGACGTTAGAATGTGACTCAAGGCTGTTGAACAGAGAGCAGATGCTGCCCTTGAGGGTATCACAGAGAGCAGAGAGAAATGTAATCTTCTAGGGTTGGGTAAGAGAATTTGTGCTGTGTAGGGTGGAAAAAAATCCCCAAATCTTATTTCATAAAATATCACATGCTGCTTCTGTATGAAAGACATCTGGGGTTAAGAAGGGTAGGAATCCTGGGTTTTCATTGACATCACCTTCCACAGTGGATACATAGACAAGCATCCGGGTTTGCAGATTCATGGAGGAGTATTCACTGGCCTTAGGCCTTGCCAGGGTGATGCTGGCTCTCCCCTGAGTCATCCCAATCATCTTTCTACTGTCTGCTCAAGTGCACCCCTGTTCCTCTTTATTCTCATACAGCATCTTCAGCCTAAATATAATCTCTGGTGCTGTAGCAGCCAGGAAGAAAGGACAGCTGATTATAGTACCAAGGACAGCCTTATGTAGTACCTTTATCATTGACTTCTAAGCAACTGTCTTTATACATAATTTTTATAATGTAAGAAAAGTAAACATATGTTAAATCCCAATATCATTTTAATAAAACATTTTCTGTAAAGTAGCAGTCTTAAAAGAATAAAAATAGCTGGGTAGCCTTTAATCCCAGCACTTGGGAGGCAGAGCCAAGGCAGATCTCTGTGAGTTTGAGGCCAGACTGGTCTACAGAGCAACAACATCCAGGACAAACACCAAAACTAGATAGAGAAACCCTGTCTCAAAAAACCAACCAACAAACAAACAAGAATAAAAAAGGAAACCATACTCATGCCACACCATAAAGGTTGTAATTCCATATTTTCACTGTGGTTATTTCTTTTATGCCTGGCTGCTGAATGACCTCACAGAGTCAAGAGGTGTGGAGATATTTTTCTATTGTCTTATTTATGTATTTTTTTTTTCATTACATATTTTTATTCACCAAATACACATTGGAAAGGATATAACAGCAATCATTCAAATAAGTTATCTTAATTATCTACTTTTCAGCAAAGTATAAAAGTTTTCATTAATTCTATCTTCCTTCCACATAAAATAGCAACATTAGTGTTCTTTGTTGTTCTCTTATCATTAAAATCACTGTAAATTTTAGGTCTTTGTTTGTTTGTTTGTTTTTAGTCTTAGGGGCTTCAAGACAGGGTTTCTCTGTGCATCCCCGGGTATTCTGGAACTCTCTGTGTAGACCAGGCTGGTCTGGACTCAGAGATCCAACTGCCTCTATCTCCTGGGTGCTGGGATTAAAGGTGAGCACCACCACCCACTGGCCATTATTTTTAATGAAAATTGAAAATAGAGAATATACTAATGAAGTAATAACAAAGGATTCTATAACTATTGGTGTGACTTGCTTGTCATTATAAAAATATACTTTAAGCAAAAAATATTCTCATATTTAAGTTTTATTGGAAGTAAGAGAAGTCCTTTTCAGCCCAAATTGAAACTCATTGTTGATGGTCTCTCAGCATTAGTTTATTTTTCTGTAAAATGTTAGCATTTATATAGTAAGGGCAATACTATGTGGGTACACTGAAAAAATGTTTGGCAGCTTGGTAAATTAACTTCTTTAGTATAAAACATAAGGCATGATTGATTACATTGATAAATATACAAAGCACTTATATATAAACAATTTTAAATTTAGGTATTATTCAAAATACTTTTTTTTTTAGTTTGGGTTTTTATTGCTGTAAAGAGACATCATGACCACAGCAACCTTTACATAGGACAATATTTAATAGGGCTTGTACTTTAGAGATTTAGTTCATTATCATCATGGTGGGAAACATGGCAGCACACAGGCAGATATGGTGCTGGAGAGGTAGCTGAGGGTTCTAAATATCTGGATCAGCAGGTAGCAGGAAGAAAAAGCAACACTGGACTGGCCTTAAGTATCTGAAACTTCAAAGCTTGACCCCAGTGACACACTTCCTCCAACAATACCAATTTTATTACTGTTATGCCCAGATTGTGGGAATGCCCCCCCCCAAAAAAAAACACACCACAGAGACCAATACCATATGTAAAAGCAAAGAGCCTTTATTTCAAAGCTCAGAGCTTGGTTTCTTTGTGTAGCTAGAGAGCTTTTTCTCTGGGTCCCGCCAAGCCCCAGCAAGCTGACAGCCCATTTATAAAATAAACACATAGACGTTTATATTATTTAAACTGTTTGGCCTAATGGCTCAGGTTTTTTGTTAGCTGTTTTTATATCTTAAATTAGCACATTTTTATTAATCTATAAGTTGCCACGTGGCTCGTGGCTTACCGGTACCTTTCATCTCGCTTGTCATGGCGGCGGCTGGCAGCGTCATCTCTGCCTCAGCCTTACACTTCCCAAAATTCTCCTCTCTGCTTAAGTTAAATGTGTTGCTCTGATTGGTAAATAAATAAAACACTAATTGGCCAGTAACCAAGCAGGAAGTATAGGCAGGACTAGCAGAGAGGAGAATTCTGGGAAGTGGAAGGCTGAGGTGGTAATGACGCTGCTAGCCGCCACCATGACAAACGAGATGTAAGGTACTGGTAAGCCAGGAGCCATGTGGCAAAGGATGAATTAATAAAAATGGGTTAATTTAAGTTATAAGAACTAGATAACAAGAAGCCTGAGCCATTAAGCCAAATAGTTTAAATAATATAAGCATCTGTGTGTTTATTTTATAAGTGGGCTGTCGGACTGACAGGGCTTGGTAGGGGCTTCTCTCCAGCTACATCTCTGTCTGTCCAAAGCCACAGTGAGAGCAGAGAGCCCTGTGCCCAGGTAGAGTAGGGTTTTTATCATAGCAGAGGTTGGGGTGAGAGGATTTCTAGGCATCAGGACTCTGATTGGCTGACATTTGTCTAGGTGGTATATATAAAAGGGAAATAGGTGTGTGCTAGGCTCAAGGATGTTTGTCCATCTTATCTAACTTTATCTAATGGTTGAAATGTTTGGGATGTCAGGTACTTTCCCATCCCTGGCCCATCACTGCATGGAGTCAGCTTGTGGCTTTTCCTGGATCTGGGTGTTGCCTGCCAGTAAGCATGTCACAGAAGCTGTGTCTGGATCCCTAAGCCTGTCATGGCAGCTATGTGGTCAAGCTGTTTTGGGCCCCCCCCATACTGCAACAATGCCACACCTCCTAATAGTGCCACTCCCAGGGAACCTATGTGGGCCATTTTCATACAAACCACCACAACTTATTGGGGTGGCATTGTGTTCTCTGAAATATTATGCACCCTAATAAACATATCTGGGGTCAGAGACAGAACAGCCACTATATTAAACATAGAGGATAGGCAGTGGTAGCACACACCTTTAATCCTAGCACTCCAGAGGCAGAAATCCATCTGTTCAACAATACAGCCAAGCATGGTGACTCACACCTTTAATCACAGAAAGTGAGCCTTTAATCCCAGGGAGTGATGGCAGAGTGCAGAAAGATACATAAGGCGTGAAGACTAGAAAGTAGAAGCATTTTGGCTGGTTAAGCATTCAGGCTTCCAAGCAGCAGTTCAGGTGAGAGCCATTGGGATGAGGACACAGAAGCTTCCAGTCTGAGGAAACAAGATCAGCTGGGGAAGTGACAAGGTGAGGAAGCTGTGGCTTGTTCTGCTTCTCTGATCTTCCAGCATTCACCCAATAATTGGCCTCAGGTTTGAATGTATTAATAAGACTCATTAAGATTCATGATACAACTTATAAAAGTACTAAGCAAAATTTTTGACATCATTCCACCAGAGAAATTTCAATATTTTTCTGCTTGTCAGAAACACAATCAATGTAACTCTGTTTTCAGAATCAAACATTAATGGAATAAATCAATGAAACTCAGTCTGGGGTCCAAACTGAAATAAATTCTGTAATTTCCTCCACCACACTTAACAGAAAATGGAACCTAATTTTATCAGAATCATTTGCAGATTCATCCAGCTAATTCATTAAGAGCTAAGCCTGTATTATACTATAGCCCAACAATTTTGACACTGGAGAAATATAAATTTTGAAATGACTAAACAAATGAAAACATTTCAAGTATTGACTTGCTGTTGGGGAGCAATCACAGAAACAGGTGGTAAACAATGTACTGAGTGTTCACAGTGTCTACATGACTATTACCTGTTCTGGTGGCACGATGAAGTGATAACAAGCTAAAGTCATGCTTCTATTTGGAAAAGAAAGCCTCATTTATCCAACACTTATTCACCCAAACCACTAATTACACAAAATGTAATCTTGTAAACCACTAAATCCTTGTGTGGCACTTATTAAGATTTGACCCTGAACAAATCATGTAAAGCACCTCTCTCTTTCCTCAACTATGAGCTACAGCTATTATAACACTGTTCACAAAGCCTGTATAAAGAACAAGGAAATAACTGAGATGCTGACTCTAGTGCCCAACAAGTAAGAAAGTATTCTGTTGTATATTGCCCTGTGTACTAAGGTTTAGATTGTTTGGAGGCAACATAGCTCCCTGTGCAGGTTTTACAAGAAATATAATGGGGGAGGAAGGGAGAAAGGTGCTGTGGATATCTCTCTGTATAAATAAAACACTGATTGTTCAGTAGTCAGGCAGGAAGTATAGGTGGGACAAGAGGAGAGGAGAATTCTGGAAAGTGGAAGGATGAGGCAGAGAGATGCTGCCAGCCACCTCCACCATAAGAAGATGTTAAGATACTGGTAAGCCATGAGCCATGTGGCAACTTATAGATTAATTAAAATGGGTTAATTTAAGATAGAAGAACTAGATAGCAAGAAGCCTGCCACGGCTGTACAGTTTGTAAACAATATAAGTCTCTATGAGTTTACTTGGGTCTGAGCGGCTGTGGGACTGGTGGATGAGAGAGATTTGTCCTGACCATGGGACAGGAAGAACTAGAGAAAACTCCAGCTACCGACAGGCAGCATTAACTAGAACTTATGTAAGAAATTCTTGTGAGGGTCATAAGCCAGTCACAAAGTCTTACTAAACTGAGAGGTTGACAATGGGATTACAAGAATAGGATTATGAGATGCCGCCTATTCCTTATACTATATTGCCATACCAACCAGCTCCAATATAATAACAGTAGATTTTAACTGAAGAGCTGCATCATGCAAGTGATCTATGGGGAGTAAAACTCAGCAATCTTGAGAGACAAAAGCAAAGACTCTAGAAGTATTTGAAAAAGTTATAACACAAACAAGAAGTAAAGTAATCACAGATGCAGTGGTGTGAACAAGAATGGTCCCTATGGGCTCATATATTTGAATGGTTAGTCATCAAGAAGTGGTGCCATTTGAGGAGGATTAGGAGATTTGCCCTTGTTGGAGGAGGTGTGGCCTTGTTGGAGAAATTGTGTCACTGGGGTGTACTACAAAGTTTCAAAAGCCCAAGTCAGGCCCAGTGTCTCTCTTTCTGCTGCCTGCAGATCCAGACACAGGACTCTCAGCTACTTTTCCAGCATCATGTCTGCCTGCATGCCGCCATGCTTCTCACTGTTATAATGGACTAAACCTCTGAAGCTATGACCAAGCTCCACTTAAATGCTTTTTTTAAATAAGAGTTGCTGTGGTCATGGTGTCTTTGTTCAGCAACAGAACACTGACTAAGACAACAATGAAACACATAGTTACATTAATATAAATCCTAACACTAGGAGCCTACTTACCTTAATTCCCACTACAACATGTAAATCTTCCAACAACACTACAAAGTTAAAGATATGTTTACATAATAACAGTATCAGGAAGGGAATATAAGGTGATGGTGATAAAAAAAAAACATTGAATTTTCTGATGGAAAAAAAATAGAAAAAGAAAATCTGCAAGAAAACCAGAAAATATATGCAGGTATGTGAAAAAATGGATGATTAAACGGAAATATTATAAGTAAATAAAGCCTGGTATGAAGGACTCCTGTGAGAAATTCAGCAATAGACTTGAAGTGACAGTCCAGCAATACAGATCAGGGGCTATAGTACAGTGGCTGAGTATTACGTGTGTGTCTGTGAGTTCAATCTCAGCACCACAAAAAGAAAATAAAATCAACAGAAACTTCCAACAGTGAAAGATAAAGAAATCAAGAAAAAAAAGAAAAAGTAAGACCTTTGAGTAAACTGCAACAGATTGACTAGTCAAGCACTTAACATGTTGAAAGAAGAGAGAATGGAGCATGACAAATCTAAAAATGTTTGAAAACAATATGGGTGTGAAATTTCTAAAATCAACCATGAGCATCAAACTACAAAATCAGAAACCAGAGACTATCAAATTGATCCATACTCATGATGACACATAGATGTGTGCATATATAAACAGTATAACACCAAAGTCCAAGAGACCATATTGGAAGAGAAATCTTTCCAAATAATAATAATAACAATAATAATAATAATAATAATAATAATAATAATAGTGTTACCCACTGATCTGCTTACAAGAAGAATTGACTTATTTTAGGAAGGAAGGTAGGGAAGAAGGAAGGAAGGGACACTGAAGAATAACTGAAATTAAGATGTTTTCATTTTCTTTTTTAAGTTTCTATCCCCAAATTACCCTCATTTAAAACAACAGTGGTAAGAAAAATGTTGGGAAATTATTACATATGGCTGAACAAAAACCCAAAACAAGGAATTAGTTATCAATTTATATGCACCCAAATGCCAGTTTCTAAACTCTAAAGCAAGCAATATAGTACTTACAAAATGTGTTATTAATGAATACAATGTAATTACTAAAACTTCCCAAAATGAGAGAAGCTAGCAAAAGAAGTCCCTCACAAGAAATAATAAAAGAACAAGAAACATGATAGAGAATAATTATACCCTATTAATTATGACTTTAAATGGAATTATTATAAAAATACCAACTACAATGCAGAGATTTTCACAATAGATGAAAACAAAAGGCAATCATTACCATCTAAAATAAGACCATTTTAAATATAAGGATTCTGATGAGGCAATGTAAAACCAGGAGCAGACTAGAGACACAAAGAAACCTGGAAGAAAAATATCAATCTCATACAAAACAGACCTCAGAATACGTAAAATTAAATTTCAAAATGAGACAAAGCATAATGCTAAGGGAATCAATTCAAGGAAGCACAGTGAGACTATGGGGTATTGTGCTTACCAAGAGGGCATCAAAATGCATGGCCAAATACTCATAGGACAGAAGCGAGTATTGTGGGATATTTGATCATACTGTGTGAAGATGTGTCTGTCCTTCCCTGCCTGCCTCAGGCACCTTCTGATTGGTTTAATAACCCATGACCCTATAACTGCAATACCAAAAAGTAGGCAAGAGAGGATAGACTGGACTTCTGGGAGAGAAGAACTTAGGGGAAGAATCTGAAAAGTGGGGACTTGTCATCCAGTCACGAAGAAAGTAGGATGTACAGTACTGAGGACAAGTAGTGAGCCACATGGCACAATGCAGATTAATATAAACAGGTCAATTTAAGTTATAAGAGCTAGTTAGGAACAAGCCTAAGCTAAGGCCAAGTTTTCATACTTAATATGTTATTATTTCAGAGCTGGTGGTCAAAAGAAAGACCTGTTACAAGGCAGGAATTGGGAAGTGCATAATCATATCTGATGGTTACTGTCCTCCTCATTTGTAATTAACGTATGAAGTGGGCAGAAAATCAATAAGGATGGGATGGGCTTGACCAGCCCTGTCATTCTCCATCTAATGGACACTACAGAATTCTTTCTTCAACATCAGCTGTATCTTCTAAAGTTCAAAGGAACTGTCTAGAGAATAAACTGTGTCTTAGGACATGAAATTTACCTTGACATTTTTAAAAGAATGAAAATCATGCAAATCTTGTTTGCAGACTGTATTAGAATTAAACTAGAAATCAACATAAAATATATCTGGAATTTCACCAAATGTTGGAAATTAGATAGCATCCACATACATAACATGAATCACATATGACACCTCAAGAAACTTAAAATGTATTTTATACTGAATGAAAATTTATTTCAGAAATCATTTTTATACTATAAAATAGTACAGTATCTTAAAAAATATAGAGAGCAATATATAAAAGAGAAAGCGAAGTCCTTCTCAAGACAATGATGCAATGATGTGACCAGCGAGGAAAGAGTAAGAGATCTCACCAACATTAGCTCAAGAAAGGTGAAGTGGGATAAGCTTTGATTTTTATAACTGAAGTAGAACAGATGCATCTTTGAATTGATGATGTAGCATGAATCTTAAAAGGTCTTATTAATAAAAACAAATCTGGAGCCAGGTATTGGAGTGAATGCTGAAAAATCAGAGAGACAGAACAGGCCACAGCTAACCTAACCTCACCAACTTCTCAGCTGATCCTGTTTCCTCAAACTGGAAGCCTCTGAGTCCTCATCTGAATGGATCTCAGCTGAACTGCTGCTAAAAGCCTAAAAGCTTAAAAGACCCTAGTTCCTGGTTTTCATGCCTTATATACCTTTCTGCTTCCTGCTATCACTTCCTAGGATTAAAGGCATGAGGCACCATGCCTGGCTGTTTCCAGTGTGGCTTTGAATTCACAGAGATCTAGATGGATCTCTGCCTCCAGAATGCTAGGATTAAAGGTGTGTGTGCCACCATTTTCTGGCCTCTATGTCTGTCTAGTGGCTGTTTGTTCTCTGACCCCACATAAGTTTACTAAGGTGCACAGTATATTGGGGACACAATAACACCACATGATGACAATAATGTTTTGCCTCTTTGATGATCTCCTGCCACTCTCCTACCCCAACTAATGTTTCAATTTAATCCTTAGAAATATCCAATACATTTTAACTCTAGGATTTATGCAATATAGTTTATTAGGAAACAAGAAGAATAGACAACCACCAATTACAATGAGAGGAGAACCGGTGTATGGAAATGTTGTCTGTTTCCTCTATCAGCTCTAGTTGTTTTTTACTTGAGAGCCCTGTTGCTGCCTGAGTACACATTTACGATCATGTCATCTTGGCGTATTGATTCCTACCTCCTTACCAAGACCCCATCTCTAACTCTGTTAATACTTTGTCTTAGTTAGGGTTACTATTGCTGTGATGAAACACCATGACCAAAAGAAACTTATTTCACTCACAGCTTCATGTAACAGAGCATTATGCAGAGTCCACAGAGGGGTGCTGCTTGCTGGCTTGCTCAACCTAGGACAACCAGCCCAAGGATATCACCATCCACAGTGGGTTGAGCCTTCCAGCTTCAATCACTAATTAAGAACATGCCCTACAGGCTTGTATATAGCCCAGTCTCCTGGTGGAACTTTCTTAATTGATGATCTCTCCTCTGATCCAATGACTCTAGCCTGTGTCAAGTTGACATAAAACCATTGAGCACATACTTCTTATTCTGATTTGTTTTTTATTTCAGTTTTGAGACTAGGTTTCACTATGTAGACTGAACTGGCCTTGAACTCACATTCTCCTAACTTGGCTTTTCAACTAACTGGTATTACAGGCATGTTCCACCCTCTTCAGTTATATGCTAAAGTCTATTTTCAGTTTATGCTGTTTTAAAAACTACATTTATTTCACACTATTACAATAACTTCAGTTTTCTTAGACTAAGGGCTGCTTCTACACATTACTCCATCTTTGAAATTTCAACTTTATTTATTTCTTTGTTTAATAAGTGCTTTCTTGTAACTAAGTTTAACAGTTTTTCTAGTTCTACTGTATATGTCTTTTATATTTAAAATATGGTGCTCTAACATTTAAATCAACTAATTATATAACAATTCAGTTTTACTGAGTATGTATTTTGTTTCTACTTTAGACTCTTTTAATGCTTTCTAGTAATACTTTATAGATCTTATAATTCAAGTTAATCTTCATTGTTGGCACAATCTATATCTTTGTTTCCTTGAAGGAATTTCTCTAGAAATATATTTTAACATATATTTTAAAAGTTGATTTTTTTAACTTACAAGTCCACTTTCAAGTAATGTTACACCTCTACAAGTATGATCAGAATATGAAAGATGCCCTGTTTCTGTTTTCATGCCCTGTGGGGTGTTTACCCACCAACCCCACAGATCTCCAGGGTTTTCTTGAGTGTGAGCAGCAGGAAATATTCCCACATAATGGCTCCTGAACAGGGTTGGTGGATTAACGCCCCACAATGCCCCTTGCCTCATTCAGTATTTTATTGACTTCACAATACATTAATTGTTTTGAATAAATTGCCAATAATTAAAAAAATATTTTAATTTAAAAAATTATCAATATTAATACATGTTTAGACTCTTTTTCTGGTTTTCTCCATTGATTTACACAGACCTCATTTCTCATACAATTTTGTTTCATCTTTAAAATCTACCTGTAACAACTCAAAGTGGAAATCTGGCAGCAGTGTGTTATTTCTGCTTTAGTTTGTGGGTTAAAATGCTCTTTCAAAGCTAGAAGTCAAATTCAGTTACATTTGTATGTAACGTGATAATGAAATATGGAAATAATGAAATTTGGAATTGTAAATGTTTTAGAATATGATATATATTATTGCAATAATACTAAAATTGGTCATTTATGATGATAGCACTCTTATTTAGAAATCATAAATTTACTCAGGCCTACTACATAAATATCAGACCGTTTTCCCAAGATGAAGTCCTGCATAAGATACATAAGCTGAGGTGAGGTTTAATTTTGCTCCTTCCATATTAAATAGGCCACATACCAGTTTTGAAGACAAGAATGAAAAACAACAGGAATAAATTGAAAGAACAGCATGAGAGAGTAAATTTTCCCTTCATTTTTCTTCTGTAGCTTTGCCTTTGGGTCCCTTTTGGACTGACGGTGCCACCTTCTCTGTACCTCAGACTTGTCTAACCTTTTCCTCTCTTTCTTTCTAATTACTCCTTACTTGTGGGTACAATATGAACAAACTATATAAAGGTCAAGAGAATCTTCATATCAAATAGAAATAGGTTTAATCCCCTCTTTCCCCTCTGCAGCTAAGCATCAAATGTCAGTCACATTATGTGACTCAGGCACTATTCTATTTCATCTCCCTAAGCTTATAAACATATAGAGTGTCAAAAATCCTCCTTGTCCTGTCTACTTTTAAAGCAACCCTGAGTACAGTTCACATGGAGCAAGTAAGATGCCTATATGTGTTTCCTTTCCACTTTCCCACCTTCAGATTGCTGTCTGCAATAGCATTAACTTCTAATGCTCCTTAACCTTATTACAATAACAAAAAAGAAAGAAAGAAAGAAAGAAAGAAAGAAAGAAAGAAAGAAAGAAAGAAAGAAAGAAAGAAAGGAGGGAGGGAGGGAGGGAGGGAGGGAGGGAGGGAGGGAGGGAGGAAGGGAAAAAAACCAACTACATATGGTTCCTTAACAATTACACATATCTTGATTTAAACAATTATCTGCGTTATATACTGAATTAGTTATTCTAGTAACCAGCTTATTTAAGGGATGTAACTTTTAACAGAGTAATGAATTACAATGGCTGAAGATTTCTTCTTTTTAGACTCAGCCTGCCACTGCTGTTTTGCCTTTGTATATAAAGTAATGAATACAAAGCATCCTGAAATTGCACTGGTTCAGGTCAGGCTGACACTAAAATTAGTTAGCTGTCTTCTTTGAAACAAAGGTAAACACCAACTAGAGTTGTTTTGAATAATCTCAGTGGTGAAGTCACATTAATAGAACTCACTTTCAGAAGTAGTTACCAAGGATGTGGAAGTCGGCAGACACATGAGTAGTTTTTTAGTATGGAAAGTTGAAAGGATTAAATAATGGCAATGCATGATATTAACAAAATAATGTTCATAGGAATTGTCAGTATAAAGAATTCTGATGAGATAAGAGAAAATACTTCTTTAAAATATCCAGCATCATATATGGATGATGATAAGCAATTTACCAAAAATCTGTTGTAAATTTTTCTATTATTTGATTATTATCTTTTAAAAATAATTTATACTATCACCATCACACATGTAAAGGTCAAACATGAAAGTACCTGGTCTCTGAACAAATTCTCAACTTGGTTCATATGCTAAGCAAATATCCATATGGAAATCAATCACAACAATTTTTATTGTAACAACCAGGCCTTATTCAGAGGGAACAAGCTTTTGTTGCCAGCTTAGCATGTGTCATTCACACCAATCCCTTTTTAGTGTTATCCACGTAATCCTTTCATCATTCCCCTGTGGTAGCTATTAATAACTCCACTGAGGAGAGAAAATTGCCTGACTTGCCCAAAGTCAAACATCTAGTGTCAGCAGCTCAGAATTCAAATGAGACTGGTGTAACTTTAGAGTCAATAGGTATACAATATATTCATTTGCTCAAGAAATGAGAAATCCAGGGGTTACTTTGTGTGACAAGAATATAAAGAACACACACTTCTGTTCCTCCATTAAGGACAATCCTGGCTCCTCACTCGATCTGTCTCTTCCTTGTTTAGTGATGATTGACTGGGAAAATTAAGAGGCACAGAAGTGACTTTATCTTGTAGATTTTAGATGAAATGTCACTACCAAGGTTTGTATCTAATAGAAGACTAGCAGTAAAGAAGAGAAAAAGCTTAGCTCATGTTCAATAAATGAAGACATTTGATTCCCCCTTACTTACGCTCACAAGAACCATCCACACACCATGTTCTACTACCACTCATTTTTATTACTGACTACATTTTACTGAAATAGCCTCCCAACTAGTCTCCTAAATCCCCTCTTCTCTGTACCCCAACATTCATGGAAGAGAGACATTCTTTAAAGACAGATCTATGAATGACATATATAATGGCTCATAGTATAGAGGCAGTAATAGTGGCTCATTTGACTAAGACAGAATATGAAGTCTTCTGTATGACCATGTGGAATTTACAAGAATTGGCTTCTGTCAGCCATTTTCTGCATTCCATTTACACAGACACTATAACCTAACTCCTTTTTCATGGTCACCTTTTAGGTACTGCCACCTATTTGCACATTTGCACATAGACTGCTCATTCTAATTTGCATTATTTGCCCCTTCCAACCTATTTTCTGGAAACATCTTTATACTGAGTGAGCAATTTCTATTAAAATGCCGTTTTTGAAATGTCCCAAACTTTCTGTGAAATTAAGTTCTTAAAACTTGTCTCTCCAGTTAATTTGTGAGCTTCACTAGGTGAAGAGCCCAGTTTGCATCAGGCTGACTTTATGCTGGGTGCGTTACAACACTATTTAGTTTTGTTTGGTGGGTTTCTCTACCTACCTTCCTTCCTTCCTTCCTTCCTTCCTTCCTTCCTTCCTTCCTTCCTTCCTGTTTTTTTTCTTTTCATTTGTGAACTGTCAATTTGACACAAACTAGAGTTGTCTGAAAAGAGGGGGCCTCACTTGGGAAAATGCTTCCATCACGTGGGTCTGTAGACAGTCTGTGGGAGCATTCTCTTTTATTAATGATTGATGTCGAAGGGCCCACCCCACTGTGGGTAGTGGTACCCCTTGGGCAGGTGGTCCTGGGTTGATTAGAAAACAGGCTGAGCAAACCATGAGGAGCAAACTAGTAAGCAGCAGTCCTCCAAGGCCTCTGCTCAATCAAGTTCCTGCCTCCACGTTTCTGCCCTGTTTTAAGTTTTTGCCTTGACTTCTCCCTACAATTACCTCAATGAATCAAATAAACTCTTTTCTCTCCAAGTTTCTTTTGGTCATAGTCTTTCCACAGCCAATGACTGAAAGAAAACTTAGATATTTATGGAGAGCATGCAGCCACACCAATTTGTCAAGTGAATAGCAAACTATTGGTATCTCTGTTACCAAAATCAATATAATTATATCCCACAATATCATCCACTAGTATTGGTTTGTAGTCCTCTCTCATCAAGAACATCTAAATATTATGGTTACTATTCCCCACCCACATGGCCCATCTATTGAAGGGGTAGTCAGCAGCCAATGAATCTAAACATTGGGAGTGGTTGGACAGGGAGGGTATTGATCATTAGAACTTTGCTTCCTTGATAAACTGATAATGTGATGAATTAGATGTTCAAAGAAAATAGGAGGAGGTATTGTTTAAGGAAGTAGTTCCCAGGAACATGGCTTAGACATGAGTATCTTGTCCATGATCCCATCCCTGAGTTACTCTGTCTTCTTCCTAGCTACCATGATCTAAGAAGCTCTCCTCCACCATGCCCTTTGACTGGGGTGCTCTGCCTAATAAAAGGCCTAAAGAAATGGAACTACAAAGTCACAGCCTGAAACATCTGAAATCATGAGCCAAAATCAATACTTCTACCTTGCTTATCTAAGATACTTGATACAGGGGCAAAATAAAGGGTCGGATGCAGTCCTTTCATAGGTTACTGTGCTGATAGCTATTAATCCAAGATTACACATTTTCTTAGTTAAGTTGACAGAATGACACATGGTCAGGAAGAAGAACAACAGATACATGTGCTCCGTTAGCTTTTCATTTGATATGATCCAGGACTAAGCTCAGGGAACAGTGTCTCTTGTTCCCACCTAATCCAGATATTCCTTCACAGGCATACACAGAGATTAAGTAATCCCTAACAATTACACATAGAGCTGCTTCCTAAGTAATTCTAGATCCAGTCACCTTGACAGTAATCAATAACTACCTCATACACATTCATAAGACAACAGAATCTTTTCAGTACAATCTGCAAGAATGTGAAAATGATTGGAATTCTATCATTGACAAAATATATTCTTTCAGAATATGGAAAATAAATTCTAAATTCTATTGATATCTATTAGTATTTATTTCCTTAAAACTCAAAAGAAATCTACTAGTGCTATGATGTAATGCCCTTTTCCTTGTAGCAAGAGAAGGCCATGGCAAGAAAGCTGTACTAGAGGTTAGAAATGCATGTGCCAGGTGGGAGAATGTGGGTTAGTGTGGTCTGAAGTGTATGGTACTCTTGCTGTTAACTCTGTTTTATTTTGTTATTTCTGTATCCTCTAGATGCAGCTGTCAGTATTATTTCAGATTATACAGGCCTTACAGGCAAGAGGAATGCCAGCACAAATAAAATAAAATGTTTGAACTAAATTTTAAAGAGGCCAGAGTCAATAACTTATTTATCACAATAGATCCTAAATTGGTTTCTTAAAGCCCAATAAAACAATAAATTATACCAGTTGACAAGTTTATTGCTTTCTGTTGCCCGGCTCCCCACTACCCATCCATTACCTCTTTGCTGCATATTGTTTTTCTTATAATTAGATTGGTTAGTGATAAAACTGATTAAAAATCATTACAAACTCACCTATTTACTCCTCTGGACCTGATCTCAGCCAAACAATCAGGTTATTTGGGGACTTATTTTATTTTAAAGACTTATTTGAAAAATTAAATTAAATGTGAGAAAATTGACAGGAAAATAAAGATTTCACACTTCTGAGATCCTACTTCTGGGGTTGTGAGTATGCACCTAGACATGAATCCATATGAGCCTGCACATGGGAACAGATGAAGTAAGGGAAAAGCTAAACAATAAAGCTTAAATATTTCTTTTTTGTTTTGTTTTGTTTTTTGTTTTTTCGAGACAGGGTTTCTCTGTGTAGCTTTGGAACCTGTCCTGGGACCCACTCTAAAGACCAGGCTGGCCTCGAACTCACAGAGATCTGCCTGCCTCTGCCTCCCATGTGCTGGGATAAAAGGCATGCGCCACCACCGCCTGGCAAATATTTCTTATTTTAACTATTATTTTTATTATTGGATATATTAAAGAATATGTTTAGGAGATTCTAACTGCATGATGAAATAACGAAGTGATGCCCCAGGCTATATTCAGTCACATTTAATAGTTCAGATCATGAGGAGGTTTCAATGTTTATGAGATAATTCATTAAGTTTAGAAATCAGAATTTCAAGACTCAAGACTCTTTTAAACTCTCTCATAACTGATATGTGAAGATTATCCTCCCCATCAAAACTTGTTCCACCTATCCTCTCCATCAAAACTTGTTCCACCTAAAAACCTCAGTGGTTTTCTGGTATGGGAATAGTAATTCATACTTCTGGCTACACACATAATGTGACCAGAGGGCTCACATTCCCATGGACAGGCTTTCCTTGCCATGATGGAATGTCCCAACAACTAAGAAACAGGATAAAACCTGGGTTCTTTACATAACTTTTTGTCAGTATTTTGTCTCAGCAAGAAAGTAATTTGTAAGTGAAGTTTTCCTGTCCCACCAGCAGCTCCCCCTGCAAAAGAAAAACCCACATTGAGGCTTATATTAATTACAAATGCTTGTCCAATAGTTCCGGCTTGTTACTAGCTAAATTCTTCCATTTAAATTAACCCATATTTCTTATCTATGCTTTTCCCCATGGCTTGGTGCCTTTTCTCAGTACAACATGTGTAAGGGTTCTGTCCTTAATCACGTCATCAGCCTGGGACCGAGGCCCAGCCTAAAAAGCAGGCAGGCCCTCTGTGTGTCCCCCTTTTCTCTTTCTGCTCTCTTCCCTCTGCGCGGTCTCTCTGTCTCTCTATTTCTCTCATCCCCCATCCTCTCTCTCTCCCCCTTTCTCTCCCAATAAAGCTCTAAAAGGTAACCATGGCTGGTGATTTTTCCAGCAACCAGCACACTCCTCCTTTGGCATGGCCACAGGGGGGCGGTACTGTTTTAACCAAAAACATGCCCATCTTCCTTCTCCCTGTGTCTGTTTGAAAGTCCTGACTTGACCCTTCTTCCTCCCAGAATTCTCAGTTTGACTCTCCTGCTTAACTTTATCCTGTTTGGCTATTGGCTAGTCAGCTTGTATTCAATCATAGTGACATATATTCATGCAGTGTAAAGGAATATTCCACAGTAACTAATGCAGACAATTTGTTCCAAGAAGTAAATTCACTATGGGGAGAAGCCTGGTCATGAAGTTTTTAGTTATAATAAATTTGGGAGTTCTTTCTGGCTGATTAGATTGAAACCTAAATCTTTGCTGTTTAGGTATCTCAGAGATTTCAATGACTGCTCATAATTCCACATAACTTTTTAAACCTTTTTATTTCTGCCAATATTAGCTCAATTACTCATTCTCTAAGATCCCTGCCTAATATATTTGTGATTGAATAAAACAGGCAAACTAGAATAAGGCACAAATGCATAGAACATTCTAGTTCATATCACACACTGAAATCTGTGCCAAAGCAAATCGCACTTGGCAATGACAGTGTGAGGGGAGAGTACTAGACACCTTTCTAAGAGTGCTGATAACATTTTAGAGTGCACATATCTTTGTAATTTTATACTCTCTTATTTTTACACATTGAATATTAAAAGAAAAACTCTGGAATTCATGCACTTGCATTAACTTTATATTTAGACTATAAAATATAAAAGTTAAATTTCAAGTTCACTTTGTGAGCATTGGAAAGAAAAGTATAAAGAACATCTGGGTGAGAACTATACACACACACACACACACACACACACACACACACACACACGCAGCCCCTTTATTGATATATATGTAAATAAATAGATTAATAATAAGAATTCCCTTATGACCTTTAACTGCTTGAAACTACAATGAAGTATATGGTCCTATGAGTCCACAGAATCCTTGATTCAGTTCAAATCACTTAAATCGATAGAGTTTCACTAAGGAAATGTTAAAATCTTTGAAGTCTGGGAAATTGTGCAGCGTTGAAACTAAAATCTGACTTTCCAGTATCACCACTTAGCATTTAGTGTTGTCAGCTAACTTAAGGAAAAGGACTCAGCACAGCAGAAGACTTCCTTAAGATGTTTGACTAGTATATTCTCAAAACATACTCCCTGAAAACATTTGCTCTTAGACGGTCCTCGTCACAGGAAAGCCAACAAAAGTATTTGGGGGAAATAATAGCAAGAGTTGCTCAAATGACTGAGGCATGATGGTGCATGATTATAATTTTAGTACTGGCATCAGCGAGCCTGGAAGGAGGATCAAGATTTCAAGCCCATTCTAGGTTATACAGGGAGACTAAGTCCCCAAACCACAATAGAAACAAGATTGGGGAAGATTAGATCAGAGAAAAAGAAAAAAAATTAGTGTTCGATAATTATGTGTTCATTATAGGGGAAAATGCCTGATTATGCATAGTGTTGTTATAATTCGGTTGTAATTAAATATCTATTTGTGATACTTGGGAACTAGATGTCTATATACAAAATCAGGTGAGCATTGATTTACACACACACAACACACACAACACACACACACACACACACACACACACACACACACACGCACATACACACCCCACAGATATGGGTTAAAAAGTATAAATAAAAGGAAAGAAAGAAAGAGAATAGGCAGAGTAGTACTTTACTGACCAAAGTATTTTTATGCCTTACAATTGTATTGTCATGTTTCTGTAGAGGAGTTAGCCTTTGCTAGTGAAAAAAAAAAAAAAAAAAAGGTTTCTGGGCTATGAAATGCGTTGATAGAATTGCTTCTGATAGTTGATGGTACACATGGCTCTAGACCCAGAGCTGGCAGGAAACTGTACCACCAACACTTTGGTAAGCTGAGGTGGGCAGAGCCAACAGCCACAGTGGCATTTCAGTCTTACAAAGATGGATATTACACAGAGAATCTGGTTTGTGTTGTCTTTGAGATTTTTAACTACAGAAAAAGATTTGATTGTAAAAGCTATTAAATTAAACAAATATGTAAATTTTAACTTCAAAATTTTGACTTCAAAATTTGGATATAAGGATATGTTGCTTTGAAAAAGAGTCTCTGCTTTTGTTTCCACAGAAAGCCAGAGGCTATGGATTTGTTCCAGATTAATATATATCAGGTTTGATCAGCCAAGACCACCTGAAAGGTCTCCAATGACACTATGGCCCAGATGATCCAACATCCAGAATGGTTTCAAGGCAACTGGTTCAGAGGTTTACCCTCACGGACTACTCCATAATCCTAAAATTTTCTTTGTGTCCCCATAAGATACAGCGCCCCCCTCCATCAGGAAGTAGTAAGAGAAACTACTCCCAAATTCCCAAATATATCAAGCTGGCTTTGGAAATGGAATTGGCTCACTCCTTCTCTAAACCCAGACATATTGCTAAAATAAAAGGTTAAGAGATTCTTATGTCCCAAGTCAGAAGAGCCTTCTGATGTGGAACAGAAAAAACCAATATTTTTATTTAAATTGGGTTGATTATAAATGCAATCTCTTTCTAAAGAAAAAAAGTACATATTATATAGATATAATAGGATGAAAGTGTAGATTAATGAACTTACTTTTAAAGAGCAACAACTTGTTTAAAATGTTTTATATTGGTATAGATTTTAGTCTATTGATACAAACTTAAAAAGTTAATTTTGTTATACTGTGTGTATATTTCTACTCTTGTTTAAGGTATTATGTTTGTACAGCTCATTTAAAATTATAATAGATAATTAAAAATAGATTAATAATTAGTCATTTATGATAATCATACTCGTAGCCATGTTAGTTAATCATCTAGGTATACATAGAGATATTTCAGATAGGTAATCTTCAAATACTTCAAAGACCCACAAAATATGGCATTTAAAATATTTTAAAAATTTAGACTTTCTGGACAGTGAGACTTGTCTGCTCCTGGTAGCACCAATTTACTTCAGAGAGGAGGATGGGCATTGAAGACACTTCATATGGAGTTTATCTTCACCTTGACAAAAATAGCCATTTGGGCAAGAAACTGTACTTGCCTGGACTGCTTGATCGACTGGACATGCAGGACCCATAGAAAGGTGACCACTGAACTTTGCTTGAAAAAATGGTCCTTCAGGTTCCTGCTTCACAGAGAAAACTGCCAGACATTCTACAGGCCACTGAGAAAAATGACCGAGAGACTCCAGCCCTGTGAGCTGAAGACAGATGCCCCAACTTTACAAAGGAACATTAGGCGGCTGTCCAGGCTGCCAGCTGTCTCTGTCTACCCTGCAAGACTCACGAAAGTTGCTTGCATCCTTCTCCCGGTTCTCAGGTAATAGTATATCCTTCTAAGGTCTTTGATGTAGTTAAAGACTACATAGGTATAATTTTCCTTAGTTATGATAAAAGATAAGTTAGATATAAAACCTTAGACTCATAAATATAGGATAGATAAAATATTTTAATTTTGCCAAAACAATAGACTAGATATTGTAACTATAATTCTTGCTTGATAATTGTTTTGTTATATGTAATTTTGCTATGTAAAAGTTAAAACCTTCATTTAAAAAAAAGGGGGGGAGTGCTATGGATATCACTTTGTATAAATAAATGCTGTTTGGTCAGTGGCCAGGCAGGAAGTATAGGCGGTACAAGAACAAAGAGAATTCTGGGAGGTGGAAGGCTGGGGCAGGGAGATACTGCTAGACACTGCCATGACAAGCGAAATGTAAGGTACTGATAAGCCACGAGCCACGTGGCAAAGTATAGATTAATATAAATGGGTTAATTTAAGATAGAAGAAGTAGATAACAAAAAGCCTGCCACGGCCATACAGTTTGTAAGCAATATAAGTTTCTGTGTGTTGGTTGGGTCTGAGCGTCCATGGGCCTGGCAGGTGAGAGAGATTTGTCCTGACTGTGGGCCAGGCAGGAAAACTCTAGCTACAGAGGAGGAACAGAACTGATATAGTAAAGGGGAATTTATTAAATTTGCTTACAAAGTATGGTCTGGGCAGTTCAACAAAGGCTGTTTCACACTGGAGAGTTCTGATAACCTGGTAGTTTCTCTGTCCACAAGACTGGGAGTCTTAGCATTACCAGTGGTAACGCTGAAAGCCTAGAGAAACCTAAAGAGCTGCTGATACTCAGGCCCACAATAGAAGCCCAAAGAAGCTGGGCTCTGACATCAGCTGAGAATGCAACAGAAACCGGGAAATTGACTTGCCAGTGAGACAGAAAGCAAGCAGTCCAAAGCAATACTTCTGTCTCCCATCTCCTTTTGGTTGGGGTGGTGCTGGATGGCACTACTCACATTTGAGGTGGGTCTTCATGCTTCAAATAATCTGATTAAGAAAAATCCCTCACAGGTGTGTCCAGATGCTTATCTTTTAGTTGATTCAGGATCCAGTTGGGTTGACAGATAGGACTAACCATTACCACAGGCATCCTTAAAGTAGGGCAACAGCATGTGCAGAACTCTAGAAAATATTTGAAAGACATGTGTCTGCCAAGGCTCTCACATTCATAATAGATAAATCATTTTAATGTCTCAATAAATAAAAATACAATATAACTTGCAAATGAAAAAGAATTTGAATAGTTATCCCTCTATTGAAAATATACAAATGCATTAAAACTATCATTACTTATTGGAAAACATAAATCAAAACCATGAGATCTTTTGATAACTACTACAACACGTAAAAGAAAAAGCTTATAATGCAAATCAGTAGAAATGTGGAGAACCAGAACCTTCCTGATAGTGATATAAACTGAGTAAAGTGTTTGGAAAATGATTTAGCAGTTCTTCAAGTATTTAATGTAGAGCTACTCTAAGACCTAGCACAAGGGCTCTAGAAAATGAAACCACAAAAACATGAACACAAATGTTAATTCACGTTAGCAAAAGGTGTTGTGGTCTGAGGCTCAGAATCAACCCAAGAAAACAGAAGAGATTTCTGCAAGGTAAGATTTAATGCAGGGCAGCACAAAAGAAGGGGACAAGGGGAGAGGGATGATTCATCAGGACCACTGGACAGATTCTGGAGCTCAACTCTGACCCCAAATGTCATTGAAGCAAATATTTAAATACAAAAATCGCAAACATTTGTATTCAAGTTACAGTTACAATTTTCATAAATCAGGATTTAGAGATTAGGGGTTTCTGTGAATGTTCCATCATTATCAATTGATGTACAATGCAAGCTCTTCAGTTCAACCTATCAGATTCATTTGTTCTTTCTGTTGTTAGATACAGCCATAACGCTTCTAGAGAACTAAAGGTACATGACTACTATTTCTACAGTTTAGGAATGAGGTGGTTCTGCTATTGGAAGGTTCTCAACCCCCGCTAGGGCTTGGGAACCTGAAAATTGTTGCACCTTACAGGTACAATGTAGTCTGAAATCACAATGGCAGTACCTAGGACAAAGTGTTTGTGCCTGTTTCCAAAGAAGGCACAAAGAATTTACTAGCTGTCCACTCATGGATGGATAATAAAATGTGACATATGCATACAATGATATATTACTCTGCAATAAAAAGAAATGAAGCATGAGTAGATGCTGAAGTATGGTAAACCTTGAAAATATTATACCAAGTGAAAAGTGTCAAAAGACTATACTTTGCATAATTATATTTGTAAAAGATGACCAGAATATAAGAACCTAAAAGAGAATAGAAATCTAGTAAAATTTGTGCTTTCTCCAATCTACAGTTGCAAGAGCATAGAAAAAACTACTAATAGGTGTAAGGCTTCTTTGGGAGTGATACAGCCTCTAAACAAGGTATAATCATGATTACACACAGCAATGAAAATACTACAAAAACCAGTGAACAGTATACTTTAAAACAGTAAATGTTATGTCATGGTCACTGCACATCTATAGCACACTTAAAAAAATCAAAATATTGGCACTGAGGAAATGGCTCAGCCCGTAAAGAACTGATGATGAGTAGGATCGCAAATGACCTGGCTTAGAATTGTTATTGTTTGGGACAGAAGGAAAAACATAACGTGCAAATTGAACTGTGCATTCCCAAATAGAAGACAGATAGAGCAATTTTCTTTCAGTTAAACCAGTTAGAACCACACAACAGACCTGTGAGGACATATTCATATGTAAATAAGGGAGAGCCAAGAATTGCCCTGATCTGAGTGAAGAGAATACATGAGGGTTGTGACCGCAGTGAGTCACTCAGGACACTTGAATGCACAGAGTTCATGGATGCAGACTATATTTACTCCTTTCAATTTACTTTGTATGTCTACCATCTACCTACCTAGCTATGTACTTAATCAGCATGTTATATTTTTGAGAGTAGACCTTTACCTCTACAAAATGTGACTAACTTGGATTTGATCTCCTAATTTTAAGAACTTACATCTAAAACCACTTGTGACTACAAAATCATATGTGTGTGTTTAATTGTTTGGAGTACTCATAAAGAAAGTCTAACATGTTAAAAACATTTAAACACATTCCCTATGGGGAACACAAACACCAACACTTCAGTCAGGAGCTTGCTTGAGAAAGGATCTATCATTGAGCTCACTCCCGTCATGTTCGCATACACAAGCTCTTTTCATGTTAAATTATTACTTAACAAGATTCAGTTCTTCTTTACCTAGGTACCAAAGAAGACCTTACTGACCTGTGATACACCTTCAGTTTCCTCAGCCCTGGATCATCTCCTCAGCCACATGTTTTTGTTTTGTTTTGTTTTTTGACCATCTTAATCTACTTCTTATTATAACAGAACACTCGAGGCCAGTCAATATATTTAGCTTACAGATCAGGATGCTGCAAGTCCAAGAGCATTATATTTGCATGTGATTTGCATCTTATAAGGTCTGCTTGCTGCATCTTAAAATGGTGAGAAAGAGCAAGCATGCTATGTTGGATTTACCTTCCTCTTACTAAAAAGGTGCTAAGGTGTCACACATGATGGCACATGTCTTTGAACCCAACACTTGGGAAGCAGAACTGTATGAGCTCCAGGTCAGCCAGGGCTACAGAATGAGACATCCCCATCCCCACAAAAAAAAAAAAAAAGAAAAAAAGAAACATAGCCGGGCAGTGGTGGCACATGTCTTTAATCCCAGCACTCAGGAGGCAGAAGCAGGTGGATCTCTGTGAGTTCGAGGCCAGCCTGGTCTACAGACTGAGTTCCAGGACAGGCTCCAAAGCTACACAGAGAAACCCTGTCTCAAAAAACAAAAACAAAAACAAACAAACAAAAAGAAACATAGCCACTAATGCCACCCCGAGGTGCCTACCCTCACAAACTCATTTAATTTTAATTGCCATCCAAAGATCCCATGTCTAAGTTCCATTAATGAATATCAGGGGCTCAATTTTTAAACCATGAAATTTTGGAGGACACATCTAAATCACAGCAATGATTTTCACAGTTTTATTGAATACAGGTTTGCAAGTTTGTAGAAAGTTCTAATTTTAGGATTTCTTATATTTTTCTTCATGAAGAAATTATTTCCTTTTTAAAGCAGTAAAAACAAAGAAATTAAGTTATGTTGTTCTAATCATCACCTCAGAGAATATCTGATGCTGTTATGTCTCATTGCTAATATTGAATTTTGTTACTAAATTAAGATGCTATCAAGTTTCTCTACTTAAAAATTAATATGACTCTTATACTTGATAACCAATGTGTAAGAGTTATTTTACATAGAAATATTTTGAAATTTTCTTTTGAGAAAATTTTGAGATTACTAATTTGTACATGTCTGGGCTCCCAGTAATCTATTTTGATTAAAGGATTTAAACTTAAGAGATAAATATTTATTTTATGATTCAATGTTTCCTAGACTTGGAAGGAATCTTCTCAAACCAATTCCTTTATCGTCAGGGTAGGTCAGCAATGTTCTTCAGTATGTTCTTATTTTCTGACACCAACACATGATGCTAGATCACCTTGCATTTTCCCTGCAGCACCAGAATCAAACATATATTTCTGAAAAGAATACTTAATTCTTTTCAGGAGAGAATAATGTTGAGAAAAAAGGGTTTTTCAAATTTGGGTTCATATTCCAGATAAACGTCCAAGCAACAACTGAAATGTAAGCAATAATAGTACAAATTATTTTTATTTTTACTTGTTCTTTATGAAAGGTTTCGTTATGAAATATCTGATATTAGGTTTCTCAGATGATGCAATAAACAAACCAGATCAGACAAAATTAAAAATACAGGTTTAATAAGTAAAGCACTCCTGGGTGATTCTCAGGGGAAGTATGCAGGAGAGAAATGGCAGGTCTAGGGATCACATCTTAAATACCATGTAGATGTGGTCTTAAGCATCTCTGGGGGAGGAGCCAAACCTTGGTGGAGCTTTCGGAGGGGCAGGGTCTGGAATGGGAGGAGTGGGGCTGGAGCAGAGATTCCCAACACTTTAAAATTATCTTTTAATGTGATTTTTATATCATTAATTCAGCAATACATGTGTATTAGTTTCTTCTTTTGCTGCTGTGATAAAAAAAAATACCCTGATCAAAAGGAGAGAGAGAATTTTATTTTGGCTTACAGTTCTAGAGGGATGTAGTCTGTCATAGTAGGAAAGGCATGATAACAGGCAGTGGTACACATGGCAGTTGGAGTGGGAAGTGACTAATGGATTGCATTTGTACTCAGGGAACCCAAAGAGAAGAGCAAGCAGGGTCAACAAGGTTCCACCCCCTAGAGATTTCCAAAAGTGCTGGCAACTGCATACCAAG